>NW_027212524.1:0-369000 GCF_947461875.1 Haliaeetus albicilla
AAGGAGCCGGACGTTTGCCTTTTCGGAAAGAGGCTCTGCCGAGAGCGAACGCCGTGAGATATGCCGTCTGTGGTTAAGCACAGATGTCCAACGCTGTTGTGCCTATTCATAGGGTGCACGGGGACAGTGAAGACCAGCAAGAGCTTTCAGGGTTGGCCCCTTCCTTGTGGGAGAAGGAGCCGGACGTTTGCCTTTTCGGAAAGAGGCTCTGCCGAGAGCGAACGCAGTGAGATGCTGAGTCTCTGGGAAAGCACAGATGCCCAGTGCTGTTGTGCCTGTGGGTAGGGTGCACGGGGCCAGTGAAGACCAGCAAGAGCTTTCAGGGCTGGCCCCTTCCTTGTGGGAGAAGGAGCCGGACGTTTGCCTTTTCGGAAAGAGGCTCTGCCGAGAACGAGCGCCGTGAGATATGCCGTCTGTGGTTAAGCACAGATGCCCAGTGCTGTTGTGCCTGTGGGTAGGGTGCACGGGGCCAGTGAAGACCAGCAAGAGCTTTCAGGGCTGGCCCCTTCCTTGTGGGAGAAGGAGCCGGACGTTTGCCTTTTCGGAAAGAGGCTCTGCCGAGAACGAGCGCCGTGAGATATGCCGTCTGTGGGTAAGCACAGATGCCCATTGCTGCTGTGCCGGTGGGTAGGGTGCACAGGGACAGTGAAGACCAGCAAGAGCTTTCAGGGCTGGCCCCTTCCTTGTGGGAGAAGGAGCCGGACGTTTGCCTTTTCGGAAAGAGGCTCTGCCGAGAACGAGCGCCGTGAGATATGCCGTCTGTGGTTAAGCACAGATGCCCAGTGCTGTTGTGCCTGTGGATAGGGTGCACGGGGCCAGTGAAGACCAGCAAGAGCTTTCAGGGCTGGCCCCTTCCTTGTGGGAGAAGGAGCCGGACGTTTGCCTTTTCGGAAAGAGGCTCTGCCGAGAACGAGCGCCGTGAGATATGCCGTCTGTGATTAAGCACAGATGCCCAGTGCTGTTGTGCCTGTGGGTAGGGTGCACGGGGCCAGTGAAGACCAGCAAGAGCTTTCAGGGCTGGCCCCTTCCTTGTGGGAGAAGGAGCCGGACGTTTGCCTTTTCGGAAAGAGGCTCTGCCGAGAACGAGCGCCGTGAGATATGCCGTCTGTGGTTAAGCACAGATGCCCAGTGCTGTTGTGCCTGTGGGTAGGGTGCACGGGGCCAGTGAAGACCAGCAAGAGCTTTCAGGGCTGGCCCCTTCCTTGTGGGAGAAGGAGCCGGACGTTTGCCTTTTCGGAAAGAGGCTCTGCCGAGAACGAGCGCAGTGAGATGCTGAGTCTCTGGGAAAGCACAGATGCCCAGTGCTGTTGTGCCTATGCATAGGGTGCACGGGGACAAAGAAGACCAGCAAGAGCTTTCAGGGCTGGCCCCTTCCTTGTGGGAGAAGGAGCCGGATTTTTGCCTTTTCGGAAAGAGGCTCTGTCGAGAGCGAACGCAGTGAGATGCTGAGTCTCTGGGAAAGCACAGATGCCCAGTGCTGTTGTGCCTGTGGGTAGGGTGCACGGGGACAAAGAAGACCAGCAAGAGCTTTCAGGGCTGGCCCCTTCCTTGTGGGAGAAGGAGCCGGACGTTTGCCTTTTCGGAAAGAGGCTCTGCCGAGAGCGAACGCAGTGAGATGCTGAGTCTCTGGGAAAGCACAGATGCCCAGTGCTGTTGTGCCTGTGGGTAGGGTGCACGGGGATAGTGAAGACCAGCAAGAGCTTTCAGGGCTGGCCCCTTCCTTGTGGGAGAAGGAGCCAGACGTTTGCCTTTTCGGAAAGAGGCTCTGCCGAGAACGAGCGCCGTGAGATATGCCGTCTGTGGTTAAGCACAGATGCCCAGTGCTGTTGTGCCTGTGGGTAGGGTGCACGGGGACAGTGAAGACCAGCAAGAGCTTTCAGGGCTGGCCCCTTCCTTGTGGGAGAAGGAGCCGGACGTTTGCCTTTTCGGAAAGAGGCTCTGCCGAGAGCGAACGCAGTGAGATGCTGAGTCTGTGGGAAAGCACAGATGCCCAGTGCTGTTGTGCCTGTGGATAGGGTGCACGGGGCCAGTGAAGACCAGCAAGAGCTTTCAGGGCTGGCCCCTTTCTTGTGGGAGAAGGAGCTGGATGTTTGCCTTTTCGGAAAGAGGCTCTGCCGAGAACGAGCGCCGTGAGATGCTGAGTCTCTGGGAAAGCACAGATGCCCAGTGCTGTTGTGCCTGTGGGTAGGGTGCACGGGGATAGCGAAGACCAGCAAGAGCTTTCAGGGCTGGCCCCTTCCTTGTGGGAGAAGGAGACAGACGTTTGCCTTTTCGGAAAGAGGCTCTGCCGAGAACGAGCGCCGTGAGATATGCCGTCTAAGGTTAAGCACAGATGCCCAGTGCTGTTGTGCCTGTGGGTAGGGTGCACGGGGACAGTGAAGACCAGCAAGAGCTTTCAGGGCTGGCCCCTTCCTTGTGGGAGAAGGAGCCGGACGTTTGCCTTTTCGGAAAGAGGCTCTGCCGAGAACGAGCGCCGTGAGATATGCCGTCTGTGGTTAAGCACAGATGCCCATTGCTGTTGTGCCTGTGGGTAGGGTGCACGGGGCCAGTGAAGACCAGCAAGAGCTTTCAGGGCTGGCCCCTTCCTTGTGGGAGAAGGAGCCGGACGTTTGCCTTTTCGGAAAGAGGCTCTGCCGAGAGCGAACGCAGTGAGATGCTGAGTCTCTGGGAAAGCACAGATGCCCAGTGCTGTTGTGCCTGTGGGTAGGGTGCACGGGGCCAGTGAAGACCAGCAAGAGCTTTCAGGGCTGGCCCCTTCCTTGTGGGAGAAGGAGCCGGACGTTTGCCTTTTCGGAAAGAGGCTCTGCCGAGAACGAGCGCCGTGAGATATGCCGTCTGTGGTTAAGCACAGATGCCCAGTGCTGTTGTGCCTGTGGGTAGGGTGCACGGGGCCAGTGAAGACCAGCAAGAGCTTTCAGGGCTGGCCCCTTCCTTGTGGGAGAAGGAGCCGGACGTTTGCCTTTTCGGAAAGAGGCTCTGCCGAGAACGAACGCCGTGAGATATGCCGTCTGTGGGTAAGCACAGATGCCCATTGCTGCTGTGCCGGTGGGTAGGGTGCACGGGGACAGTGAAGACCAGCAAGAGCTTTCAGGGCTGGCCCATTCCTTGTGGGAGAAGGAGCCGGACGTTTGCCTTTTCGGAAAGAGGCTCTGCCGAGAACGAGCGCCGTGAGATATGCCGTCTGTGGTTAAGCACAGATGCCCAGTGCTGTTGTGCCTGTGGGTAGGGTGCACGGGGACAGTGAAGACCATCAAGAGCTTTCAGGGCTGGCCCCTTCCTTGTGGGAGAAGGAGCCGGACGTTTGCCTTTTCGGAAAGAGGCTCTGCCGAGAACGAGCGCCGTGAGATATGCCGTCTGTGATTAAGCACAGATGCCCAGTGCTGTTGTGCCTGTGGGTAGGGTGCACGGGGCCAGTGAAGACCAGCAAGAGCTTTCAGGGCTGGCCCCTTCCTTGTGGGAGAAGGAGCCGGACGTTTGCCTTTTCGGAAAGAGGCTCTGCCGAGAACGAGCGCCGTGAGATATGCCGTCTGTGGTTAAGCACAGATGCCCAGTGCTGTTGTGCCTGTGGGTAGGGTGCACGGGGCCAGTGAAGACCAGCAAGAGCTTTCAGGGCTGGCCCCTTCCTTGTGGGAGAAGGAGCCGGACGTTTGCCTTTTCGGAAAGAGGCTCTGCCGAGAACGAGCGCAGTGAGATGCTGAGTCTCTGGGAAAGCACAGATGCCCAGTGCTGTTGTGCCTATGCATAGGGTGCACGGGGACAAAGAAGACCAGCAAGAGCTTTCAGGGCTGGCCCCTTCCTTGTGGGAGAAGGAGCCGGACGTTTGCCTTTTCGGAAAGAGGCTCTGTCGAGAGCGAACGCAGTGAGATGCTGAGTCTCTGGGAAAGCACAGATGCCCAGTGCTGTTGTGCCTGTGGGTGGGGTGCACGGGGCCAGTGAAGACCAGCAAGAGCTTTCAGGGCTGGCCCCTTCCTTGTGGGAGAAGGAGCCGGACGTTTGCCTTTTCGGAAAGAGGCTCTGCCGAGAACGAGCGCCGTGAGATATGCCGTCTGTGGTTAAGCACAGATGCCCAGTGCTGTTGTGCCTGTGGGTAGGGTGCACGGGGCCAGTGAAGACCAGCAAGAGCTTTCAGGGCTGGCCCCTTCCTTGTGGGAGAAGGAGCCGGACGTTTGCCTTTTCGGAAAGAGGCTCTGCCGAGAACGAGCGCAGTGAGATGCTGAGTCTCTGGGGAAGCACAGATGCCCAGTGCTGTTGTGCCTGTGGATAGGGTGCACGGGGACAGTGAAGACCAGCAAGAGCTTTCAGGGCTGGCCCCTTCCTTGTGGGAGAAGGAGCCGGACGTTTGCCTTTTCGGAAAGAGGCTCTGCCGAGAACGAGCGCCGTGAGATATGCCGTCTGTGGTTAAGCACAGATGCCCAGTGCTGTTGTGCCTGTGGGTAGGGTGCACGGGGCCAGTGAAGACCAGCAAGAGCTTTCAGGGCTGGCCCCTTCCTTGTGGGAGAAGGAGCCGGACGTTTGCCTTTTCGGAAAGAGGCTCTGCCGAGAGCGAACGCAGTGAGAAGCTGAGTCTCTGGGAAAGCACAGATGCCCAGTGCTGTTGTGCCTATTCATAGGGTGCACGGGGACAGTGAAGACCAGCAAGAGCTTTCAGGGTTGGCCCCTTCCTTGTGGGAGAAGGAGCCGGTCGTTTGCCTTTTCGGAAAGAGGCTCTGCCGAGAGCGAACGCAGTGAGATGCTGAGTCTCTGGGAAAGCACAGATGCCCAGTGCTGTTGTGCCTGTGGGTAGGGTGCACGGGGCCAGTGAAGACCAGCAAGAGCTTTCAGGGCTGGCCCCTTCCTTGTGGGAGAAGGAGCCGGACGTTTGCCTTTTCGGAAAGAGGCTCTGCCGAGAACGAGCGCCGTGAGATATGCCGTCTGTGGTTAAGCACAGATGCCCAGTGCTGTTGTGCCTGTGGGTAGGGTGCACGGGGCCAGTGAAGACCAGCAAGAGCTTTCAGGGCTGGCCCCTTCCTTGTGGGAGAAGGAGCCGGACGTTTGCCTTTTCGGAAAGAGGCTCTGCCGAGAACGAGCGCCGTGAGATATGCCGTCTGTGGGTAAGCACAGATGCCCATTGCTGCTGTGCCGGTGGGTAGGGTGCACGGGGACAGTGAAGACCAGCAAGAGCTTTCAGGGCTGGCCCCTTCCTTGTGGGAGAAGGAGCCGGACGTTTGCCTTTTCGGAAAGAGGCTCTGCCGAGAACGAGCGCCGTGAGATATGCCGTCTGTGGTTAAGCACAGATGCCCAGTGCTGTTGTGCCTGTGGGTAGGGTGCACGGGGCCAGTGAAGACCAGCAAGAGCTTTCAGGGCTGGCCCCTTCCTTGTGGGAGAAGGAGCCGGACGTTTGCCTTTTCGGAAAGAGGCTCTGCCGAGAACGAGCGCCGTGAGATATGCCGTCTGTGATTAAGCACAGATGCCCAGTGCTGTTGTGCCTGTGGGTAGGGTGCACGGGGCCAGTGAAGACCAGCAAGAGCTTTCAGGGCTGGCCCCTTCCTTGTGGGAGAAGGAGCCGGACGTTTGCCTTTTCGGAAAGAGGCTCTGCCGAGAACGAGCGCCGTGAGATATGCCGTCTGTGGTTAAGCACAGATGCCCAGTGCTGTTGTGCCTGTGGGTAGGGTGCACGGGGCCAGTGAAGACCAGCAAGAGCTTTCAGGGCTGGCCCCTTCCTTGTGGGAGAAGGAGCCGGACGTTTGCCTTTTCGGAAAGAGGCTCTGCCGAGAACGAGCGCCGTGAGATATGCCGTCTGTGGTTAAGCACAGATGCCCAGTGCTGTTGTGCCTGTGGGTAGGGTGCACGGGGCCAGTGAAGACCAGCAAGAGCTTTCAGGGCTGGCCCCTTCCTTGTGGGAGAAGGAGCCGGACGTTTGCCTTTTCGGAAAGAGGCTCTGCCGAGAACGAGCGCCGTGAGATGCTGAGTCTCTGGGAAAGCACAGATGCCCAGTGCTGTTGTGCCTATGCATAGGGTGCACGGGGACAAAGAAGACCGGCAAGAGCTTTCAGGGCTGGCCCCTTCCTTGTGGGAGAAGGAGCCGGACGTTTGCCTTTTCGGAAAGAGGCTCTGCCGAGAGCGAACGCAGTGAGATGCTGAGTCTCTGGGAAAGCACAGATGCCCATTGCTGTTGTGCCTGTGGATAGGGTACACGGGGACAGTGAAGACCAGCAAGAGCTTTCAGGGCTGGCCCCTTCCTTGTGGGAGAAGGAGCCGGACGTTTGCCTTTTCGGAAAGAGGCTCTGCCGAGAACGAGCGCCGTGAGATATGCCGTCTGTGGTTAAGCACAGATGCCCAGTGCTGTTGTGCCTGTGGGTAGGGTGCACGGGGACAGTGAAGACCAGCAAGAGCTTTCAGGGCTGGCCCCTTCCTTGTGGGAGAAGGAGCCGGACGTTTGCCTTTTCGGAAAGAGGCTCTGCCGAGAACGAGCGCCGTGAGATGCTGAGTCTCTGGGAAAGCACAGATGCCCAGTGCTGTTGTGCCTGTGGGTAGTGTGCACGGGGCCAGTGAAGACCAGCAAGAGCTTTCAGGGCTGGACCCTTCCTTGTGGGAGAAGGAGCCGGACGTTTGCCTTTTCGGAAAGAGGCTCTGCCGAGAACGAGCGCCGTGAGATATGCCGTCTGTGGTTAAGCACAGATGCCCAGTGCTGTTGTGCCTGTGGGTAGGGTGCACGGGGCCAGTGAAGACCAGCAAGAGCTTTCAGGGCTGGCCCCTTCCTTGTGGGAGAAGGAGCCGGACGTTTGCCTTTTCGGAAAGAGGCTCTGCCGAGAACGAGCGCCGTGAGATGCTGAGTCTCTGGGAAAGCACAGATGTCCAGTGCTGTTGTGCCTATGCATAGGGTGCACGGGGACAGTGAAGACCAGCAAGAGCTTTCAGGGCTGGCCCCTTCCTTGTGGGAGAAGGAGCCGGACGTTTGCCTTTTCGGAAAGAGGCTCTGCCGAGAACGAGCGCCGTGAGATATGCCGTCTGTGGTTAAGCACAGATGCCCAGTGCTGTTGTGCCTGTGGGTAGGGTGCACGGGGACAGTGAAGACCAGCAAGAGCTTTCAGGGCTGGCCCCTTCCTTGTGGGAGAAGGAGCCGGACGTTTGCCTTTTCGGAAAGAGGCTCTGCCGAGAACGAGCGCAGTGAGATGCTGAGTCTCTGGGAAAGCACAGATGCCCAGTGCTGTTGTGCCTATGCATAGGGTGCACGGGGACAAAGAAGACCGGCAAGAGCTTTCAGGACTGGCCCCTTCCTTGTGGGAGAAGGAGCCGGACGTTTGCCTTTTCGGAAAGAGGCTCTGCCGAGAGCGAACGCAGTGAGATGCTGAGTCTCTGGGAAAGCACAGATGCCCAGTGCTGTTGTGCCTGTGGGTAGGGTGCACGGGGCCAGTGAAGACCAGCAAGAGCTTTCAGGGCTGGCCCCTTCCTTGTGGGAGAAGGAGCCGGACGTTTGCCTTTTCGGAAAGAGGCTCTGCCGAGAACGAGCGCCGTGAGATATGCCGTCTGTGGTTAAGCACAGATGCCCAGTGCTGTTGTGCCTGTGGGTAGGGTGCACGGGGACAGTGAAGACCAGCAAGAGCTTTCAGGGCTGGCCCCTTCCTTGTGGGAGAAGGAGCCAGACGTTTGCCTTTTCGGAAAGAGGCTCTGCCGAGAACGAGCGCCGTGAGATATGCCGTCTGTGGTTAAGCACAGATGCCCATTGCTGCTGTGCCTGTGGATAGGGTGCACGGGGACAGTGAAGACCAGCAAGAGCTTTCAGGGCTGGCCCCTTCCTTGTGGGAGAAGGAGCCGGACGTTTGCCTTTTCGGAAAGAGGCTCTGCCGAGAACGAGCGCCGTGAGATATGCCGTCTGTGGTTAAGCACAGATGCCCAGTGCTGTTGTGCCTGTGGGTAGGGTGCACGGGGCCAGTGAAGACCAGCAAGAGCTTTCAGGGCTGGCCCCTTCCTTGTGGGAGAAGGAGCCGGACGTTTGCCTTTTCGGAAAGAGGCTCTGCCGAGAACGAGCGCCGTGAGATGCTGAGTCTCTGGGAAAGCACAGATGTCCAGTGCTGTTGTGCCTATGCATAGGGTGCACGGGGACAAAGAAGACCAGCAAGAGCTTTCAGGGCTGGCCCCTTCCTTGTGGGAGAAGGAGCCGGACGTTTGCCTTTTCGGAAAGAGGCTCTGCCTAGAACGAGCGCCGTGAGATATGCCGTCTGTGGTTAAGCACAGATGCCCAGTGCTGTTGTGCCTGTGGGTAGGGTGCACGGGGCCAGTGAAGACCAGCAAGAGCTTTCAGGGCTGGCCCCTTCCTTGTGGGAGAAGGAGCCGGACGTTTGCCTTTTCGGAAAGAGGCTCTGCCGAGAGCGAACGCAGTGAGAAGCTGAGTCTCTGGGAAAGCACAGATGCCCAGTGCTGTTGTGCCTGTGGGTAGGGTGCACGGGGATAGTGAAGACCAGCAAGAGCTTTCAGGGCTGGCCCCTTCCTTGTGGGAGAAGGAGCCAGACGTTTGCCTTTTCGGAAAGAGGCTCTGCCGAGAACGAGCGCCATGAGATATGCCGTCTAAGGTTAAGCACAGATGCCCAGTGCTGTTGTGCCTGTGGGTAGGGTGCACGGGGCCAGTGAAGACCAGCAAGAGCTTTCAGGGCTGGCCCCTTCCTTGTGGGAGAAGGAGCCGGACGTTTGCCTTTTCGGAAAGAGGCTCTGCCGAGAGCGAACGCCGTGAGATATGCCGTCTGTGGTTAAGCACAGATGTCCAATGCTGTTGTGCCTGTGGGTAGGGTGCACGGGGACAGTGAAGACCAGCAAGAGCTTTCAGGGTTGGCCCCTTCCTTGTGGGAGAAGGAGCCGGACGTTTGCCTTTTCGGAAAGAGGCTCTGCCGAGAGCGAACGCAGTGAGATGCTGAGTCTCTGGGAAAGCACAGATGCCCAGTGCTGTTGTGCCTGTGGGTAGGGTGCACGGGGCCAGTGAAGACCAGCAAGAGCTTTCAGGGCTGGCCCCTTCCTTGTGGGAGAAGGAGCCGGACGTTTGCCTTTTCGGAAAGAGGCTCTGCCGAGAACGAACGCCGTGAGATATGCCGTCTGTGGGTAAGCACAGATGCCCATTGCTGCTGTGCCGGTGGGTAGGGTGCACGGGGCCAGTGAAGACCAGCAAGAGCTTTCAGGGCTGGCCCCTTCCTTGTGGGAGAAGGAGCCGGACGTTTGCCTTTTCGGAAAGAGGCTCTGCCGAGAACGAGCGCCGTGAGATATGCCGTCTGTGGTTAAGCACAGATGCCCAGTGCTGTTGTGCCTGTGGGTAGGGTGCACGGGGACAGTGAAGACCATCAAGAGCTTTCAGGGCTGGCCCCTTCCTTGTGGGAGAAGGAGCCGGACGTTTGCCTTTTCGGAAAGAGGCTCTGCCGAGAACGAGCACCGTGAGATATGCCGTCTGTGATTAAGCACAGATGCCCAGTGCTGTTGTGCCTGTGGGTAGGGTGCACGGGGCCAGTGAAGACCAGCAAGAGCTTTCAGGGCTGGCCCCTTCCTTGTGGGAGAAGGAGCCGGACGTTTGCCTTTTCGGAAAGAGGCTCTGCCGAGAACGAGCGCCGTGAGATATGCCGTCTGTGGTTAAGCACAGATGCCCAGTGCTGTTGTGCCTGTGGGTAGGGTGCACGGGGCCAGTGAAGACCAGCAAGAGCTTTCAGGGCTGGCCCCTTCCTTGTGGGAGAAGGAGCCGGACGTTTGCCTTTTCGGAAAGAGGCTCTGCCGAGAACGAGCGCCGTGAGATATGCCGTCTGTGGGTAAGCACAGATGCCCAGTGCTGTTGTGCCTGTGGGTAGGGTGCACGGGGCCAGTGAAGACCAGCAAGAGCTTTCAGGGCTGGCCCCTTCCTTGTGGGAGAAGGAGCCGGACGTTTGCCTTTTCGGAAAGAGGCTCTGCCGAGAACGAGCGCAGTGAGATGCTGAGTCTCTGGGAAAGCACAGATGCCCAGTGCTGTTGTGCCTGTGGATAGGGTGCACGGGGACAGTGAAGACCAGCAAGAGCTTTCAGGGCTGGCCCCTTCCTTGTGGGAGAAGGAGCCGGACGTTTGCCTTTTCGGAAAGAGGCTCTGCCGAGAACGAGCGCCGTGAGATATGCCGTCTGTGGTTAAGCACAGATGCCCAGTGCTGTTGTGCCTGTGGGTAGGGTGCACGGGGCCAGTGAAGACCAGCAAGAGCTTTCAGGGCTGGCCCCTTCCTTGTGGGAGAAGGAGCCGGACGTTTGCCTTTTCGGAAAGAGGCTCTGCCGAGAGCGAACGCAGTGAGAAGCTGAGTCTCTGGGAAAGCACAGATGCCCAGTGCTGTTGTGCCTATTCATAGGGTGCACGGGGACAGTGAAGACCAGCAAGAGCTTTCAGGGTTGGCCCCTTCCTTGTGGGAGAAGGAGCCGGACGTTTGCCTTTTCGGAAAGAGGCTCTGCCGAGAGCGAACGCAGTGAGATGCTGAGTCTCTGGGAAAGCACAGATGCCCAGTGCTGTTGTGCCTGTGGGTAGGGTGCACGGGGCCAGTGAAGACCAGCAAGAGCTTTCAGGGCTGGCCCCTTCCTTGTGGGAGAAGGAGCCGGACGTTTGCCTTTTCGGAAAGAGGCTCTGCCGAGAACGAGCGCCGTGAGATATGCCGTCTGTGGTTAAGCACAGATGCCCAGTGCTGTTGTGCCTGTGGGTAGGGTGCACGGGGCCAGTGAAGACCAGCAAGAGCTTTCAGGGCTGGCCCCTTCCTTGTGGGAGAAGGAGCCGGACGTTTGCCTTTTCGGAAAGAGGCTCTGCCGAGAACGAGCGCCGTGAGATATGCCGTCTGTGGTTAAGCACAGATGCCCATTGCTGCTGTGCCGGTGGGTAGGGTGCACGGGGACAGTGAAGACCAGCAAGAGCTTTCAGGGCTGGCCCCTTCCTTGTGGGAGAAGGAGCCGGACGTTTGCCTTTTCGGAAAGAGGCTCTGCCGAGAACGAGCGCCGTGAGATATGCCGTCTGTGGTTAAGCACAGATGCCCAGTGCTGTTGTGCCTGTGGGTAGGGTGCACGGGGACAGTGAAGACCAGCAAGAGCTTTCAGGGCTGGCCCCTTCCTTGTGGGAGAAGGAGCCGGACGTTTGCCTTTTCGGAAAGAGGCTCTGCCGAGAACGAGCGCCGTGAGATATGCCGTCTGTGATTAAGCACAGATGCCCAGTGCTGTTGTGCCTGTGGGTAGGGTGCACGGGGCCAGTGAAGACCAGCAAGAGCTTTCAGGGCTGGCCCCTTCCTTGTGGGAGAAGGAGCCGGACGTTTGCCTTTTCGGAAAGAGGCTCTGCCGAGAACGAGCGCCGTGAGATATGCCGTCTGTGGTTAAGCACAGATGCCCAGTGCTGTTGTGCCTGTGGGTAGGGTGCACGGGGACAGTGAAGACCAGCAAGAGCTTTCAGGGCTGGCCCCTTCCTTGTGGGAGAAGGAGCCGGACGTTTGCCTTTTCGGAAAGAGGCTCTGCCGAGAACGAGCGCAGTGAGATGCTGAGTCTCTGGGAAAGCACAGATGCCCAGTGCTGTTGTGCCTATGCATAGGGTGCACGGGGACAAAGAAGACCAGCAAGAGCTTTCAGGGCTGGCCCCTTCCTTGTGGGAGAAGGAGCCGGATTTTTGCCTTTTCGGAAAGAGGCTCTGTCGAGAGCGAACGCAGTGAGATGCTGAGTCTCTGGGAAAGCACAGATGCCCAGTGCTGTTGTGCCTGTGGGTAGGGTGCACGGGGATAGTGAAGACCAGCAAGAGCTTTCAGGGCTGGCCCCTTCCTTGTGGGAGAAGGAGCCAGACGTTTGCCTTTTCGGAAAGAGGCTCTGCCGAGAACGAGCGCCGTGAGATATGCCGTCTGTGGTTAAGCACAGATGCCCAGTGCTGTTGTGCCTGTGGGTAGGGTGCACGGGGCCAGTGAAGACCAGCAAGAGCTTTCAGGGCTGGCCCCTTCCTTGTGGGAGAAGGAGCCGGACGTTTGCCTTTTCGGAAAGAGGCTCTGCCGAGAGCGAACGCAGTGAGAAGCTGAGTCTCTTGGAAAGCACAGATGCCCAGTGCTGTTGTGCCTGTGGGTAGGGTGCACGGGGATAGTGAAGACCAGCAAGAGCTTTCAGGGCTGGCCCCTTCCTTGTGGGAGAAGGAGCCGGACGTTTGCCTTTTCGGAAAGAGGCTCTGCCGAGAGCGAACGCCGTGAGAAATGCCGTCTGTGGTTAAGCACAGATGCCCAGTGCTGTTGTGCCTATTCATAGGGTGCACGGGGACAGTGAAGACCAGCAAGAGCTTTCAGGGCTGGCCCCTTCCTTGTGGGAGAAGGAGCCGGACGTTTGCCTTTTCGGAAAGAGGCTCTGCCGAGAACGAGCGCCGTGAGATATGCCGTCTGTGGTTAAGCACAGATGCCCAGTGCTGTTGTGCCTGTGGGTAGGGTGCACGGGGCCAGTGAAGACCAGCAAGAGCTTTCAGGGCTGGCCCCTTCCTTGTGGGAGAAGGAGCCGGACGTTTGCCTTTTCGGAAAGAGGCTCTGCCGAGAGCGAACGCAGTGAGAAGCTGAGTCTCTGGGAAAGCACAGATGCCCAGTGCTGTTGTGCCTATTCATAGGGTGCACGGGGACAGTGAAGACCAGCAAGAGCTTTCAGGGTTGGCCCCTTCCTTGTGGGAGAAGGAGCCGGACGTTTGCCTTTTCGGAAAGAGGCTCTGCCGAGAGCGAACGCAGTGAGATGCTGAGTCTCTGGGAAAGCACAGATGCCCAGTGCTGTTGTGCCTGTGGGTAGGGTGCACGGGGCCAGTGAAGACCAGCAAGAGCTTTCAGGGCTGGCCCCTTCCTTGTGGGAGAAGGAGCCGGACGTTTGCCTTTTCGGAAAGAGGCTCTGCCGAGAACGAGCGCCGTGAGATATGCCGTCTGTGGTTAAGCACAGATGCCCAGTGCTGTTGTGCCTGTGGGTAGGGTGCACGGGGCCAGTGAAGACCAGCAAGAGCTTTCAGGGCTGGCCCCTTCCTTGTGGGAGAAGGAGCCGGACGTTTGCCTTTTCGGAAAGAGGCTCTGCCGAGAACGAGCGCCGTGAGATATGCCGTCTGTGGGTAAGCACAGATGCCCATTGCTGCTGTGCCGGTGGGTAGGGTGCACGGGGACAGTGAAGACCAGCAAGAGCTTTCAGGGCTGGCCCCTTCCTTGTGGGAGAAGGAGCCGGACGTTTGCCTTTTCGGAAAGAGGCTCTGCCGAGAACGAGCGCCGTGAGATATGCCGTCTGTGGTTAAGCACAGATGCCCAGTGCTGTTGTGCCTGTGGGTAGGGTGCACGGGGCCAGTGAAGACCAGCAAGAGCTTTCAGGGCTGGCCCCTTCCTTGTGGGAGAAGGAGCCGGACGTTTGCCTTTTCGGAAAGAGGCTCTGCCGAGAACGAGCGCCGTGAGATATGCCGTCTGTGGTTAAGCACAGATGCCCAGTGCTGTTGTGCCTGTGGGTAGGGTGCACGGGGCCAGTGAAGACCAGCAAGAGCTTTCAGGGCTGGCCCCTTCCTTGTGGGAGAAGGAGCCGGACGTTTGCCTTTTCGGAAAGAGGCTCTGCCGAGAACGAGCGCCGTGAGATATGCCGTCTGTGGTTAAGCACAGATGCCCAGTGCTGTTGTGCCTGTGGGTAGGGTGCACGGGGCCAGTGAAGACCAGCAAGAGCTTTCAGGGCTGGCCCCTTCCTTGTGGGAGAAGGAGCCGGACGTTTGCCTTTTCGGAAAGAGGCTCTGCCGAGAACGAGCGCAGTGAGATGCTGAGTCTCTGGGAAAGCACAGATGCCCAGTGCTGTTGTGCCTATGCATAGGGTGCACGGGGACAAAGAAGACCAGCAAGAGCTTTCAGGGCTGGCCCCTTCCTTGTGGGAGAAGGAGCCGGATTTTTGCCTTTTCGGAAAGAGGCTCTGTCGAGAGCGAACGCAGTGAGATGCTGAGTCTCTGGGAAAGCACAGATGCCCAGTGCTGTTGTGCCTGTGGGTAGGGTGCACGGGGACAAAGAAGACCAGCAAGAGCTTTCAGGGCTGGCCCCTTCCTTGTGGGAGAAGGAGCCGGACGTTTGCCTTTTCGGAAAGAGGCTCTGCCGAGAGCGAACGCAGTGAGATGCTGAGTCTCTGGGAAAGCACAGATGCCCAGTGCTGTTGTGCCTGTGGGTAGGGTGCACGGGGATAGTGAAGACCAGCAAGAGCTTTCAGGGCTGGCCCCTTCCTTGTGGGAGAAGGAGCCAGACGTTTGCCTTTTCGGAAAGAGGCTCTGCCGAGAACGAGCGCCGTGAGATATGCCGTCTGTGGTTAAGCACAGATGCCCAGTGCTGTTGTGCCTGTGGGTAGGGTGCACGGGGCCAGTGAAGACCAGCAAGAGCTTTCAGGGCTGGCCCCTTCCTTGTGGGAGAAGGAGCCGGACGTTTGCCTTTTCGGAAAGAGGCTCTGCCGAGAGCGAACGCAGTGAGAAGCTGAGTCTCTTGGAAAGCACAGATGCCCAGTGCTGTTGTGCCTGTGGGTAGGGTGCACGGGGATAGTGAAGACCAGCAAGAGCTTTCAGGGCTGGCCCCTTCCTTGTGGGAGAAGGAGCCGGACGTTTGCCTTTTCGGAAAGAGGCTCTGCCGAGAGCGAACGCCGTGAGAAATGCCGTCTGTGGTTAAGCACAGATGCCCAGTGCTGTTGTGCCTATTCATAGGGTGCACGGGGACAGTGAAGACCAGCAAGAGCTTTCAGGGCTGGCCCCTTCCTTGTGGGAGAAGGAGCCGGACGTTTGCCTTTTCGGAAAGAGGCTCTGCCGAGAACGAGCGCCGTGAGATATGCCGTCTGTGGTTAAGCACAGATGCCCAGTGCTGTTGTGCCTGTGGGTAGGGTGCACGGGGCCAGTGAAGACCAGCAAGAGCTTTCAGGGCTGGCCCCTTCCTTGTGGGAGAAGGAGCCGGACGTTTGCCTTTTCGGAAAGAGGCTCTGCCGAGAGCGAACGCAGTGAGAAGCTGAGTCTCTGGGAAAGCACAGATGCCCAGTGCTGTTGTGCCTATTCATAGGGTGCACGGGGACAGTGAAGACCAGCAAGAGCTTTCAGGGTTGGCCCCTTCCTTGTGGGAGAAGGAGCCGGACGTTTGCCTTTTCGGAAAGAGGCTCTGCCGAGAGCGAACGCAGTGAGATGCTGAGTCTCTGGGAAAGCACAGATGCCCAGTGCTGTTGTGCCTGTGGGTAGGGTGCACGGGGCCAGTGAAGACCAGCAAGAGCTTTCAGGGCTGGCCCCTTCCTTGTGGGAGAAGGAGCCGGACGTTTGCCTTTTCGGAAAGAGGCTCTGCCGAGAACGAGCGCCGTGAGATATGCCGTCTGTGGTTAAGCACAGATGCCCAGTGCTGTTGTGCCTGTGGGTAGGGTGCACGGGGCCAGTGAAGACCAGCAAGAGCTTTCAGGGCTGGCCCCTTCCTTGTGGGAGAAGGAGCCGGACGTTTGCCTTTTCGGAAAGAGGCTCTGCCGAGAACGAGCGCCGTGAGATATGCCGTCTGTGGTTAAGCACAGATGCCCATTGCTGCTGTGCCTGTGGGTAGGGTGCACGGGGACAGTGAAGACCAGCAAGAGCTTTCAGGGCTGGCCCCTTCCTTGTGGGAGAAGGAGCCGGACGTTTGCCTTTTCGGAAAGAGGCTCTGCCGAGAACGAGCGCCGTGAGATATGCCGTCTGTGGTTAAGCACAGATGCCCAGTGCTGTTGTGCCTGTGGGTAGGGTGCACGGGGCCAGTGAAGACCAGCAAGAGCTTTCAGGGCTGGCCCCTTCCTTGTGGGAGAAGGAGCCGGACGTTTGCCTTTTCGGAAAGAGGCTCTGCCGAGAACGAGCGCCGTGAGATATGCCGTCTGTGGTTAAGCACAGATGCCCAGTGCTGTTGTGCCTGTGGGTAGGGTGCACGGGGCCAGTGAAGACCAGCAAGAGCTTTCAGGGCTGGCCCCTTCCTTGTGGGAGAAGGAGCCGGACGTTTGCCTTTTCGGAAAGAGGCTCTGCCGAGAACGAGCGCCGTGAGATATGCCGTCTGTGGTTAAGCACAGATGCCCAGTGCTGTTGTGCCTGTGGGTAGGGTGCACGGGGCCAGTGAAGACCAGCAAGAGCTTTCAGGGCTGGCCCCTTCCTTGTGGGAGAAGGAGCCGGACGTTTGCCTTTTCGGAAAGAGGCTCTGCCGAGAACGAGCGCAGTGAGATGCTGAGTCTCTGGGAAAGCACAGCTGCCCAGTGCTGTTGTGCCTATGCATAGGGTGCACGGGGACAAAGAAGACCAGCAAGAGCTTTCAGGGCTGGCCCCTTCCTTGTGGGAGAAGGAGCCGGATTTTTGCCTTTTCGGAAAGAGGCTCTGTCGAGAGCGAACGCAGTGAGATGCTGAGTCTCTGGGAAAGCACAGATGCCCAGTGCTGTTGTGCCTGTGGGTAGGGTGCACGGGGACAAAGAAGACCAGCAAGAGCTTTCAGGGCTGGCCCCTTCCTTGTGGGAGAAGGAGCCGGATGTTTGCCTTTTCGGAAAGAGGCTCTGCCGAGAGCGAACGCAGTGAGATGCTGAGTCTCTGGGAAAGCACAGATGCCCAGTGCTGTTGTGCCTGTGGGTAGGGTGCACGGGGATAGTGAAGACCAGCAAGAGCTTTCAGGGCTGGCCCCTTCCTTGTGGGAGAAGGAGCCAGACGTTTGCCTTTTCGGAAAGAGGCACTGCCGAGAACGAGCGCCGTGAGATATGCCGTCTGTGGTTAAGCACAGATGCCCAGTGCTGTTGTGCCTGTGGGTAGGGTGCACGGGGCCAGTGAAGACCAGCAAGAGCTTTCAGGGCTGGCCCCTTCCTTGTGGGAGAAGGAGCCGGACGTTTGCCTTTTCGGAAAGAGGCTCTGCCGAGAGCGAACGCACTGAGAAGCTGAGTCTCTGGGAAAGCACAGATGCCCAGTGCTGTTGTGCCTGTGGGTAGGGTGCACGGGGATAGTGAAGACCAGCAAGAGCTTTCAGGGCTGGCCCCTTCCTTGTGGGAGAAGGAGCCGGACGTTTGCCTTTTCGGCAAGAGGCTCTGCCGAGAACGAACGCCGTGAGAAATGCCGTCTGTGGTTAAGCACAGATGCCCAGTGCTGTTGTGCCTATTCATAGGGTGCACGGGGACAGTGAAGACCAGCAAGAGCTTTCAGGGCTGGCCCCTTCCTTGTGGGAGAAGGAGCCGGACGTTTGCCTTTTCGGAAAGAGGCTCTGCCGAGAACGAGCGCCGTGAGATATGCCGTCTGCGGTTAAGCACAGATGCCCAGTGCTGTTGTGCCTGTGTGTAGGGTGCACGGGGCCAGTGAAGACCAGCAAGAGCTTTCAGGGCTGGCCCCTTCCTTGTGGGAGAAGGAGCCGGACGTTTGCCTTTTCGGAAAGAGGCTCTGCTGAGAGCGAACGCAGTGAGATGCTGAGTCTCTGAAAAAGGCACAGATGCCCACTGCTGTTGTGCCTGTGGATAGGGTGCACGGGGACAGTGAAGACCAGCAAGAGCTTTCAGGGCTGGCCCCTTCCTTGTGGGAGAAGGAGCCGGACGTTTGCCTTTTCAGAAAGAGGCTCTGCCGAGAACGAGCGCCGTGAGATATGCCGTCTGTGGTTAAGCACAGATGCCCATTGCTGCTGTGCCTGTGGATAGGGTGCACGGGGCCAGTGAAGACCAGCAAGAGCTTTCAGGGCTGGCCCCTTCCTTGTGGGAGAAGGAGCCGGACGTTTGCCTTTTCGGAAAGAGGCTCTGCCGAGAACAAGCGCCGTGAGATATGCCGTCTGTGATTAAGCACAGATGCCCAGTGCTGTTGTGCCTGTGGGTAGGGTGCACGGGGACAGTGAAGACCAGCAAGAGCTTTCAGGGCTGGCCCCTTCCTTGTGGGAGAAGGAGCCGGACGTTTGCCTTTTCGGAAAGAGGCTCTGCGGAGAACGAGCGCCGTGAGATATGCCGTCTGTGGTTAAGCACAGATGCCCAGTGCTGTTGTGCCTGTGGGTAGGGTGCACGGGGACAGTGAAGACCAGCAAGAGCTTTCAGGGCTGGCCCCTTCCTTGTGGGAGAAGGAGCCGGACGTTTGCCTTTTCGGAAAGAGGCTCTGCCGAGAGCGAACGCAGTGAGATGCTGAGTCTGTGGGAAAGCACAGATGCCCAGTGCTGTTGTGCCTGTGGATAGGGTGCACGGGGCCAGTGAAGACCAGCAAGAGCTTTCAGGGCTGGCCCCTTTCTTGTGGGAGAAGGAGCTGGACGTTTGCCTTTTCGGAAAGAGGCTCTGCCGAGAACGAGCGCCGTGAGATGCTGAGTCTCTGGGAAAGCACAGATGCCCAGTGCTGTTGTGCCTGTGGGTAGGGTGCACGGGGATAGCGAAGACCAGCAAGAGATTTCAGGGCTGGCCCCTTCCTTGTGGGAGAAGGAGCCGGACGTTTGCCTTTTCGGAAAGAGGCTCTGCCGAGAGCGAACGCAGTGAGATATGCCGTCTGTGGTTAAGCACAGATGCCCAGTGCTGTTGTGCCTGTGGGTAGGGTGCACGGGGCCAGTGAAGACCAGCAAGAGCTTTCAGGGCTGGCCCCTTCCTTGTGGGAGAAGGAGCCGGACGTTTGCCTTTTCGGAAAGAGGCTCTGCCGAGAACGAGCGCCGTGAGATATGCCGTCTGTGGGTAAGCACAGATGCCCATTGCTGCTGTGCCGGTGGGTAGGGTGCACGGGGACAGTGAAGACCAGCAAGAGCTTTCAGGGCTGGCCCATTCCTTGTGGGAGAAGGAGCCGGACGTTTGCCTTTTCGGAAAGAGGCTCTGCCGAGAACGAGCGCCGTGAGATATGCCGTCTGTGGTTAAGCACAGATGCCCAGTGCTGTTGTGCCTGTGGGTAGGGTGCACGGGGCCAGTGAAGACCAGCAAGAGCTTTCAGGGCTGGCCCCTTCCTTGTGGGAGAAGGAGCCGGACGTTTGCCTTTTCGGAAAGAGGATCTGCCGAGAACGAGCGCCGTGAGATGCTGAGTCTCTGGGAAAGCACAGATGTCCAGTGCTGTTGTGCCTGTGGGTAGGGTGCACGGGGCCAGTGAAGACCAGCAAGAGCTTTCAGGGCTGGCCCCTTCCTTGTGGGAGAAGGAGCCGGACGTTTGCCTTTTCGGAAAGAGGCTCTGCCGAGAACGAGCGCCGTGAGATATGCCGTCTGTGGTTAAGCACAGATGCCCAGTGTTGTTGTGCCTGTGGGTAGGGTGCACGGGGCCAGTGAAGACCAGCAAGAGCTTTCAGGGCTGGCCCCTTCCTTGTGGGAGAAGGAGCCGGACGTTTGCCTTTTCGGAAAGAGGCTCTGCCGAGAACGAGCGCAGTGAGATGCTGAGTCTCTGGGAAAGCACAGATGCCCAGTGCTGTTGTGCCTATGCATAGGGTGCACGGGGCCAGTGAAGACCAGCAAGAGCTTTCAGGGCTGGCCCCTTCCTTGTGGGAGAAGGAGCCGGACGTTTGCCTTTTCGGAAAGAGGCTCTGTCAAGAGCGAACGCAGTGAGATGCTGAGTCTCTGGGAAAGCACAGATGCCCAGTGCTGTTGTGCCTTTGGGTAGGGTGCACGGGGACAAAGAAGACCAGCAAGAGCTTTCAGGGCTGGCCCCTTCCTTGTGGGAGAAGGAGCCGGACGTTTGCCTTTTCGGAAAGAGGCTCTGCCGAGAGCGAACGCAGTGAGATGCTGAGTCTCTGGGAAAGCACAGATGCCCAGTGCTGTTGTGCCTGTGGGTAGGGTGCACGGGGACAGTGAAGACCAGCAAGAGCTTTCAGGGCTGGCCCCTTCCTTGTGGGAGAAGGAGCCGGACGTTTGCCTTTTCGGAAAGAGGCTCTGCCGAGAGCGAACGCCGTGAGATATGCCGTCTGTGGTTAAGCACAGATGCCCAGTGCTGTTGTGCCTATTCATAGGGTGCACGGGGACAGTGAAGACCAGCAAGAGCTTTCAGGGCTGGCCCCTTCCTTGTGGGAGAAGGAGCCGGACGTTTGCCTTTTCGGAAAGAGGCTCTGCCGAGAACGAGCGCCGTGAGATATGCCGTCTGCGGTTAAGCACAGATGCCCAGTGCTGTTGTGCCTGTGTGTAGGGTGCACGGGGCCAGTGAAGACCAGCAAGAGCTTTCAGGGCTGGCCCCTTCCTTGTGGGAGAAGGAGCCGGACGTTTGCCTTTTCGGAAAGAGGCTCTGCCGAGAACGAACGCAGTGAGATGCTGAGTCTCTGAAAAAGGCACAGATGCCCACTGCTGTTGTGCCTGTGGATAGGGTGCACGGGGACAGTGAAGACCAGCAAGAGCTTTCAGGGCTGGCCCCTTCCTTGTGGGAGAAGGAGCCGGACGTTTGCCTTTTCAGAAAGAGGCTCTGCCGAGAACGAGCGCCGTGAGATATGCCGTCTGTGGTTAAGCACAGATGCCCATTGCTGCTGTGCCTGTGGATAGGGTGCACGGGGCCAGTGAAGACCAGCAAGAGCTTTCAGGGCTGGCCCCTTCCTTGTGGGAGAAGGAGCCGGACGTTTGCCTTTTCGGAAAGAGGCTCTGCCGAGAACGAGCGCCGTGAGATATGCCGTCTGTGATTAAGCACAGATGCCCAGTGCTGTTGTGCCTGTGGGTAGGGTGCACGGGGACAGTGAAGACCAGCAAGAGCTTTCAGGGCTGGCCCCTTCCTTGTGGGAGAAGGAGCCGGACGTTTGCCTTTTCGGAAAGAGGCTCTGCCGAGAACGAGCGCCGTGAGATATGCCGTCTGTGGTTAAGCACAGATGCCCAGTGCTGTTGTGCCTGTGGGTAGGGTGCACGGGGACAGTGAAGACCAGCAAGAGCTTTCAGGGCTGGCCCCTTCCTTGTGGGAGAAGGAGCCGGACGTTTGCCTTTTCGGAAAGAGGCTCTGCTGAGAGCGAACGCAGTGAGATGCTGAGTCTGTGGGAAAGCACAGATGCCCAGTGCTGTTGTGCCTGTGGGTAGGGTGCACGGGGACAGTGAAGACCAGCAAGAGCTTTCAGGGCTGGCCCCTTTCTTGTGGGAGAAGGAGCCGGACCTTTGCCTTTTCGGAAAGAGGCTCTGCTGAGAGCGAACGCAGTGAGATGCTGAGTCTCTGAAAAAGGCACAGATGCCCATTGCTGCTGTGCCTGTGGATAGGGTGCACGGGGACAGTGAAGACCAGCAAGAGCTTTCAGGGCTGGCCCCTTCCTTGTGGGAGAAGGAGCCGGACGTTTGCCTTTTCAGAAAGAGGCTCTGCCGAGAACGAGCGCCGTGAGATATGCCGTCTGTGGTTAAGCACAGATGCCCAGTGCTGTTGTGCCTGTGGATAGGGTGCACGGGGCCAGTGAAGACCAGCAAGAGCTTTCAGGGCTGGCCCCTTCCTTGTGGGAGAAGGAGCCGGACGTTTGCCTTTTCGGAAAGAGGCTCTGCCGAGAACGAGCGCCGTGAGATGCTGAGTCTCTGGGAAAGCACAGATGTCCAGTGCTGTTGTGCCTGTGGGTAGGGTGCACGGGACCAGTGAAGACCAGCAAGAGCTTTCAGGGCTGGCCCCTTCCTTGTGGGACAAGGAGCCGGACGTTTGCCTTTTCGGAAAGAGGCTCTGCCGAGAACGAGCGCCGTGAGATATGCCGTCTGTGGTTAAGCACAGATGCCCAGTGCTGTTGTGCCTGTGGGTAGGGTGCACGGGGCCAGTGAAGACCAGCAAGAGCTTTCAGGGCTGGCCCCTTCCTTGTGGGAGAAGGAGCCGGACGTTTGCCTTTTCGGAAAGAGGCTCTGCCGAGAGCGAACGCAGTGAGATATGCCGTCTGTGGTTAAGCACAGATGCCCAGTGCTGTTGTGCCTGTGGGTAGGGTGCACGGGGCCAGTGAAGACCAGCAAGAGCTTTCAGGGCTGGCCCCTTCCTTGTGGGAGAAGGAGCCGGACGTTTGCCTTTTCGGAAAGAGGCTCTGCCGAGAACGAGCGCCGTGAGATATGCCGTCTGCGGTTAAGCACAGATGCCCAGTGCTGTTGTGCCTGTGGGTAGGGTGCACGGGGACAGTGAAGACCAGCAAGAGCTTTCAGGGCTGGCCCCTTCCTTGTGGGAGAAGGAGCCGGACGTTTGCCTTTTCGGAAAGAGGCTCTGCCGAGAGCGAACGCAGTGAGATGCTGAGTCTCTGGGAAAGCACAGATGCCCAGTGCTGTTGTGCCTGTGGGTAGGGTGCACGGGGCCAGTGAAGACCAGCAAGAGCTTTCAGGGCTGGCCCCTTCCTTGTGGGAGAAGGAGCCGGACGTTTGCCTTTTCGGAAAGAGGCTCTGCCGAGAACGAGCGCCGTGAGATATGCCGTCTGTGGTTAAGCACAGATGCCCAGTGCTGTTGTGCCTGTGGGTAGGGTGCACGGGGACAGTGAAGACCAGCAAGAGCTTTCAGGGCTGGCCCCTTCCTTGTGGGAGAAGGAGCCGGACGTTTGCCTTTTCGGAAAGAGGCTCTGCCGAGAACGAGCGCCGTGAGATATGCCGTCTGTGGTTAAGCACAGATGCCCATTGCTGCTGTGCCTGTGGATAGGGTGCACGGGGACAGTGAAGACCAGCAAGAGCTTTCAGGGCTGGCCCCTTCCTTGTGGGAGAAGGAGCCGGACGTTTGCCTTTTCGGAAAGAGGCTCTGCCGAGAACGAGCGCCGTGAGATATGCCGTCTGTGGTTAAGCACAGATGCCCAGTGCTGTTGTGCCTGTGGGTAGGGTGCACGGGGCCAGTGAAGACCAGCAAGAGCTTTCAGGGCTGGCCCCTTCCTTGTGGGAGAAGGAGCCGGACGTTTGCCTTTTCGGAAAGAGGCTCTGCCGAGAGCGAGCGCCGTGAGATATGCTGTCTGTGGGTAAGCACAGATGCCCAGTGCTGTTGTGCCTATTCATAGGGTGCACGGGGCCAGTGAAGACCAGCAAGAGCTTTCAGGGCTGGCCCCTTCCTTGTGGGAGAAGGAGCCGGACGTTTGCCTTTTCGGAAAGAGGCTCTGCCGAGAACGAGCGCCGTGAGATATGCCGTCTGCGGTTAAGCACAGATGCCCAGTGCTGTTGTGCCTGTGGGTAGGGTGCACGGGGCCAGTGAAGACCAGCAAGAGCTTTCAGGGCTGGCCCCTTCCTTGTGGGAGAAGGAGCCGGACGTTTGCCTTTTCGGAAAGAGGCTCTGCCGAGAACGAGCGCCGTGAGATGCTGAGTCTCTGGGAAAGCACAGATGCCCAGTGCTGTTGTGCCTGTGGGTAGGGTGCACGGGGACAGTGAAGACCAGCAAGAGCTTTCAGGGCTGGCTCCTTCCTTGTGGGAGAAGGAGCCGGACGTTTGCCTTTTCGGAAAGAGGCTCTGCCGAGAACGAGCGCCGTGAGATATGCCGTCTGTGGTTAAGCACAGATGCCCAGTGCTGTTGTGCCTGTGGGTAGGGTGCACGGGGCCAGTGAAGACCAGCAAGAGCTTTCAGGGCTGGCCCCTTCCTTGTGGGAGAAGGAGCCGGACGTTTGCCTTTTCGGAAAGAGGCTCTGCCGAGAACGAGCGCCGTGAGATGCTGAGTCTCTGGGAAAGCACAGATGCCCAGTGCTGTTGTGCCTGTGGGTAGGGTGCACGGGGACAGTGAAGACCAGCAAGAGCTTTCAGGGCTGGCCCCTTCCTTGTGGGAGAAGGAGCCGGACGTTTGCCTTTTCGGAAAGAGGCTCTGCCGAGAACAAGCGCCGTGAGATATGCCGTCTGTGATTAAGCACAGATGCCCAGTGCTGTTGTGCCTGTGGGTAGGGTGCACGGGGACAGTGAAGACCAGCAAGAGCTTTCAGGGCTGGCCCCTTCCTTGTGGGAGAAGGAGCCGGACGTTTGCCTTTTCGGAAAGAGGCTCTGCGGAGAACGAGCGCCGTGAGATATGCCGTCTGTGGTTAAGCACAGATGCCCAGTGCTGTTGTGCCTGTGGGTAGGGTGCACGGGGACAGTGAAGACCAGCAAGAGCTTTCAGGGCTGGCCCCTTCCTTGTGGGAGAAGGAGCCGGACGTTTGCCTTTTCGGAAAGAGGCTCTGCCGAGAGCGAACGCAGTGAGATGCTGAGTCTCTGGGAAAGCACAGATGCCCAGTGCTGTTGTGCCTGTGGATAGGGTGCACGGGGCCAGTGAAGACCAGCAAGAGCTTTCAGGGCTGGCCCCTTTCTTGTGGGAGAAGGAGCTGGACGTTTGCCTTTTCGGAAAGAGGCTCTGCCGAGAACGAGCGCCGTGAGATGCTGAGTCTCTGGGAAAGCACAGATGCCCAGTGCTGTTGTGCCTGTGGGTAGGGTGCACGGGGATAGCGAAGACCAGCAAGAGATTTCAGGGCTGGCCCCTTCCTTGTGGGAGAAGGAGCCAGACGTTTGCCTTTTCGGAAAGAGGCTCTGCCGAGAACGAGCGCCGTGAGATATGCCGTCTAAGGTTAAGCACAGATGCCCAGTGCTGTTGTGCCTGTGGGTAGGGTGCACGGGGACAAAGAAGACCAGCAAGAGCTTTCAGGGCTGGCCCCTTCCTTGTGGGAGAAGGAGCCGGACGTTTGCCTTTTCGGAAAGAGGCTCTGCCGAGAACGAGCGCCGTGAGATATGCCGTCTGTGGGTAAGCACAGATGCCCATTGCTGCTGTGCCGGTGGGTAGGGTGCACGGGGACAGTGAAGACCAGCAAGAGCTTTCAGGGCTGGCCCATTCCTTGTGGGAGAAGGAGCCGGACGTTTGCCTTTTCGGAAAGAGGCTCTGCCGAGAACGAGCGCCGTGAGATATGCCGTCTGTGGTTAAGCACAGATGCCCAGTGCTGTTGTGCCTGTGGGTAGGGTGCACGGGGCCAGTGAAGACCAGCAAGAGCTTTCAGGGCTGGCCCCTTCCTTGTGGGAGAAGGAGCCGGACGTTTGCCTTTTCGGAAAGAGGCTCTGCCGAGAACGAGCGCCGTGAGATGCTGAGTCTCTGGGAAAGCACAGATGTCCAGTGCTGTTGTGCCTGTGGGTAGGGTGCACGGGGCCAGTGAAGACCAGCAAGAGCTTTCAGGGCTGGCCCCTTCCTTGTGGGAGAAGGAGCCGGACGTTTGCCTTTTCGGAAAGAGGCTCTGCCGAGAACGAGCGCCGTGAGATATGCCGTCTGTGGTTAAGCACAGATGCCCAGTGTTGTTGTGCCTGTGGGTAGGGTGCACGGGGCCAGTGAAGACCAGCAAGAGCTTTCAGGGCTGGCCCCTTCCTTGTGGGAGAAGGAGCCGGACGTTTGCCTTTTCGGAAAGAGGCTCTGCCGAGAACGAGCGCAGTGAGATGCTGAGTCTCTGGGAAAGCACAGATGCCCAGTGCTGTTGTGCCTATGCATAGGGTGCACGGGGACAAAGAAGACCAGCAAGAGCTTTCAGGGCTGGCCCCTTCCTTGTGGGAGAAGGAGCCGGACGTTTGCCTTTTCGGAAAGAGGCTCTGTCAAGAGCGAACGCAGTGAGATGCTGAGTCTCTGGGAAAGCACAGATGCCCAGTGCTGTTGTGCCTGTGGGTAGGGTGCACGGGGACAAAGAAGACCAGCAAGAGCTTTCAGGGCTGGCCCCTTCCTTGTGGGAGAAGGAGCCGGACGTTTGCCTTTTCGGAAAGAGGCTCTGCCGAGAGCGAACGCAGTGAGATGCTGAGTCTCTGGGAAAGCACAGATGCCCAGTGCTGTTGTGCCTGTGGGTAGGGTGCACGGGGATAGTGAAGACCAGCAAGAGCTTTCAGGGCTGGCCCCTTCCTTGTGGGAGAAGGAGCCGGACGTTTGCCTTTTCGGAAAGAGGCTCTGCCGAGAGCGAACGCAGTGAGAAGCTGAATCTCTGGGAAAGCACAGATGCCCAGTGCTGTTGTGCCTGTGGGTAGGGTGCACGGGGATAGTGAAGACCAGCAAGAGCTTTCAGGGCTGGCCCCTTCCTTGTGGGAGAAGGAGCCGGACGTTTGCCTTTTCGGAAAGAGGCTCTGCCGAGAGCGAACGCCGTGAGATATGCCGTCTGTGGTTAAGCACAGATGCCCAGTGCTGTTGTGCCTATTCATAGGGTGCACGGGGACAGTGAAGACCAGCAAGAGCTTTCAGGGCTGGCCCCTTCCTTGTGGGAGAAGGAGCCGGACGTTTGCCTTTTCGGAAAGAGGCTCTGCCGAGAGCGAGCGCCGTGAGATATGCCGTCTGCGGTTAAGCACAGATGCCCAGTGCTGTTGTGCCTGTGTGTAGGGTGCACGGGGCCAGTGAAGACCAGCAAGAGCTTTCAGGCCTGGCCCCTTCCTTGTGGGAGAAGGAGCCGGACGTTTGCCTTTTCGGAAAGAGGCTCTGCCGAGAACGAACGCAGTGAGATGCTGAGTCTCTGAAAAAGGCACAGATGCCCACTGCTGTTGTGCCTGTGGATAGGGTGCACGGGGACAGTGAAGACCAGCAAGAGCTTTCAGGCCTGGCCCCTTCCTTGTGGGAGAAGGAGCCGGACGTTTGCCTTTTCAGAAAGAGGCTCTGCCGAGAACGAGCGCCGTGAGATATGCCGTCTGTGGTTAAGCACAGATGCCCATTGCTGCTGTGCCTGTGGATAGGGTGCACGGGGCCAGTGAAGACCAGCAAGAGCTTTCAGGGCTGGCCCCTTCCTTGTGGGAGAAGGAGCCGGACGTTTGCCTTTTCGGAAAGAGGCTCTGCCGAGAACGAGCGCCGTGAGATATGCCGTCTGTGATTAAGCACAGATGCCCAGTGCTGTTGTGCCTGTGGGTAGGGTGCACGGGGACAGTGAAGACCAGCAAGAGCTTTCAGGGCTGGCCCATTCCTTGTGGGAGAAGGAGCCGGACGTTTGCCTTTTCGGAAAGAGGCTCTGCCGAGAACGAGCGCCGTGAGATATGCCGTCTGTGGTTAAGCACAGATGTCCAGTGCTGTTGTGCCTGTGGGTAGGGTGCACGGGGACAGTGAAGACCAGCAAGAGCTTTCAGGGCTGGCCCCTTCCTTGTGGGAGAAGGAGCCGGACGTTTGCCTTTTCGGAAAGAGGCTCTGCCGAGAGCGAACGCAGTGAGATGCTGAGTCTGTGGGAAAGCACAGATGCCCAGTGCTGTTGTGCCTGTGGGTAGGGTGCACGGGGACAGTGAAGACCAGCAAGAGCTTTCAGGGCTGGCCCCTTTCTTGTGGGAGAAGGAGCCGGACGTTTGCCTTTTCGGAAAGAGGCTCTGCTGAGAGCGAACGCAGTGAGATGCTGAGTCTCTGAAAAAGGCACAGATGCCCATTGCTGCTGTGCCTGTGGATAGGGTGCACGGGGACAGTGAAGACCAGCAAGAGCTTTCAGGGCTGGCCCCTTCCTTGTGGGAGAAGGAGCCGGACGTTTGCCTTTTCAGAAAGAGGCTCTGCCGAGAGCGAACGCCGTGAGATATGCCGTCTGTGGTTAAGCACAGATGCCCAGTGCTGTTGTGCCTATTCATAGGGTGCACGGGGACAGTGAAGACCAGCAAGAGCTTTCAGGGCTGGCCCCTTCCTTGTGGGAGAAGGAGCCGGACGTTTGCCTTTTCGGAAAGAGGCTCTGCCGAGAGCGAGCGCCGTGAGATATGCCGTCTGCGGTTAAGCACAGATGCCCAGTGCTGTTGTGCCTGTGTGTAGGGTGCACGGGGCCAGTGAAGACCAGCAAGAGCTTTCAGGCCTGGCCCCTTCCTTGTGGGAGAAGGAGCCGGACGTTTGCCTTTTCGGAAAGAGGCTCTGCCGAGAACGAACGCAGTGAGATGCTGAGTCTCTGAAAAAGGCACAGATGCCCACTGCTGTTGTGCCTGTGGATAGGGTGCACGGGGACAGTGAAGACCAGCAAGAGCTTTCAGGCCTGGCCCCTTCCTTGTGGGAGAAGGAGCGGGACGTTTGCCTTTTCAGAAAGAGGCTCTGCCGAGAACGAGCGCCGTGAGATATGCCGTCTGTGGTTAAGCACAGATGCCCATTGCTGCTGTGCCTGTGGATAGGGTGCACGGGGCCAGTGAAGACCAGCAAGAGCTTTCAGGGCTGGCCCCTTCCTTGTGGGAGAAGGAGCCGGACGTTTGCCTTTTCGGAAAGAGGCTCTGCCGAGAACGAGCGCCGTGAGATATGCCGTCTGTGATTAAGCACAGATGCCCAGTGCTGTTGTGCCTGTGGGTAGGGTGCACGGGGCCAGTGAAGACCAGCAAGAGCTTTCAGGGCTGGCCCCTTCCTTGTGGGAGAAGGAGCCGGACGTTTGCCTTTTCGGAAAGAGGCTCTGCCGAGAACGAGCGCCGTGAGATATGCCGTCTGTGGTTAAGCACAGATGTCCAGTGCTGTTGTGCCTGTGGGTAGGGTGCACGGGGACAGTGAAGACCAGCAAGAGCTTTCAGGGCTGGCCCCTTCCTTGTGGGAGAAGGAGCCGGACGTTTGCCTTTTCGGAAAGAGGCTCTGCCGAGAGCGAACGCAGTGAGATGCTGAGTCTGTGGGAAAGCACAGATGCCCAGTGCTGTTGTGCCTGTGGGTAGGGTGCACGGGGACAGTGAAGACCAGCAAGAGCTTTCAGGGCTGGCCCCTTTCTTGTGGGAGAAGGAGCCGGACGTTTGCCTTTTCGGAAAGAGGCTCTGCTGAGAGCGAACGCAGTGAGATGCTGAGTCTCTGAAAAAGGCACAGATGCCCATTGCTGCTGTGCCTGTGGATAGGGTGCACGGGGACAGTGAAGACCAGCAAGAGCTTTCAGGGCTGGCCCCTTCCTTGTGGGAGAAGGAGCCGGACGTTTGCCTTTTCAGAAAGAGGCTCTGCCGAGAACGAGCGCCGTGAGATATGCCGTCTGTGGTTAAGCACAGATGCCCAGTGCTGTTGTGCCTGTGGATAGGGTGCACGGGGCCAGTGAAGACCAGCAAGAGCTTTCAGGGCTGGCCCCTTCCTTGTGGGAGAAGGAGCCGGACGTTTGCCTTTTCGGAAAGAGGCTCTGCCGAGAACGAGCGCCGTGAGATGCTGAGTCTGTGGGAAAGCACAGATGTCCAGTGCTGTTGTGCCTGTGGGTAGGGTGCACGGGACCAGTGAAGACCAGCAAGAGCTTTCAGGGCTGGCCCCTTCCTTGTGGGACAAGGAGCCGGACGTTTGCCTTTTCGGAAAGAGGCTCTGCCGAGAACGAGCGCCGTGAGATATGCCGTCTGTGGTTAAGCACAGATGCCCAGTGCTGTTGTGCCTGTGGGTAGGGTGCACGGGGCCAGTGAAGACCAGCAAGAGCTTTCAGGGCTGGCCCCTTCCTTGTGGGAGAAGGAGCCGGACGTTTGCCTTTTCGGAAAGAGGCTCTGCCGAGAGCGAACGCAGTGAGATATGCCGTCTGTGGTTAAGCACAGATGCCCAGTGCTGTTGTGCCTGTGGGTAGGGTGCACGGGGCCAGTGAAGACCAGCAAGAGCTTTCAGGGCTGGCCCCTTCCTTGTGGGAGAAGGAGCCGGACGTTTGCCTTTTCGGAAAGAGGCTCTGCCGAGAACGAGCGCCGTGAGATATGCCGTCTGCGGTTAAGCACAGATGCCCAGTGCTGTTGTGCCTATTCATAGGGAGCACGGGGACAGTGAAGACCAGCAAGAGCTTTCAGGGCTGGCCCCTTCCTTGTGGGAGAAGGAGCCGGACGTTTGCCTTTTCGGAAAGAGGCTCTGCCGAGAGCGAACGCAGTGAGATGCTGAGTCTCTGGGAAAGCACAGATGCCCAGTGCTGTTGTGCCTGTGGGTAGGGTGCACGGGGCCAGTGAAGACCAGCAAGAGCTTTCAGGGCTGGCCCCTTCCTTGTGGGAGAAGGAGCCGGACGTTTGCCTTTTCGGAAAGAGGCTCTGCCGAGAACGAGCGCCGTGAGATATGCCGTCTGTGGTTAAGCACAGATGCCCAGTGCTGTTGTGCCTGTGGGTAGGGTGCACGGGGACAGTGAAGACCAGCAAGAGCTTTCAGGGCTGGCCCCTTCCTTGTGGGAGAAGGAGCCGGACGTTTGCCTTTTCGGAAAGAGGCTCTGCCGAGAACGAGCGCCGTGAGATATGCCGTCTGTGGTTAAGCACAGATGCCCATTGCTGCTGTGCCTGTGGATAGGGTGCACGGGGACAGTGAAGACCAGCAAGAGCTTTCAGGGCTGGCCCCTTCCTTGTGGGAGAAGGAGCCGGACGTTTGCCTTTTCGGAAAGAGGCTCTGCCGAGAACGAGCGCCGTGAGATATGCCGTCTGTGGTTAAGCACAGATGCCCAGTGCTGTTGTGCCTGTGGGTAGGGTGCACGGGGCCAGTGAAGACCAGCAAGAGCTTTCAGGGCTGGCCCCTTCCTTGTGGGAGAAGGAGCCGGACGTTTGCCTTTTCGGAAAGAGGCTCTGCCGAGAGCGAGCGCCGTGAGATATGCTGTCTGTGGGTAAGCACAGATGCCCAGTGCTGTTGTGCCTATTCATAGGGTGCACGGGGCCAGTGAAGACCAGCAAGAGCTTTCAGGGCTGGCCCCTTCCTTGTGGGAGAAGGAGCCGGACGTTTGCCTTTTCGGAAAGAGGCTCTGCCGAGAACGAGCGCCGTGAGATATGCCGTCTGCGGTTAAGCACAGATGCCCAGTGCTGTTGTGCCTGTGGGTAGGGTGCACGGGGACAGTGAAGACCAGCAAGAGCTTTCAGGGCTGGCCCCTTCCTTGTGGGAGAAGGAGCCGGACGTTTGCCTTTTCGGAAAGAGGCTCTGCCGAGAACGAGCGCCGTGAGATGCTGAGTCTCTGGGAAAGCACAGATGCCCAGTGCTGTTGTGCCTGTGGGTAGGGTGCACGGGGACAGTGAAGACCAGCAAGAGCTTTCAGGGCTGGCCCCTTCCTTGTGGGAGAAGGAGCCGGACGTTTGCCTTTTCGGAAAGAGGCTCTGCCGAGAACGAGCGCCGTGAGATATGCCGTCTGTGGTTAAGCACAGATGCCCAGTGCTGTTGTGCCTGTGGGTAGGGTGCACGGGGACAGTGAAGACCAGCAAGAGCTTTCAGGGCTGGCCCCTTCCTTGTGGGAGAAGGAGCCGGACGTTTGCCTTTTCGGAAAGAGGCTCTGCCGAGAACGAGCGCCGTGAGATGCTGAGTCTCTGGGAAAGCACAGATGCCCAGTGCTGTTGTGCCTGTGGGTAGGGTGCACGGGGCCAGTGAAGACCAGCAAGAGCTTTCAGGGCTGGCCCCTTCCTTGTGGGAGAAGGAGCCGGACGTTTGCCTTTTTGGAAAGAGGCTCTGCCGAGAACGAGCGCCGTGAGATATGCCGTCTGTGGTTAAGCACAGATGCCCAGTGCTGTTGTGCCTTTGGGTAGGGTGCACGGGGCCAGTGAAGACCAGCAAGAGCTTTCAGGGCTGGCCCCTTCCTTGTGGGACAAGGAGCCGGACGTTTGCCTTTTCGGAAAGAGGCTCTGCCTAGAGCGAACGCAGTGAGATGCTGAGTCTCTGGGAAAGCACAGATGCCCAGTGCTGTTGTGCCTGTGGGTAGGGTCTTTGGGGACGGTAAAGACCAGCAAGAGCTTTCAGGGCTGGCCCCTTCCTTGTGGGAGAAGGAGCCGGTGTTTGCCTTTTCGGAAAGAGGCTCTGCCGAGAACGAGCGCCATGAGATGCTGAGTCTCTGGGAAAGCACAGATGCCCAGTGCTGTTGTGCCTGTGGATAGGGTACACGGGGACAGTGAAGACCAGCAAGAGCTTTCAGGGCTGGCCCCTTCCTTGTGGGAGAAGGAGCCGGACGTTTGCCTTTTCGGAAAGAGGCTCTGCCGAGAACGAGCGCAGTGAGATATGCCGTCTGTGGTTAAGCACAGATGCCCAGTGCTGTTGTGCCTGTGGGTAGGGTGCACGGGGCCAGTGAAGACCAGCAAGAGCTTTCAGGGCTGGCCCCTTCCTTGTGGGAGAAGGAGCCGGACGTTTGCCTTTTCGGAAAGAGGCTCTGCCGAGAACGAGCGCCGTGAGATGCTGAGTCTGTGGGAAAGCACAGATGCCCAGTGCTGTTGTGCCTGTGGGTAGGGTGCACGGGGCCAGTGAAGACCAGCAAGAGCTTTCAGGGCTGGCCCCTTCCTTGTGGGAGAAGGAGCCGGACGTTTGCCTTTTCGGAAAGAGGCTCTGCCGAGAACGAGCGCCGTGAGATATGCCGTCTGTGGTTAAGCACAGATGCCCAGTGCTGTTGTGCCTGTGGGTAGGGTGCACGGGGCCAGTGAAGACCAGCAAGAGCTTTCAGGGCTGGCCCCTTCCTTGTGGGAGAAGGAGCCGGACGTTTGCCTTTTCGGAAAGAGGCTCTGCCGAGAACGAGCGCAGTGAGATGCTGAGTCTCTGGGAAAGCACAGATGCCCAGTGCTGTTGTGCCTATGCATAGGGTGCACGGGGACAGTGAAGACCAGCAAGAGCTTTCAGGGCTGGCCCCTTCCTTGTGGGAGAAGGAGCCGGACGTTTGCCTTTTCGGAAAGAGGCTCTGCCGAGAGCGAACGCAGTGAGATGCTGAGTCTCTGGGAAAGCACAGATGCCCAGTGCTGTTGTGCCTGTGGGTAGGGTGTTTGGGGACGGTTAAGACCAGCAAGAGCTTTCAGGGCTGGCCCCTTCCTTGTGGGAGAAGGAGCCGGACGTTTGCCTTTTCGGAAAGAGGCTCTGCCGAGAACGAGCGACATGAGATGCTGAGTCTCTGGGAAAGCACAGATGCCCAGTGCTGTTGTGCCTGTGGATAGGGTACACGGGGACAGTGAAGACCAGCAAGAGCTTTCAGGGCTGGCCCCTTCCTTGTGGGAGAAGGAGCCGGACGTTTGCCTTTTCGGAAAGAGGCTCTGCCGAGAACGAGCGCCGTGAGATATGCCGTCTGTGGTTAAGCACAGATGCCCAGTGCTGTTGTGCCTGTGGGTAGGGTGCACGGGGCCAGTGAAGACCAGCAAGAGCTTTCAGGGCTGGCCCCTTCCTTGTGGGAGAAGGAGCCGGACGTTTGCCTTTTCGGAAAGAGGCTCTGCCGAGAGCGAGCGCCGTGAGATATGCTGTCTGTGGGTAAGCACAGATGCCCAGTGCTGTTGTGCCTATTCATAGGGTGCACGGGGCCAGTGAAGACCAGCAAGAGCTTTCAGGGCTGGCCCCTTCCTTGTGGGAGAAGGAGCCGGACGTTTGCCTTTTCGGAAAGAGGCTCTGCCGAGAACGAGCGCCGTGAGATATGCCGTCTGCGGTTAAGCACAGATGCCCAGTGCTGTTGTGCCTGTGGGTAGGGTGCACGGGGACAGTGAAGACCAGCAAGAGCTTTCAGGGCTGGCCCCTTCCTTGTGGGAGAAGGAGCCGGACGTTTGCCTTTTCGGAAAGAGGCTCTGCCGAGAACGAGCGCCGTGAGATGCTGAGTCTCTGGGAAAGCACAGATGCCCAGTGCTGTTGTGCCTGTGGGTAGGGTGCACGGGGACAGTGAAGACCAGCAAGAGCTTTCAGGGCTGGCCCCTTCCTTGTGGGAGAAGGAGCCGGACGTTTGCCTTTTTGGAAAGAGGCTCTGCCGAGAACGAGCGCCGTGAGATATGCCGTCTGTGGTTAAGCACAGATGCCCAGTGCTGTTGTGCCTTTGGGTAGGGTGCACGGGGCCAGTGAAGACCAGCAAGAGCTTTCAGGGCTGGCCCCTTCCTTGTGGGAGAAGGAGCCGGACGTTTGCCTTTTCGGAAAGAGGCTCTGCCGAGAGCGAACGCAGTGAGATGCTGAGTCTCTGGGAAAGCACAGATGCCCAGTGCTGTTGTGCCTGTGGGTAGGGTGTTTGGGGACGGTTAAGACCAGCAAGAGCTTTCAGGGCTGGCCCCTTCCTTGTGGGAGAAGGAGCCGGACGTTTGCCTTTTCGGAAAGAGGCTCTGCCGAGAACGAGCGCCATGAGATGCTGAGTCTGTGGGAAAGCACAGATGCCCAGTGCTGTTGTGCCTGTGGATAGGGTACACGGGGACAGTGAAGACCAGCAAGAGCTTTCAGGGCTGGCCCCTTCCTTGTGGGAGAAGGAGCCGGACGTTTGCCTTTTCGGAAAGAGGCTCTGCCGAGAACGAGCGCCGTGAGATATGCCGTCTGTGGTTAAGCACAGATGCCCAGTGCTGTTGTGCCTGTGGGTAGGGTGCACGGGGACAGTGAAGACCAGCAAGAGCTTTCAGGGCTGGCCCCTTCCTTGTGGGAGAAGGAGCCGGACGTTTGCCTTTTCGGAAAGAGGCTCTGCCGAGAACGAGCGCCGTGAGATGCTGAGTCTGTGGGAAAGCACAGATGCCCAGTGCTGTTGTGCCTGTGGGTAGGGTGCACGGGGCCAGTGAAGACCAGCAAGAGCTTTCAGCGCTGGCCCCTTCCTTGTGGGAGAAGGAGCCGGACGTTTGCCTTTTCGGAAAGAGGCTCTGCCGAGAACGAGCGCCGTGAGATATGCCGTCTGTGGTTAAGCACAGATGCCCAGTGCTGTTGTGCCTGTGGGTAGGGTGCACGGGGCCAGTGAAGACCAGCAAGAGCTTTCAGGGCTGGCCCCTTCCTTGTGGGAGAAGGAGCCGGACGTTTGCCTTTTCGGAAAGAGGCTCTGCCGAGAACGAGCGCAGTGAGATGCTGAGTCTCTGGGAAAGCACAGATGCCCAGTGCTGTTGTGCCTGTGGGTAGGGTGCACGGGGCCAGTGAAGACCAGCAAGAGCTTTCAGGGCTGGCCCCTTCCTTGTGGGAGAAGGAGCCGGACGTTTGCCTTTTCGGAAAGAGGCTCTGCCGAGAGCGAACGCAGTGAGATGCTGAGTCTCTGGGAAAGCACAGATGCCCAGTGCTGTTGTGCCTGTGGGTAGGGTGCACGGGGACAAAGAAGACCAGCAAGAGCTTTCAGGGCTGGCCCCTTCCTTGTGGGAGAAGGAGCCGGACGTTTGCCTTTTCGGAAAGAGGCTCTGCCGAGAACGAGCGCCGTGAGATATGCCGTCTGTGGTTAAGCACAGATGCCCATTGCTGCTGTGCCTGTGGATAGGGTGCACGGGGCCAGTGAAGACCAGCAAGAGCTTTCAGGGCTGGCCCCTTCCTTGTGGGAGAAGGAGCCGGACGTTTGCCTTTTCGGAAAGAGGCTCTGCCGAGAACGAGCGCCGTGAGATATGCCGTCTGTGGTTAAGCACAGATGCCCAGTGCTGTTGTGCCTGTGGGTAGGGTGCACGGGGACAGTGAAGACCAGCAAGAGCTTTCAGGGCTGGCCCCTTCCTTGTGGGAGAAGGAGCCGGACGTTTGCCTTTTCGGAAAGAGGCTCTGCCGAGAACGAGCGCAGTGAGATGCTGAGTCTCTGGGAAAGCACAGATGCCCAGTGCTGTTGTGCCTATGCATAGGGTGCACGGGGACAGTGAAGACCAGCAAGAGCTTTCAGGGCTGGCCCCTTCCTTGTGGGAGAAGGAGCCGGACGTTTGCCTTTTCGGAAAGAGGCTCTGCCGAGAGCGAACGCAGTGAGATGCTGAGTCTCTGGGAAGGCACAGATGCCCAGTGCTGTTTTTCCTGTGGATAGGGTGCACGGCGACAGTGAAGACCAGCAAGAGCTTTCAGGGCTGGCCCCTTCCTTGTGGGAGAAGGAGCCGGACGTTTGCCTTTTCGGAAAGAGGCTCTGCCGAGAACGAGCGCCGTGAGATGCTGAGTCTCTGGGAAAGCACAGATGTCCAGTGCTGTTGTGCCTATGCATAGGGTGCACGGGGACAGTGAAGACCAGCAAGAGCTTTCAGGGCTGGCCCCTTCCTTGTGGGAGAAGGAGCCGGACGTTTGCCTTTTCGGAAAGAGGCTCTGCCGAGAACGAGCGCCGTGAGATATGCCGTCTGTGGTTAAGCACAGATGCCCAGTGCTGTTGTGCCTGTGGGTAGGGTGCACGGGGACAGTGAAGACCAGCAAGAGCTTTCAGGGCTGGCCCCTTCCTTGTGGGAGAAGGAGCCGGACGTTTGCCTTTTCGGAAAGAGGCTCTGCCGAGAACGAGCGCAGTGAGATGCTGAGGCTCTGAAAAAGGCACAGATGCCCACTGCTGTTGTGCCTGTGGATAGGGTGCACGGGGACAGTGAAGACCAGCAAGAGCTTTCAGGGCTGGCCCCTTCCTTGTGGGAGAAGGAGCCGGACGTTTGCCTTTTCGGAAAGAGGCTCTGCCGAGAGCGAACGCCGTGAGATATGCCGTCTGTGGTTAAGCACAGATGCCCATTGCTGCTGTGCCTGTGGATAGGGTGCACGGGGACAGTGAAGACCAGCAAGAGCTTTCAGGGCTGGCCCCTTCCTTGTGGGAGAAGGAGCCGGACGTTTGCCTTTTCGGAAAGAGGCTCTGCCGAGAACGAGCGCCGTGAGATATGCCGTCTGTGATTAAGCACAGATGCCCAGTGCTGTTGTGCCTGTGGGTAGGGTGCACGGGGACAGTGAAGACCAGCAAGAGCTTTCAGGGCTGGCCCCTTCCTTGTGGGAGAAGGAGCCGGACGTTTGCCTTTTCGGAAAGAGGCTCTGCCGAGAACGAGCGCCATGAGATGCTGAGTCTCTGGGAAAGCACAGATGCCCAGTGCTGTTGTGCCTGTGGGTAGGGTGCACGGGGCCAGTGAAGACCAGCAAGAGCTTTCAGGGCTGGCCCCTTCCTTGTGGGAGAAGGAGCCGGACGTTTGCCTTTTCGGCAAGAGGCTCTGCCGAGAACGAGCGCCGTGAGATATGCCGTCTGTGGTTAAGCACAGATGCCCAGTGCTGTTGTGCCTGTGGGTAGGGTGCACGGGGCCAGTGAAGACCAGCAAGAGCTTTCAGGGCTGGCCCCTTCCTTGTGGGAGAAGGAGCCGGACGTTTGCCTTTTCGGAAAGAGGCTCTGCCGAGAGCGAACGCAGTGAGATATGCCGTCTGTGGTTAAGCACAGATGCCCAGTGCTGTTGTGCCTGTGGGTAGGGTGCACGGGGCCAGTGAAGACCAGCAAGAGCTTTCAGGGCTGGCCCCTTCCTTGTGGGAGAAGGAGCCGGACGTTTGCCTTTTCGGAAAGAGGCTCTGCCGAGAACGAGCGCCGTGAGATATGCCGTCTGTGGTTAAGCACAGATGCCCATTGCTGTTGTGCCTGTGGGTAGGGTGCACGGGGACAGTGAAGACCAGCAAGAGCTTTCAGGGCTGGCCCCTTCCTTGTGGGAGAAGGAGCCGGACGTTTGCCTTTTCGGAAAGAGGCTCTGCCGAGAACGAGCGCCATGAGATATGCCGTCTGAGGTTAAGCACAGATGCCCAGTGCTGTTGTGCCTGTGGGTAGGGTGCACGGGGCCAGTGAAGACCAGCAAGAGCTTTCAGGGCTGGCCCATTCCTTGTGGGACAAGGAGCCGGACGTTTGCCTTTTCGGCAAGAGGCTCTGCCGAGAACGAGCGCCGTGAGATATGCCGTCTGTGGTTAAGCACAGATGCCCAGTGCTGTTGTGCCTGTGGGTAGGGTGCACGGGGCCAGTGAAGACCAGCAAGAGCTTTCAGGGCTGGCCCCTTCCTTGTGGGAGAAGGAGCCGGACGTTTGCCTTTTCGGAAAGAGGCTCTGCTGAGAGCGAACGCAGTGAGATGCTGAGGCTCTGAAAAAGGCACAGATGCCCACTGCTGTTGTGCCTGTGGATAGGGTGCACGGGGACAGTGAAGACCAGCAAGAGCTTTCAGGGCTGGCCCCTTCCTTGTGGGAGAAGGAGCCGGACGTTTGCCTTTTCGGAAAGAGGCTCTGCCGAGAACGAGCGCCGTGAGATATGCCGTCTGTGGTTAAGCACAGATGCCCATTGCTGCTGTGCCTGTGGATAGGGTGCACGGGGCCAGTGAAGACCAGCAAGAGCTTTCAGGGCTGGCCCCTTCCTTGTGGGAGAAGGAGCCGGACGTTTGCCTTTTCGGAAAGAGGCTCTGCCGAGAGCGAACGAAGTGAGATGCTGAGTATCTGGGAAAGCACAGATGCCCAGTGGTGTTGTGCCTGTGGGTAGGGTGCACGGGGCCAGTGAAGACCAGCAAGAGCTTTCAGGGCTGGCCCCTTCCTTGTGGGAGAAGGAGCCGGACGTTTGCCTTTTCGGAAAGAGGCTCTGCCGAGAACGAGCGCCGTGAGATATGCCGTCTGTGGTTAAGCACAGATGCCCAGTGCTGTTGTGCCTGTGGGTAGGGTGCACGGGGCCAGTGAAGACCAGCAAGAGCTTTCAGGGCTGGCCCCTTCCTTGTGGGAGAAGGAGCCGGACGTTTGCCTTTTCGGAAAGAGGCTCTGCCGAGAACGAGCGCCGTGAGATATGCCGTCTGTGGTTAAGCACAGATGCCCAGTGCTGTTGTGCCTGTGGGTAGGGTGCACGGGGACAGTGAAGACCAGCAAGAGCTTTCAGGGCTGGCCCCTTCCTTGTGGGAGAAGGAGCCGGACGTTTGCCTTTTCGGAAAGAGGCTCTGCCGAGAGCGAGCGCCGTGAGATATGCCGTCTGTGGTTAAGCACAGATGTCTAGTGCTGTTGTGCCTATTCATAGGGAGCACGGGGCCAGTGAAGACCAGCAAGAGCTTTCAGGGCTGGCCCCTTCCTTGTGGGAGAAGGAGCCGGACGTTTGCCTTTTCGGAAAGAGGCTCTGCCGAGAACGAGCGCCGTGAGATATGCCGTCTGCGGTTAAGCACAGATGCCCAGTGCTGTTGTGCCTGTGGGTAGGGTGCACGGGGCCAGTGAAGACCAGCAAGAGCTTTCAGGGCTGGCCCCTTCCTTGTGGGAGAAGGAGCCGGACGTTTGCCTTTTCGGAAAGAGGCTCTGCCGAGAACGAGCGCAGTGAGATGCTGAGGCTCTGAAAAAGGCACAGATGCCCAGTGCTGTTGTGCCTGTGGATAGGGTGCACGGGGACAGTGAAGACCAGCAAGAGCTTTCAGGGCTGGCCCCTTCCTTGTGGGAGAAGGAGCCGGACGTTTGCCTTTTCGGAAAGAGGCTCTGCCGAGAGCGAACGCCGTGAGATATGCCGTCTGTGGTTAAGCACAGATGCCCATTGCTGCTGTGCCTGTGGATAGGGTGCACGGGGACAGTGAAGACCAGCAAGAGCTTTCAGGGCTGGCCCCTTCCTTGTGGGAGAAGGAGCCGGACGTTTGCCTTTTCGGAAAGAGGCTCTGCCGAGAACGAGCGCCGTGAGATATGCCGTCTGTGATTAAGCACAGATGCCCAGTGCTGTTGTGCCTGTGGGTAGGGTGCACGGGGACAGTGAAGACCAGCAAGAGCTTTCAGGGCTGGCCCCTTCCTTGTGGGAGAAGGAGCCGGACGTTTGCCTTTTCGGAAAGAGGCTCTGCCGAGAACGAGCGCCATGAGATGCTGAGTCTCTGGGAAAGCACAGATGCCCAGTGCTGTTGTGCCTGTGGGTAGGGTGCACGGGGCCAGTGAAGACCAGCAAGAGCTTTCAGGGCTGGCCCCTTCCTTGTGGGAGAAGGAGCCGGACGTTTGCCTTTTCGGCAAGAGGCTCTGCCGAGAACGAGCGCCGTGAGATATGCCGTCTGTGGTTAAGCACAGATGCCCAGTGCTGTTGTGCCTGTGGGTAGGGTGCACGGGGCCAGTGAAGACCAGCAAGAGCTTTCAGGGCTGGCCCCTTCCTTGTGGGAGAAGGAGCCGGACGTTTGCCTTTTCGGAAAGAGGCTCTGCCGAGAACGAGCGCCGTGAGATATGCCGTCTGTGGTTAAGCACAGATGCCCAGTGCTGTTGTGCCTGTGGGTAGGGTGCACGGGGCCAGTGAAGACCAGCAAGAGCTTTCAGGGCTGGCCCCTTCCTTGTGGGAGAAGGAGCCGGACGTTTGCCTTTTCGGAAAGAGGCTCTGCTGAGAGCGAACGCAGTGAGATGCTGAGGCTCTGAAAAAGGCACAGATGCCCACTGCTGTTGTGCCTGTGGATAGGGTGCACGGGGACAGTGAAGACCAGCAAGAGCTTTCAGGGCTGGCCCCTTCCTTGTGGGAGAAGGAGCCGGACGTTTGCCTTTTCGGAAAGAGGCTCTGCCGAGAACGAGCGCCGTGAGATATGCCGTCTGTGGTTAAGCACAGATGCCCATTGCTGCTGTGCCTGTGGATAGGGTGCACGGGGACAGTGAAGACCAGCAAGAGCTTTCAGGGCTGGCCCCTTCCTTGTGGGAGAAGGAGCCGGACGTTTGCCTTTTCGGAAAGAGGCTCTGCCGAGAACGAGCGCCGTGAGATATGCTGTCTGTGGTTAAGCACAGATGCCCAGTGCTGTTGTGCCTGTGGGTAGGGTGCACGGGGCCAGTGAAGACCAGCAAGAGCTTTCAGGGCTGGCCCCTTCCTTGTGGGACAAGGAGCCGGACGTTTGCCTTTTCGGAAAGAGGCTCTGCCGAGAGCGAGCGCCGTGAGATATGCCGTCTGTGGTTAAGCACAGATGTCTAGTGCTGTTGTGCCTATTCATAGGGTGCACGGGGCCAGTGAAGACCAGCAAGAGCTTTCAGGGCTGGCCCCTTCCTTGTGGGAGAAGGAGCCGGACGTTTGCCTTTTCGGAAAGAGGCTCTGCCGAGAACGAGCGCCGTGAGATATGCCGTCTGCAGTTAAGCACAGATGCCCAGTGCTGTTGTGCCTGTGGGTAGGGTGCACGGGGCCAGTGAAGACCAGCAAGAGCTTTCAGGGCTGGCCCCTTCCTTGTGGGAGAAGGAGCCGGACGTTTGCCTTTTCGGCAAGAGGCTCTGCCGAGAACGAGCGCCGTGAGATATGCCGTCTGTGGTTAAGCACAGATGCCCAGTGCTGTTGTGCCTGTGGGTAGGGTGCACGGGGACAGTGAAGACCAGCAAGAGCTTTCAGGGCTGGCCCCTTCCTTGTGGGAGAAGGAGCCGGACGTTTGCCTTTTCGGAAAGAGGCTCTGCCGAGAGCGAACGCAGTGAGATGCTGAGTCTCTGGGAAAGCACAGATGCCCAGTGCTGTTGTGCCTGTGGGTAGGGTGCACGGGGCCAGTGAAGACCAGCAAGAGCTTTCAGGGCTGGCCCCTTCCTTGTGGGAGAAGGAGCCGGACGTTTGCCTTTTCGGAAAGAGGCTCTGCCGAGAACGAGCGCCGTGAGATATGCCGTCTGTGGTTAAGCACAGATGCCCAGTGCTGTTGTGCCTGTGGGTAGGGTGCACGGGGCCAGTGAAGACCAGCAAGAGCTTTCAGGGCTGGCCCCTTCCTTGTGGGAGAAGGAGCCGGACGTTTGCCTTTTCGGAAAGAGGCTCTGCTGAGAGCGAACGCAGTGAGATGCTGAGGCTCTGAAAAAGGCACAGATGCCCAGTGCTGTTGTGCCTGTGGGTAGGGTGCACGGGGCCAGTGAAGACCAGCAAGAGCTTTCAGGGCTGGCCCCTTCCTTGTGGGAGAAGGAGCCGGACGTTTGCCTTTTCGGAAAGAGGCTCTGCCGAGAACGAGCGCCGTGAGATATGCCGTCTGTGGTTAAGCACAGATGCCCACTGCTGCTGTGCCTGTGGATAGGGTGCACGGGGACAGTGAAGACCAGCAAGAGCTTTCAGGGCTGGCCCCTTCCTTGTGGGAGAAGGAGCCGGACGTTTGCCTTTTCGGAAAGAGGCTCTGCCGAGAACGAGCGCCGTGAGATATGCCGTCTGTGATTAAGCACAGATGTCCAGTGCTGTTGTGCCTGTGGGTAGGGTGCATGGGGACAGTGAAGACCAGCAAGAGCTTTCAGGGCTGGCCCCTTCCTTGTGGGAGAAGGAGCCGGACGTTTGCCTTTTCGGAAAGAGGCTCTGCCGAGAACGAGCGCCGTGAGATATGCCGTCTGTGGTTAAGCACAGATGCCCAGTGCTGTTGTGCCTGTGGGTAGGGTGCACGGGGACAGTGAAGACCAGCAAGAGCTTTCAGGGCTGGCCCCTTCCTTGTGGGAGAAGGAGCCGGACGTTTGCCTTTTCGGAAAGCGGCTCTGCCGAAAGCGAACGCAGTGAGATATGCCGTCTGTGGTTAAGCACAGATGCCCAGTGCTGTTGTGCCTGTGGGTAGGGTGCACGGGGCCAGTGAAGACCAGCAAGAGCTTTCAGGGCTGGCCCCTTCCTTGTGGGAGAAGGAGCCGGACGTTTGCCTTTTCGGAAAGAGGCTCTGCCGAGAACGAGCGCCGTGAGATATGCCGTCTGTGGTTAAGCACAGATGCCCAGTGCTGTTGTGCCTGTGGGTAGGGTGCACGGGGCCAGTGAAGACCAGCAAGAGCTTTCAGGGCTGGCCCCTTCCTTGTGGGAGAAGGAGCCGGACGTTTGCCTTTTCGGAAAGAGGCTCTGCCGAGAGCGAACGCAGTGAGATGCTGAGTCTCTGGGAAAGCACAGATGCCCAGTGCTGTTGTGCCTGTGGGTAGGGTGCACGGGGCCAGTGAAGACCAGCAAGAGCTTTCAGGGCTGGCCCCTTCCTTGTGGGAGAAGGAGCCGGACGTTTGCCTTTTCGGAAAGAGGCTCTGCCGAGAACGAACGCCGTGAGATATGCCGTCTGCGGTTAAGCACAGATGCCCAGTGCTGTTGTGCCTGTGGGTAGGGTGCACGGGGCCAGTGAAGACCAGCAAGAGCTTTCAGGGCTGGCCCCTTCCTTGTGGGAGAAGGAGCCGGACGTTTGCCTTTTCGGAAAGAGGCTCTGCTGAGAGCGAACGCAGTGAGATGCTGAGGCTCTGAAAAAGGCACAGATGCCCACTGCTGTTGTGCCTGTGGATAGGGTGCACGGGGACAGTGAAGACCAGCAAGAGCTTTCAGGGCTGGCCCCTTCCTTGTGGGAGAAGGAGCCGGACGTTTGCCTTTTCAGAAAGAGGCTCTGCCGAGAACGAGCGCCGTGAGATATGCCGTCTGTGATTAAGCACAGATGCCCATTGCTGCTGTGCCTGTGGATAGAGTGCACGGGGACAGTGAAGACCAGCAAGAGCTTTCAGGGCTGGCCCCTTCCTTGTGGGAGAAGGAGCCGGACGTTTGCCTTTTCGGAAAGAGGCTCTGCCGAGAACGAGCGCCGTGAGATATGCCGTCTGTGGTTAAGCACAGATGCCCAGTGCTGTTGTGCCTGTGGGTAGGGTGCACGGGGCCAGTGAAGACCAGCAAGAGCTTTCAGGGCTGGCCCCTTCCTTGTGGGAGAAGGAGCCGGACGTTTGCCTTTTCGGAAAGAGGCTCTGCCGAGAACGAGCGCCATGAGATGCTGAGTCTCTGGGAAAGCACAGATGTCCAGTGCTGTTGTGCCTGTGGGTAGGGTGCATGGGGCCAGTGAAGACCAGCAAGAGCTTTCAGGGCTGGCCCCTTCCTTGTGGGAGAAGGAGCCGGACGTTTGCCTTTTCGGCAAGAGGCTCTGCCGAGAACGAGCGCCGTGAGATATGCCGTCTGTGGTTAAGCACAGATGCCCAGTGCTGTTGTGCCTATTCATAGGGTGCACGGGGCCAGTGAAGACCAGCAAGAGCTTTCAGGGCTGGCCCCTTCCTTGTGGGAGAAGGAGCCGGACGTTTGCCTTTTCGGAAAGAGGCTCTGCCGAGAGCGAACGCAGTGAGATATGCCGTCTGTGGTTAAGCACAGATGCCCAGTGCTGTTGTGCCTGTGGGTAGGGTGCACGGGGATAGTGAAGACCAGCAAGAGCTTTCAGGGCTGGCCCCTTCCTTGTGGGAGAAGGAGCCGGACGTTTGCCTTTTCGGAAAGAGGCTCTGCCGAGAACGAGCGCCGTGAGATATGCCGTCTGTGGTTAAGCACAGATGCCCAGTGCTGTTGTGCCTGTGGGTAGGGTGCACGGGGACAGTGAAGACCAGCAAGAGCTTTCAGGGCTGGCCCCTTCCTTGTGGGAGAAGGAGCCGGACGTTTGCCTTTTCGGAAAGAGGCTCTGCCGAGAACGAGCGCCATGAGATATGCCGTCTGAGGTTAAGCACAGATGCCCAGTGCTGTTGTGCCTGTGGGTAGGGTGCACGGGGCCAGTGAAGACCAGCAAGAGCTTTCAGGGCTGGCCCCTTCCTTGTGGGAGAAGGAGCCGGACGTTTGCCTTTTCGGAAAGAGGCTCTGCCGAGAACGAGCGCCGTGAGATATGCCGTCTGCGGTTAAGCACAGATGCCCAGTGCTGTTGTGCCTGTGGGTAGGGTGCACGGGGCCAGTGAAGACCAGCAAGAGCTTTCAGGGCAGGCCCCTTCCTTGTGGGAGAAGGAGCCGGACGTTTGCCTTTTCGGAAAGAGGCTCTGCTGAGAGCGAACGCAGTGAGATGCTGAGGCTCTGAAAAAGGCACAGATGCCCACTGCTGTTGTGCCTGTGGATAGGGTGCACGGGGACAGTGAAGACCAGCAAGAGCTTTCAGGGCTGGCCCCTTCCTTGTGGGAGAAGGAGCCGGACGTTTGCCTTTTCGGAAAGAGGCTCTGCCGAGAACGAGCGCCGTGAGATATGCCGTCTGTGGTTAAGCACAGATGCCCATTGCTGCTGTGCCTGTGGATAGGGTGCACGGGGACAGTGAAGACCAGCAAGAGCTTTCAGGGCTGGCCCCTTCCTTGTGGGAGAAGGAGCCGGATGTTTGCCTTTTCGGAAAGAGGCTCTGCCGAGAACGAGCGCCGTGAGATATGCCGTCTGTGGTTAAGCACAGATGCCCACTGCTGTTGTGCCTGTGGGTAGGGTGCACGGGGCCAGTGAAGACCAGCAAGAGCTTTCAGGGCTGGCCCCTTCCTTGTGGGAGAAGGAGCCGGACGTTTGCCTTTTCGGAAAGAGGCTCTGCCGAGAACGAGCGCCGTGAGATATGCCGTCTGTGGTTAAGCACAGATGTCTAGTGCTGTTGTGCCTATTCATAGGGTGCACGGGGACAGTGAAGACCAGCAAGAGCTTTCAGGGCTGGCCCCTTCCTTGTGGGAGAAGGAGCCGGACGTTTGCCTTTTCGGAAAGAGGCTCTGCCGAGAACGAGCGCCGTGAGATATGCCGTCTGCGGTTAAGCACAGATGCCCAGTGCTGTTGTGCCTGTGGGTAGGGTGCACGGGGCCAGTGAAGACCAGCAAGAGCTTTCAGGGCAGGCCCCTTCCTTGTGGGAGAAGGAGCCGGACGTTTGCCTTTTCGGAAAGAGGCTCTGCTGAGAGCGAACGCAGTGAGATGCTGAGGCTCTGAAAAAGGCACTGATGCCCAGTGCTGTTGTGCCTGTGGGTAGGGTGCACGGGGCCAGTGAAGACCAGCAAGAGCTTTCAGGGCTGGCCCCTTCCTTGTGGGAGAAGGAGCCGGACGTTTGCCTTTTCGGAAAGAGGCTCTGCCGAGAACGAGCGCCGTGAGATATGCCGTCTGTGGTTAAGCACAGATGCCCATTGCTGCTGTGCCTGTGGATAGGGTGCACGGGGACAGTGAAGACCAGCAAGAGCTTTCAGGGCTGGCCCCTTCCTTGTGGGAGAAGGAGCCGGACGTTTGCCTTTTCGGAAAGAGGCTCTGCCGAGAACGAGCGCCGTGAGATATGCCGTCTGCGGTAAAGCACAGATGCCCAGTGCTGTTGTGCCTGTGGGTAGGGTGCACGGGGACAGTGAAGACCAGCAAGAGCTTTCAGGGCTGGCCCCTTCCTTGTGGGAGAAGGAGCCGGACGTTTGCCTTTTCGGAAAGAGGCTCTGCCGAGAACGAGCGCCATGAGATGCTGAGTCTCTGGGAAAGCACAGATGTCCAGTGCTGTTGTGCCTGTGGGTAGGGTGCACGGGGCCAGTGAAGACCAGCAAGAGCTTTCAGGGCTGGCCCCTTCCTTGTGGGAGAAGGAGCCGGACGTTTGCCTTTTCGGAAAGAGGCTCTGCCGAGAACGAGCGCCGTGAGATATGCCGTCTGTGGTTAAGCACAGATGCCCAGTGCTGTTGTGCCTGTGGGTAGGGTGCACGGGGACAGTGAAGACCAGCAAGAGCTTTCAGGGCTGGCCCCTTCCTTGTGGGAGAAGGAGCCGGACGTTTGCCTTTTCGGAAAGAGGCTCTGCCGAAAGCGAACGCAGTGAGATATGCCGTCTGTGGTTAAGCACAGATGCCCAGTGCTGTTGTGCCTGTGGGTAGGGTGCACGGGGCCAGTGAAGACCAGCAAGAGCTTTCAGGGCTGGCCCCTTCCTTGTGGGAGAAGGAGCCGGACGTTTGCCTTTTCGGAAAGAGGCTCTGCCGAGAGCGAACGCAGTGAGATGCTGAGTCTCTGGGAAAGCACAGATGCCCAGTGCTGTTGTGCCTGTGGGTAGGGTGCACGGGGACAGTGAAGACCAGCAAGAGCTTTCAGGGCTGGCCCCTTCCTTGTGGGAGAAGGAGCCGGACGTTTGCCTTTTCGGAAAGAGGCTCTGCCGAAAGCGAACGCAGTGAGATATGCCGTCTGTGGTTAAGCACAGATGCCCAGTGCTGTTGTGCCTGTGGGTAGGGTGCACGGGGACAGTGAAGACCAGCAAGAGCTTTCAGGGCTGGCCCCTTCCTTGTGGGAGAAGGAGCCGGACGTTTGCCTTTTCGGAAAGAGGCTCTGCCGAGAACGAGCGCCGTGAGATATGCCGTCTGTGGTTAAGCACAGATGCCCAGTGCTGTTGTGCCTGTGGGTAGGGTGCACGGGGACAGTGAAGACCAGCAAGAGCTTTCAGGGCTGGCCCCTTCCTTGTGGGAGAAGGAGCCGGACGTTTGCCTTTTCGGAAAGAGGCTCTGCCGAGAGCGAACGCAGTGAGATGCTGAGTCTCTGGGAAAGCACAGATGCCCAGTGCTGTTGTGCCTGTGGGTAGGGTGCACGGGGCCAGTGAAGTCCAGCAAGAGCTTTCAGGGCTGGCCCCTTCCTTGTGGGAGAAGGAGCCGGACGTTTGCCTTTTCGGAAAGAGGCTCTGCCGAGAACGAGCGCCGTGAGATATGCCGTCTGTGGTTAAGCACAGATGCCCATTGCTGCTGTGCCTGTGGATAGGGTGCACGGGGACAGTGAAGACCAGCAAGAGCTTTCAGGGCTGGCCCCTTCCTTGTGGGAGAAGGAGCCGGACGTTTGCCTTTTCGGAAAGAGGCTCTGCCGAGAACGAGCGCCGTGAGATATGCCGTCTGCGGTTAAGCACAGATGCCCAGTGCTGTTGTGCCTGTGGGTAGGGTACACGGGGACAGTGAAGACCACCAAGAGCTTTCAGGGCTGGCCCCTTCCTTGTGGGAGAAGGAGCCGGACGTTTGCCTTTTCGGAAAGAGGCTCTGCCGAGAACGAGCGCCATGAGATGCTGAGTCTCTGGGAAAGCACAGATGCCCAGTGCTGTTGTGCCTGTGGGTAGGGTGCACGGGGACGGTTAAGACCAGCAAGAGCTTTCAGGGCTGGCCCCTTCCTTGTGGGAGAAGGAGCCGGACGTTTGCCTTTTCGGAAAGAGGCTCTGCCGAGAACGAGCGCCGTGAGATATGCCGTCTGTGGTTAAGCACAGATGCCCAGTGCTGTTGTGCCTGTGGGTAGGGTGCACGGGGACAGTGAAGACCAGCAAGAGCTTTCAGGGCTGGCCCCTTCCTTGTGGGAGAAGGAGCCGGACGTTTGCCTTTTCGGAAAGAGGCTCTGCCGAAAGCGAACGCAGTGAGATATGCCGTCTGTGGTTAAGCACAGATGCCCAGTGCTGTTGTGCCTGTGGGTAGGGTGCACGGGGCCAGTGAAGACCAGCAAGAGCTTTCAGGGCTGGCCCCTTCCTTGTGGGAGAAGGAGCCGGACGTTTGCCTTTTCGGAAAGAGGCTCTGCCGAGAACGAGCGCCGTGAGATATGCCGTCTGTGGTTAAGCACAGATGCCCATTGCTGTTGTGCCAGTGGGTAGGGTGCACGGGGCCAGTGAAGACCAGCAAGAGCTTTCAGGGCTGGCCCCTTCCTTGTGGGAGAAGGAGCCGGACGTTTGCCTTTTCGGAAAGAGGCTCTGCCGAGAGCGAACGCAGTGAGATGCTGAGTCTCTGGGAAAGCACAGATGCCCAGTGCTGTTGTGCCTGTGGGTAGGGTGCACGGGGACAGTGAAGACCAGCAAGAGCTTTCAGGGCTGGCCCCTTCCTTGTGGGAGAAGGAGCCGGACGTTTGCCTTTTCGGAAAGAGGCTCTGCCGAGAACGAGCGCCGTGAGATATGCCGTCTGCGGTTAAGCACAGATGCCCAGTGCTGTTGTGCCTGTGGGTAGGGTGCACGGGGCCAGTGAAGACCAGCAAGAGCTTTCAGGGCTGGCCCCTTCCTTGTGGGAGAAGGAGCCGGACGTTTGCCTTTTCTGAAAGAGGCTCTGCTGAGAGCGAACGCAGTGAGATGCTGAGGCTCTGAAAAAGGCACAGATGCCCACTGCTGTTGTGCCTGTGGATAGGGTGCACGGGGACAGTGAAGACCAGCAAGAGCTTTCAGGGCTGGCCCCTTCCTTGTGGGAGAAGGAGCCGGACGTTTGCCTTTTCAGAAAGAGGCTCTGCCGAGAACGAGCGCCGTGAGATATGCCGTCTGTGATTAAGCACAGATGCCCATTGCTGCTGTGCCTGTGGATAGAGTGCACGGGGACAGTGAAGACCAGCAAGAGCTTTCAGGGCTGGCCCCTTCCTTGTGGGAGAAGGAGCCGGACGTTTGCCTTTTCGGAAAGAGGCTCTGCCGAGAACGAGCGCCGTGAGATATGCCGTCTGTGGTTAAGCACAGATGCCCAGTGCTGTTGTGCCTGTGGGTAGGGTGCACGGGGCCAGTGAAGACCAGCAAGAGCTTTCAGGGCTGGCCCCTTCCTTGTGGGAGAAGGAGCCGGACGTTTGCCTTTTCGGAAAGAGGCTCTGCCGAGAACGAGTGCCATGAGATGCTGAGTCTCTGGGAAAGCACAGATGCCCAGTGCTGTTGTGCCTGTGGGTAGGGTGCACGGGGCCAGTGAAGACCAGCAAGAGCTTTCAGGGCTGGCCCCTTCCTTGTGGGAGAAGGAGCCGGACGTTTGCCTTTTCGGAAAGAGGCTCTGCCGAGAACGAGCGCCATGAGATATGCCGTCTGTGGTTAAGCACAGATGCCCAGTGCTGTTGTGCCTGTGGGTAGGGTGCACGGGGCCAGTGAAGACCAGCAAGAGCTTTCAGGGCTGGCCCCTTCCTTGTGGGAGAAGGAGCCGGACGTTTGCCTTTTCGGAAAGAGGCTCTGCCGAGAACGAGCGCCGTGAGATATGCCGTCTGTGATTAAGCACAGATGCCCAGTGCTGTTGTGCCTGTGGGTAGGGTGCACGGGGACAGTGAAGACCAGCAAGAGCTTTCAGGGCTGGCCCCTTCCTTGTGGGAGAAGGAGCCGGACGTTTGCCTTTTCGGAAAGAGGATCTGCCGAGAATGAGCGCCGTGAGATATGCCGTCTGTGGTTAAGCACAGATGCCCAGTGCTGTTGTGCCTGTGGGTAGGGTGCACGGGGCCAGTGAAGACCAGCAAGAGCTTTCAGGGCTGGCCCATTCCTTGTGGGACAAGGAGCCGGACGTTTGCCTTTTCGGAAAGAGGCTCTGCCGAGAACGAGCGCCGTGAGATATGCCGTCTGCGGTTAAGCACAGATGCCCAGTGCTGTTGTGCCTGTGGGTAGGGTGCACGGGGACAGTGAAGACCAGCAAGAGCTTTCAGGGCTGGCCCCTTCCTTGTGGGAGAAGGAGCCGGACGTTTGCCTTTTCGGAAAGAGGCTCTGCTGAGAGCGAACGCAGTGAGATGCTGAGGCTCTGAAAAAGGCACAGATGCCCACTGCTGTTGTGCCTGTGGGTAGGGTGCACGGGGCCAGTGAAGACCAGCAAGAGCTTTCAGGGCTGGCCCCTTCCTTGTGGGAGAAGGAGCCGGACGTTTGCCTTTTCGGAAAGAGGCTCTGCCGAGAACGAGCGCCGTGAGATATGCCGTCTGTGATTAAGCACAGATGCCCAGTGCTGTTGTGCCTGTGGGTAGGGTGCACGGGGACAGTGAAGACCAGCAAGAGCTTTCAGGGCTGGCCCCTTCCTTGTGGGAGAAGGAGCCGGACGTTTGCCTTTTCGGAAAGAGGCTCTGCCGAGAACGAGCGCCATGAGATGCTGAGTCTCTGGGAAAGCACAGATGTCCAGTGCTGTTGTGCCTGTGGGTAGGGTGCACGGGGACAGTGAAGACCAGCAAGAGCTTTCAGGGCTGGCCCCTTCCTTGTGGGAGAAGGAGCCGGACGTTTGCCTTTTCGGAAAGAGGATCTGCCGAGAATGAGCGCCGTGAGATATGCCGTCTGTGGTTAAGCACAGATGCCCAGTGCTGTTGTGCCTGTGGGTAGGGTGCACGGGGCCAGTGAAGACCAGCAAGAGCTTTCAGGGCTGGCCCCTTCCTTGTGGGAGAAGGAGCCGGACGTTTGCCTTTTCGGAAAGAGGCTCTGCCGAGAACGAGCGCCGTGAGATATGCCGTCTGTGGTTAAGCACAGATGCCCAGTGCTGTTGTGCCTGTGGGTAGGGTGCACGGGGCCAGTGAAGACCAGCAAGAGCTTTCAGGGCTGGCCCCTTCCTTGTGGGAGAAGGAGCCGGACGTTTGCCTTTTCGGAAAGAGGCTCTGCCGAGAGCGAACGCAGTGAGATGCTGAGTCTCTGGGAAAGCACAGATGCCCAGTGCTGTTGTGCCTGTGGGTAGGGTGCACGGGGCCAGTGAAGACCAGCAAGAGCTTTCAGGGCTGGCCCATTCCTTGTGGGACAAGGAGCCGGACGTTTGCCTTTTCGGAAAGAGGCTCTGCCGAGAACGAGCGCCGTGAGATATGCCGTCTGCGGTTAAGCACAGATGCCCAGTGCTGTTGTGCCTGTGGGTAGGGTGCACGGGGACAGTGAAGACCAGCAAGAGCTTTCAGGGCTGGCCCCTTCCTTGTGGGAGAAGGAGCCGGACGTTTGCCTTTTCGGAAAGAGGCTCTGCTGAGAGCGAACGCAGTGAGATGCTGAGGCTCTGAAAAAGGCACAGATGCCCACTGCTGTTGTGCCTGTGGGTAGGGTGCACGGGGACAGTGAAGACCAGCAAGAGCTTTCAGGGCTGGCCCCTTCCTTGTGGGAGAAGGAGCCGGACGTTTGCCTTTTCGGAAAGAGGCTCTGCCTAGAGCGAGCGCCGTGAGATATGCCGTCTGTGGTTAAGCACAGATGCCCAGTGCTGTTGTGCCTGTGGGTAGGGTGCACGGGGACAGTGAAGACCAGCAAGAGCTTTCAGGGCTGGCCCCTTCCTTGTGGGAGAAGGAGCCGGACGTTTGCCTTTTCGGAAAGAGGCTCTGCCGAGAACGAGCGCCGTGAGATATGCCGTCTGTGGTTAAGCACAGATGCCCAGTGCTGTTGTGCCTGTGGGTAGGGTGCACGGGGACAGTGAAGACCAGCAAGAGCTTTCAGGGCTGGCCCCTTCCTTGTGGGAGAAGGAGCCAGACGTTTGCCTTTTCGGAAAGAGGCTCTGCCGAGAGCGAACGCCGTGAGATATGCCGTCTGTGGTTAAGCACAGATGCCCAGTGCTGTTGTGCCTGTGGGTAGGGTGCACGGGGACAGTGAAGACCAGCAAGAGCTTTCAGGGCTGGCCCCTTCCTTGTGGGAGAAGGAGCCGGACATTTGCCTTTTCGGAAAGAGGCTCTGCCGAGAACGAGCGCCGTGAGATATGCCGTCTGTGGTTAAGCACAGATGCCCAGTGCTGTTGTGCCTGTGGGTAGGGTGCACGGGGACAGTGAAGACCAGCAAGAGCTTTCAGGGCTGGCCCCTTCCTTGTGGGAGAAGGAGCCGGACGTTTGCCTTTTCGGAAAGAGGCTCTGCCGAGAGCGAACGCAGTGAGATGCTGAGTCTCTGGGAAAGCACAGATGCCCAGTGCTGTTGTGCCTGTGGGTAGGGTGCACGGGGCCAGTGAAGACCAGCAAGAGCTTTCAGGGCTGGCCCCTTCCTTGTGGGAGAAGGAGCCGGACGTTTGCCTTTTCGGAAAGAGGCTCTGCCGAGAACGAGCGCCGTGAGATATGCCGTCTGTGGTTAAGCACAGATGCCCAGTGCTGCTGTGCCTGTGGATAGGGTGCACGGGGACAGTGAAGACCAGCAAGAGCTTTCAGGGCTGGCCCCTTCCTTGTGGGAGAAGGAGCCGGACGTTTGCCTTTTCGGAAAGAGGCTCTGCCGAGAACGAGCGCCGTGAGATATGCCGTCTGTGGTTAAGCACAGATGCCCATTGCTGTTGTGCCTGTGGGTAGGGTGCACGGGGCCAGTGAAGACCAGCAAGAGCTTTCAGGGCTGGCCCCTTCCTTGTGGGAGAAGGAGCCGGACGTTTGCCTTTTCGGAAAGAGGCTCTGCCGAGAACGAGCGCCGTGAGATGCTGAGTCTCTGGGAAAGCACAGATGCCCAGTGCTGTTGTGCCTGTGGGTAGGGTGTTTGGGGATGGTTAAGACCAGCAAGAGCTTTCAGGGCTGGCCCCTTCCTTGTGGGAGAAGGAGCCGGACGTTTGCCTTTTCGGAAAGAGGCTCTGCCGAGAACGAGCGCCATGAGATGCTGAGTCTCTGGGAAAGCACAGATGCCCAGTGCTGTTGTGCCTGTGGGTAGGGTGCACGGGGACGGTTAAGACCAGCAAGAGCTTTCAGGGCTGGCCCCTTCCTTGTGGGAGAAGGAGCCGGACGTTTGCCTTTTCGGAAAGAGGCTCTGCCGAGAACGAGCGCCGTGAGATATGCCGTCTGTGGTTAAGCACAGATGCCCAGTGCTGTTGTGCCTGTGGGTAGGGTGCACGGGGCCAGTGAAGACCAGCAAGAGCTTTCAGGGCTGGCCCCTTCCTTGTGGGAGAAGGAGCCGGACGTTTGCCTTTTCGGAAAGAGGCTCTGCCGAGAGCGAACGCAGTGAGATGCTGAGTCTCTGGGAAAGCACAGATGCCCAGTGCTGTTGTGCCTGTGGGTAGGGTGCACGGGGCCAGTGAAGACCAGCAAGAGCTTTCAGGGCTGGCCCCTTCCTTGTGGGAGAAGGAGCCGGACGTTTGCCTTTTCGGAAAGAGGCTCTGCCGAGAACGAGCGCCGTGAGATGCTGAGTCTCTGGGAAAGCACAGATGCCCAGTGCTGTTGTGCCTGTGGGTAGGGTGCACGGGGCCAGTGAAGACCAGCAAGAGCTTTCAGGGCTGGCCCCTTCCTTGTGGGAGAAGGAGCCGGACGTTTGCCTTTTCGGAAAGAGGCTCTGCCGAGAACGAGCGCCGTGAGATATGCCGTCTGTGGTTAAGCACAGATGCCCATTGCTGTTGTGCCTGTGGGTAGGGTGCACGGGGCCAGTGAAGACCAGCAAGAGCTTTCAGGGCTGGCCCCTTCCTTGTGGGAGAAGGAGCCGGACGTTTGCCTTTTCGGAAAGAGGCTCTGCCGAGAACGAGCGCCGTGAGATATGCCGTCTGTGATTAAGCACAGATGCCCAGTGCTGTTGTGCCTGTGGGTAGGGTGCACGGGGACAGTGAAGACCAGCAAGAGCTTTCAGGGCTGGCCCCTTCCTTGTGGGAGAAGGAGCCGGACGTTTGCCTTTTCGGAAAGAGGCTCTGCCGAGAACGAGCGCCATGAGATGCTGAGTCTCTGGGAAAGCACAGATGTCCAGTGCTGTTGTGCCTGTGGGTAGGGTGCACGGGGCCAGTGAAGACCAGCAAGAGCTTTCAGGGCTGGCCCCTTCCTTGTGGGAGAAGGAGCCGGACGTTTGCCTTTTCGGAAAGAGGCTCTGCCGAGAACGAGCGCCGTGAGATATGCCGTCTGTGGTTAAGCACAGATGCCCAGTGCTGTTGTGCCTGTGGGTAGGGTGCACAGGGACAGTGAAGACCAGCAAGAGCTTTCAGGGCTGGCCCCTTCCTTGTGGGAGAAGGAGCCGGACGTTTGCCTTTTCGGAAAGAGGCTCTGCCGAGAGCGAACGCAGTGTGATATGCCGTCTGTGGTTAAGCACAGATGCCCAGTGCTGTTGTGCCTGTGGGTAGGGTGCACGGGGACAGTGAAGACCAGCAAGAGCTTTCAGGGCTGGCCCCTTCCTTGTGGGAGAAGGAGCCGGACGTTTGCCTTTTCGGAAAGAGGCTCTGCCGAGAACGAGCGCCGTGAGATATGCCGTCTGTGGTTAAGCACAGATGCCCAGTGCTGTTGTGCCTGTGGGTAGGGTGCACGGGGACAGTGAAGACCAGCAAGAGCTTTCAGGGCTGGCCCCTTCCTTGTGGGAGAAGGAGCCGGACGTTTGCCTTTTCGGAAAGAGGCTCTGCCGAGAGCGAACGCAGTGAGATGCTGAGTCTCTGGGAAAGCACAGATGCCCAGTGCTGTTGTGCCTGTGGGTAGGGTGCACGGGGACAGTGAAGACCAGCAAGAGCTTTCAGGGCTGGCCCCTTCCTTGTGGGAGAAGGAGCCGGACGTTTGCCTTTTCGGAAAGAGGCTCTGCCGAGAACGAGCGCCGTGAGATATGCCGTCTGCGGTTAAGCACAGATGCCCAGTGCTGTTGTGCCTGTGGGTAGGGTGCACGGGGACAGTGAAGACCAGCAAGAGCTTTCAGGGCTGGCCCCTTCCTTGTCGGAGAAGGAGCCGGATGTTTGCCTTTTCGGAAAGAGGCTCTGCTGAGAGCGAACGCAGTGAGATGCTGAGGCTCTGAAAAAGGCACAGATGCCCAGTGCTGTTGTGCCTGTGGGTAGGGTGCACGGGGACAGTGAAGACCAGCAAGAGCTTTCAGGGCTGGCCCCTTCCTTGTGGGAGAAGGAGCCGGACGTTTGCCTTTTCAGAAAGAGGCTCTGCCGAGAACGAGCGCCGTGAGATATGCCGTCTGTGATTAAGCACAGATGCCCATTGCTGCTGTGCCTGTGGATAGAGTGCACGGGGACAGTGAAGACCAGCAAGAGCTTTCAGGGCTGGCCCCTTCCTTGTGGGAGAAGGAGCCGGACGTTTGCCTTTTCGGAAAGAGGCTCTGCCGAGAACGAGCGCCGTGAGATATGCCGTCTGTGGTTAAGCACAGATGCCCAGTGCTGTTGTGCCTGTGGGTAGGGTGCACGGGGACAGTGAAGACCAGCAAGAGCTTTCAGGGCTGGCCCCTTCCTTGTGGGAGAAGGAGCCGGACGTTTGCCTTTTCGGAAAGAGGCTCTGCCGAGAACGAGCGCCATGAGATGCTGAGTCTCTGGGAAAGCACAGATGTCCAGTGCTGTTGTGCCTGTGGGTAGGGTGCACGGGGCCAGTGAAGACCAGCAAGAGCTTTCAGGGCTGGCCCCTTCCTTGTGGGAGAAGGAGCCGGACGTTTGCCTTTTCGGAAAGAGGCTCTGCCGAGAACGAGCGCCGTGAGATATGCCGTCTGTGGTTAAGCACAGATGCCCAGTGCTGTTGTGCCTGTGGGTAGGGTGCACGGGGACAGTGAAGACCAGCAAGAGCTTTCAGGGCTGGCCCCTTCCTTGTGGGAGAAGGAGCCGGACGTTTGCCTTTTCGGAAAGAGGCTCTGCCGAGAACGAGCGCCATGAGATGCTGAGTCTCTGGGAAAGCACAGATGTCCAGTGCTGTTGTGCCTGTGGGTAGGGTGCACGGGGCCAGTGAAGACCAGCAAGAGCTTTCAGGGCTGGCCCCTTCCTTGTGGGAGAAGGAGCCGGACGTTTGCCTTTTCGGAAAGAGGCTCTGCCGAGAACGAGCGCCGTGAGATATGCCGTCTGTGGTTAAGCACAGATGTCCAGTGCTGTTGTGCCTGTGGGTAGGGTGCACGGGGATAGTGAAGACCAGCAAGAGCTTTCAGGGCTGGCCCCTTCCTTGTGGGAGAAGGAGCCGGACGTTTGCCTTTTCGGAAAGAGGCTCTGCCGAGAACGAGCGCCGTGAGATGCTGAGTCTCTGGGAAAGCACAGATGCCCAGTGCTGTTGTGCCTGTGGGTAGGGTGCACGGGGACAGTGAAGACCAGCAAGAGCTTTCAGGGCTGGCCCCTTCCTTGTGGGAGAAGGAGCCGGACGTTTGCCTTTTCGGAAAGAGGCTCTGCCGAGAACGAGCGCCGTGAGATATGCCGTCTGTGGTTAAGCACAGATGCCCAGTGCTGTTGTGCCTGTGGGTAGGGTGCACGGGGCCAGTGAAGACCAGCAAGAGCTTTCAGGGCTGGCCCCTTCCTTGTGGGAGAAGGAGCCGGACGTTTGCCTTTTCGGAAAGAGGCTCTGCCGAGAACGAGCGCCGTGAGATATGCCGTCTGTGATTAAGCACAGATGCCCAGTGCTGTTGTGCCTGTGGGTAGGGTGCACGGGGCCAGTGAAGACCAGCAAGAGCTTTCAGGGCTGGCCCCTTCCTTGTGGGAGAAGGAGCCGGACGTTTGCCTTTTCGGAAAGAGGCTCTGCCGAGAACGAGCGCCGTGAGATATGCCGTCTGTGGTTAAGCACAGATGCCCAGTGCTGTTGTGCCTGTGGGTAGGGTGCACGGGGACAGTGAAGACCAGCAAGAGCTTTCAGGGCTGGCCCCTTCCTTGTGGGAGAAGGAGCCGGACGTTTGCCTTTTCGGAAAGAGGCTCTGCTGAGAGCGAACGCAGTGAGATGCTGAGTCTCTGGGAAAGCACAGATGCCCAGTGCTGTTGTGCCTGTGGGTAGGGTGCACGGGGCCAGTGAAGACCAGCAAGAGCTTTCAGGGCTGGCCCCTTCCTTGTGGGAGAAGGAGCCGGACGTTTGCCTTTTCGGAAAGAGGCTCTGCCGAGAACGAGCGCCGTGAGATATGCCGTCTGTGGTTAAGCACAGATGCCCAGTGCTGTTGTGCCTGTGGGTAGGGTGCACGGGGACAGTGAAGACCAGCAAGAGCTTTCAGGGCTGGCCCCTTCCTTGTGGGAGAAGGAGCCGGACGTTTGCCTTTTCGGAAAGAGGCTCTGCCGAGAACGAGCGCCGTGAGATATGCCGTCTGTGGTTAAGCACAGATGCCCAGTGCTGTTGTGCCTGTGGGTAGGGTGCACGGGGATAGTGAAGACCACCAAGAGCTTTCAGGGCTGGCCCCTTCCTTGTGGGAGAAGGAGCCGGACGTTTGCCTTTTCGGAAAGAGGCTCTGCCGAGAGCGAACGCAGTGAGATATGCCGTCTGTGGTTAAGCACAGATGCCCAGTGCTGTTGTGCCTGTGGGTAGGGTGCACGGGGACAGTGAAGACCAGCAAGAGCTTTCAGGGCTGGCCCCTTCCTTGTGGGAGAAGGAGCCGGACGTTTGCCTTTTCGGAAAGAGGCTCTGCCGAGAACGAGCGCCGTGAGATATGCCGTCTGTGGTTAAGCACAGATGCCCAGTGCTGTTGTGCCTGTGGGTAGGGTGCACGGGGCCAGTGAAGACCAGCAAGAGCTTTCAGGGCTGGCCCCTTCCTTGTGGGAGAAGGAGCCGGACGTTTGCCTTTTCGGAAAGAGGCTCTGCCGAGAGCGAACGCAGTGAGATGCTGAGTCTCTGGGAAAGCACAGATGCCCAGTGCTGTTGTGCCTGTGGGTAGGGTGCACGGGGCCAGTGAAGACCAGCAAGAGCTTTCAGGGCTGGCCCCTTCCTTGTGGGAGAAGGAGCCGGACGTTTGCCTTTTCGGAAAGAGGCTCTGCCGAGAACGAGCGCCGTGAGATATGCCGTCTGTGGTTAAGCACAGATGCCCAGTGCTGTTGTGCCTGTGGGTAGGGTGCACGGGGACAGTGAAGACCAGCAAGAGCTTTCAGGGCTGGCCCCTTCCTTGTGGGAGAAGGAGCCGGACGTTTGCCTTTTCGTAAAGAGGCTCTGCCGAGAACGAGCGCCGTGAGATGCTGAGTCTCTGGGAAAGCACAGATGCCCAGTGCTGTTGTGCCTGTGGGTAGGGTGCACGGGGACAGTGAAGACCAGCAAGAGCTTTCAGGGCTGGCCCCTTCCTTGTGGGAGAAGGAGCCGGACGTTTGCCTTTTCGGAAAGAGGCTCTGCCGAGAACGAGCGCCATGAGATGCTGAGTCTCTGGGAAAGCACAGATGCCCAGTGCTGTTGTGCCTGTGGGTAGGGTGCACAGGGACAGTGAAGACCAGCAAGAGCTTTCAGGGCTGGCCCCTTCCTTGTGGGAGAAGGAGCCGGACGTTTGCCTTTTCGGAAAGAGGCTCTGCCGAGAACGAGCGCCATGAGATGCTGAGTCTCTGGGAAAGCACAGATGCCCAGTGCTGTTGTGCCTGTGGATAGGGTGCACGGGGCCAGTGAAGACCAGCAAGAGCTTTCAGGGCTGGCCCCTTCCTTGTGGGAGAAGGAGCCGGACGTTTGCCTTTTCGGAAAGAGGCTCTGCCGAGAACGAGCGCCGTGAGATATGCCGTCTGTGGTTAAGCACAGATGCCCAGTGCTGTTGTGCCTATTCATAGGGTGCACGGGGACAGTGAAGACCAGCAAGAGCTTTCAGGGCTGGCCCCTTCCTTGTGGGAGAAGGAGCCGGACGTTTGCCTTTTCGGAAAGAGGCTCTGCCGAGAACGAGCGCCGTGAGATATGCCGTCTGTGGTTAAGCACAGATGCCCAGTGCTGTTGTGCCTGTGGGTAGGGTGCACGGGGACAGTGAAGACCAGCAAGAGCTTTCAGGGCTGGCCCCTTCCTTGTGGGAGAAGGAGCCGGACGTTTGCCTTTTCGGAAAGAGGCTCTGCCGAGAACGAGCGCCATGAGATGCTGAGTCTCTGGGAAAGCACAGATGCCCAGTGCTGTTGTGCCTGTGGGTAGGGTGCACGGGGCCAGTGAAGACCAGCAAGAGCTTTCAGGGCTGGCCCCTTCCTTGTGGGAGAAGGAGCCGGACGTTTGCCTTTTCGGAAAGAGGCTCTGCCGAGAACGAGCGCCGTGAGATATGCCGTCTGTGGTTAAGCACAGATGTCCAGTGCTGTTGTGCCTGTGGGTAGGGTGCACGGGGATAGTGAAGACCAGCAAGAGCTTTCAGGGCTGGCCCCTTCCTTGTGGGAGAAGGAGCCGGACGTTTGCCTTTTCGGAAAGAGGCTCTGCCGAGAACGAGCGCCGTGAGATATGCCGTCTGTGATTAAGCACAGATGCCCAGTGCTGTTGTGCCTGTGGGTAGGGTGCACGGGGACAGTGAAGACCAGCAAGAGCTTTCAGGGCTGGCCCCTTCCTTGTGGGAGAAGGAGCCGGACGTTTGCCTTTTCGGAAAGAGGCTCTGCCGAGAACGAGCGCCGTGAGATGCTGAGTCTCTGGGAAAGCACAGATGTCCAGTGCTGTTGTGCCTGTGGGTAGGGTGCACGGGGCCAGTGAAGACCAGCAAGAGCTTTCAGGGCTGGCCCCTTCCTTGTGGGAGAAGGAGCCGGACGTTTGCCTTTTCGGAAAGAGGCTCTGCCGAGAACGAGCGCCATGAGATGCTGAGTCTCTGGGAAAGCACAGATGTCCAGTGCTGTTGTGCCTGTGGGTAGGGTGCACGGGGCCAGTGAAGACCAGCAAGAGCTTTCAGGGCTGGCCCCTTCCTTGTGGGAGAAGGAGCCGGACGTTTGCCTTTTCGGAAAGAGGCTCTGCCGAGAACGAGCGCCGTGAGATATGCCGTCTGTGGTTAAGCACAGATGTCCAGTGCTGTTGTGCCTGTGGGTAGGGTGCACGGGGATAGTGAAGACCAGCAAGAGCTTTCAGGGCTGGCCCCTTCCTTGTGGGAGAAGGAGCCGGACGTTTGCCTTTTCGGAAAGAGGCTCTGCCGAGAACGAGCGCCGTGAGATATGCCGTCTGTGATTAAGCACAGATGCCCAGTGCTGTTGTGCCTGTGGGTAGGGTGCACGGGGACAGTGAAGACCAGCAAGAGCTTTCAGGGCTGGCCCCTTCCTTGTGGGAGAAGGAGCCGGACGTTTGCCTTTTCGGAAAGAGGCTCTGCCGAGAACGAGCGCCATGAGATGCTGAGTCTCTGGGAAAGCACAGATGTCCAGTGCTGTTGTGCCTGTGGGTAGGGTGCACGGGGACAGTGAAGACCAGCAAGAGCTTTCAGGGCTGGCCCCTTCCTTGTGGGAGAAGGAGCCGGACGTTTGCCTTTTCGGAAAGAGGCTCTGCCAAGAACGAGCGCCGTGAGATATGCCGTCTGTGGTTAAGCACAGATGACCAGTGCTGTTGTGCCTGTGGGTAGGGTGCACAGGGACAGTGAAGACCAGCAAGAGCTTTCAGGGCTGGCCCCTTCCTTGTGGGAGAAGGAGCCGGACGTTTGCCTTTTCGGAAAGAGGCTCTGCCGAGAGCGAACGCAGTGAGATGCTGAGTCTCTGGGAAAGCACAGATGCCCAGTGCTGTTGTGCCTGTGGGTAGGGTGCACGGGGCCAGTGAAGACCAGCAAGAGCTTTCAGGGCTGGCCCCTTCCTTGTGGGAGAAGGAGCCGGACGTTTGCCTTTTCGGAAAGAGGCTCTGCCGAGAACGAGCGCCGTGAGATATGCCGTCTGTGGTTAAGCACAGATGCCCAGTGCTGTTGTGCCTGTGGGTAGGGTGCACGGGGACAGTGAAGACCAGCAAGAGCTTTCAGGGCTGGCCCCTTCCTTGTGGGAGAAGGAGCCGGACGTTTGCCTTTTCGGAAAGAGGCTCTGCCGAGAGCGAACGCAGTGAGATGCTGAGTCTCTGGGAAAGCACAGATGCCCAGTGCTGTTGTGCCTGTGGGTAGGGTGCACGGGGCCAGTGAAGACCAGCAAGAGCTTTCAGGGCTGGCCCCTTCCTTGTGGGAGAAGGAGCCGGACGTTTGCCTTTTCGGAAAGAGGCTCTGCCGAGAACGAGCGCCGTGAGATATGCCGTCTGTGGTTAAGCACAGATGCCCAGTGCTGTTGTGCCTGTGGGTAGGGTGCACGGGGACAGTGAAGACCAGCAAGAGCTTTCAGGGCTGGCCCCTTCCTTGTGGGAGAAGGAGCCGGACGTTTGCCTTTTCGGAAAGAGGATCTGCCGAGAACGAGCGCCGTGAGATATGCCGTCTGTGGTTAAGCACAGATGCCCAGTGCTGTTGTGCCTGTGGGTAGGGTGCACGGGGCCAGTGAAGACCAGCAAGAGCTTTCAGGGCTGGCCCCTTCCTTGTGGGAGAAGGAGCCGGACGTTTGCCTTTTCGGAAAGAGGCTCTGCCGAGAACGAGCGCCGTGAGATGCTGAGTCTCTGGGAAAGCACAGATGCCCAGTGCTGTTGTGCCTGTGGGTAGGGTGCACGGGGCCAGTGAAGACCAGCAAGAGCTTTCAGGGCTGGCCCCTTCCTTGTGGGAGAAGGAGCCGGACGTTTGCCTTTTCGGAAAGAGGCTCTGCCGAGAACGAGCGCCGTGAGATATGCCGTCTGTGGTTAAGCACAGATGCCCAGTGCTGTTGTGCCTGTGGGTAGGGTGCACGGGGACAGTGAAGACCAGCAAGAGCTTTCAGGGCTGGCCCCTTCCTTGTGGGAGAAGGAGCCGGACGTTTGCCTTTTCGGAAAGAGGCTCTGCCGAGAACGAGCGCCGTGAGATATGCCATCTGCGGTTAAGCACAGATGCCCAGTGCTGTTGTGCCTGTGGGTAGGGTGCACGGGGACAGTGAAGACCAGCAAGAGCTTTCAGGGCTGGCCCCTTCCTTGTGGGAGAAGGAGCCGGACGTTTGCCTTTTCGGAAAGAGGCTCTGCCGAGAACGAGCGCCGTGAGATATGCCGTCTGTGATTAAGCACAGATGCCCAGTGCTGTTGTGCCTGTGGGTAGGGTGCACGGGGCCAGTGAAGACCAGCAAGAGCTTTCAGGGCTGGCCCCTTCCTTGTGGGAGAAGGAGCCGGACGTTTGCCTTTTCGGAAAGAGGCTCTGCCGAGAGCGAACGCAGTGAGATGCTGAGTCTCTGGGAAAGCACAGATGCCCAGTGCTGTTGTGCCTGTGGGTAGGGTGCACGGGGCCAGTGAAGACCAGCAAGAGCTTTCAGGGCTGGCCCCTTCCTTGTGGGAGAAGGAGCCGGACGTTTGCCTTTTCGGAAAGAGGCTCTGCCGAGAACGAGCGCCGTGAGATATGCCGTCTGTGGTTAAGCACAGATGCCCAGTGCTGTTGTGCCTGTGGGTAGGGTGCACGGGGCCAGTGAAGACCAGCAAGAGCTTTCAGGGCTGGCCCCTTCCTTGTGGGAGAAGGAGCCGGACGTTTGCCTTTTCGGAAAGAGGCTCTGCCGAGAACGAGCGCCGTGAGATATGCCGTCTGTGGTTAAGCACAGATGCCCATTGCTGCTGTGCCTGTGGATAGGGTGCACGGGGCCAGTGAAGACCAGCAAGAGCTTTCAGGGCTGGCCCCTTCCTTGTGGGAGAAGGAGCCGGACGTTTGCCTTTTCGGAAAGAGGCTCTGCCGAGAACGAGCGCCGTGAGATATGCCGTCTGTGGTTAAGCACAGATGCCCAGTGCTGTTGTGCCTGTGGGTAGGGTGCACGGGGACAAAGAAGACCAGCAAGAGCTTTCAGGGCTGGCCCCTTCCTTGTGGGAGAAGGAGCCGGACGTTTGCCTTTTCGGAAAGAGGCTCTGCCGAGAACGAGCGCCGTGAGATGCTGAGTCTCTGGGAAAGCACAGATGCCCAGTGCTGTTGTGCCTGTGGGTAGGGTGCACGGGGCCAGTGAAGACCAGCAAGAGCTTTCAGGGCTGGCCCCTTCCTTGTGGGAGAAGGAGCCGGACGTTTGCCTTTTCGGAAAGAGGCTCTGCCGAGAACGAGCGCCGTGAGATGCTGAGTCTCTGGGAAAGCACAGATGCCCAGTGCTGTTGTGCCTGTGGGTAGGGTGCACGGGGACAAAGAAGACCAGCAAGAGCTTTCAGGGCTGGCCCCTTCCTTGTGGGAGAAGGAGCCGGACGTTTGCCTTTTCGGAAAGAGGCTCTGCCGAGAACGAGCGCCGTGAGATATGCCGTCTGTGGTTAAGCACAGATGTCCAGTGCTGTTGTGCCTGTGGGTAGGGTGCACGGGGCCAGTGAAGACCAGCAAGAGCTTTCAGGGCTGGCCCCTTCCTTGTGGGAGAAGGAGCCGGACGTTTGCCTTTTCGGAAAGAGGCTCTGCCGAGAACGAGCGCCGTGAGATGCTGAGTCTCTGGGAAAGCACAGATGCCCAGTGCTGTTGTGCCTGTGGGTAGGGTGCACGGGGCCAGTGAAGACCAGCAAGAGCTTTCAGGGCTGGCCCCTTCCTTGTGGGAGAAGGAGCCGGACGTTTGCCTTTTCGGAAAGAGGCTCTGCCGAGAACGAGCGCCGTGAGATATGCCGTCTGTGGTTAAGCACAGATGCCCAGTGCTGTTGTGCCTGTGGGTAGGGTGCACGGGGCCAGTGAAGACCAGCAAGAGCTTTCAGGGCTGGCCCCTTCCTTGTGGGAGAAGGAGCCGGACGTTTGCCTTTTCGGAAAGAGGCTCTGCCGAGAACGAGCGCCGTGAGATATGCCGTCTGTGGTTAAGCACAGATGCCCATTGCTGCTGTGCCTGTGGGTAGGGTGCACGGGGACAGTGAAGACCAGCAAGAGCTTTCAGGGCTGGCCCCTTCCTTGTGGGAGAAGGAGCCGGACGTTTGCCTTTTCGGAAAGAGGCTCTGCCGAGAACGAGCGCCGTGAGATATGCCGTCTGTGGTTAAGCACAGATGCCCAGTGCTGTTGTGCCTGTGGGTAGGGTGCACGGGGACAGTGAAGACCAGCAAGAGCTTTCAGGGCTGGCCCCTTCCTTGTGGGAGAAGGAGCCGGACGTTTGCCTTTTCGGAAAGAGGCTCTGCCGAGAACGAGCGCCGTGAGATATGCCGTCTGTGGTTAAGCACACATGCCCATTGCTGCTGTGCCTGTGGATTGGGTGCACGGGGCCAGTGAAGACCAGCAAGAGCTTTCAGGGCTGGCCCCTTCCTTGTGGGAGAAGGAGCCGGACGTTTGCCTTTTCGGAAAGAGGATCTGCCGAGAACGAGCGCCGTGAGATATGCCGTCTGTGGTTAAGCACAGATGCCCAGTGCTGTTGTGCCTGTGGGTAGGGTGCACGGGGCCAGTGAAGACCAGCAAGAGCTTTCAGGGCTGGCCCCTTCCTTGTGGGAGAAGGAGCCGGACGTTTGCCTTTTCGGAAAGAGGCTCTGCCGAGAACGAGCGCCGTGAGATATGCCGTCTGTGGTTAAGCACAGATGCCCAGTGCTGTTGTGCCTGTGGGTAGGGTGCACGGGGCCAGTGAAGACCAGCAAGAGCTTTCAGGGCTGGCCCCTTCCTTGTGGGAGAAGGAGCCGGACGTTTGCCTTTTCGGAAAGAGGCTCTGCCGAGAACGAGCGCCGTGAGATATGCCGTCTGTGGTTAAGCACAGATGCCCAGTGCTGTTGTGCCTGTGGGTAGGGTGCACGGGGCCAGTGAAGACCAGCAAGAGCTTTCAGGGCTGGCCCCTTCCTTGTGGGAGAAGGAGCCGGACGTTTGCCTTTTCGGAAAGAGGCTCTGCCGAGAACGAGCGCAGTGAGATGCTGAGTCTCTGGGAAAGCACAGATGCCCAGTGCTGTTGTGCCTGTGGGTAGGGTGCACGGGGACAGTGAAGACCAGCAAGAGCTTTCAGGGCTGGCCCCTTCCTTGTGGGAGAAGGAGCCGGACGTTTGCCTTTTCGGAAAGAGGCTCTGCCGAGAACGAGCGCCGTGAGATATGCCGTCTGTGGTTAAGCACAGATGCCCAGTGCTGTTGTGCCTGTGGGTAGGGTGCACGGGGACAGTGAAGACCAGCAAGAGCTTTCAGGGCTGGCCCCTTCCTTGTGGGAGAAGGAGCCGGACGTTTGCCTTTTCGGAAAGAGGCTCTGCCGAGAACGAGCGCCATGAGATGCTGAGTCTCTGGGAAAGCACAGATGCCCAGTGCTGTTGTGCCTGTGGGTAGGGTGCATGGGGCCAGTGAAGACCAGCAAGAGCTTTCAGGGCTGGCCCCTTCCTTGTGGGAGAAGGAGCCGGACGTTTGCCTTTTCGGAAAGAGGCTCTGCCGAGAACGAGCGCCGTGAGATATGCCGTCTGTGGTTAAGCACAGATGTCCAGTGCTGTTGTGCCTGTGGGTAGGGTGCACGGGGACAGTGAAGACCAGCAAGAGCTTTCAGGGCTGGCCCCTTCCTTGTGGGAGAAGGAGCCGGACGTTTGCCTTTTCGGAAAGAGGCTCTGCCGAGAACGAGCGCCGTGAGATGCTGAGTCTCTGGGAAAGCACAGATGCCCAGTGCTGTTGTGCCTGTGGGTAGGGTGCACGGGGCCAGTGAAGACCAGCAAGAGCTTTCAGGGCTGGCCCCTTCCTTGTGGGAGAAGGAGCCGGACGTTTGCCTTTTCGGAAAGAGGCTCTGCCGAGAACGAGCGCCGTGAGATATGCCGTCTGTGGTTAAGCACAGATGCCCAGTGCTGTTGTGCCTGTGGGTAGGGTGCACGGGGCCAGTGAAGACCAGCAAGAGCTTTCAGGGCTGGCCCCTTCCTTGTGGGAGAAGGAGCCGGACGTTTGCCTTTTCGGAAAGAGGCTCTGCCGAGAACGAGCGCCGTGAGATGCTGAGTCTCTGGGAAAGCACAGATGCCCAGTGCTGTTGTGCCTGTGTGTAGGGTGCACGGGGCCAGTGAAGACCAGCAAGAGCTTTCAGGGCTGGCCCCTTCCTTGTGGGAGAAGGAGCCGGACGTTTGCCTTTTTGGAAAGAGGCTCTGCCGAGAACGAGCGACGTGAGATGCTGAGTCTCTGGGAAAGCACAGATGCCCAGTGCTGTTGTGCCTGTGGGTAGGGTGTTTGGGGATGGTTAAGACCAGCAAGAGCTTTCAGGGCTGGCCCCTTCCTTGTGGGAGAAGGAGCCGGACGTTTGCCTTTTCGGAAAGAGGCTCTGCCGAGAACGAGCGCCGTGAGATATGCCGTCTGTGGTTAAGCACAGATGCCCAGTGCTGTTGTGCCTGTGGGTAGGGTGCACGGGGACAGTGAAGACCAGCAAGAGCTTTCAGGGCTGGCCCCTTCCTTGTGGGAGAAGGAGCCGGACGTTTGCCTTTTCGGAAAGAGGCTCTGCCGAGAACGAGCGCCATGAGATGCTGAGTGTCTGGGAAAGCACAGATGCCCAGTGCTGTTGTGCCTGTGGGTAGGGTGCACGGGGACAGTGAAGACCAGCAAGAGCTTTCAGGGCTGGCCCCTTCCTTGTGGGAGAAGGAGCCGGACGTTTGCCTTTTCGGCAAGAGGCTCTGCCGAGAACGAGCGCCGTGAGATATGCCGTCTGTGGTTAAGCACAGATGCCCAGTGCTGTTGTGCCTGTGGGTAGGGTGCACGGGGACAGTGAAGACCAGCAAGAGCTTTCAGGGCTGGCCCCTTCCTTGTGGGAGAAGGAGCCGGATGTTTGCCTTTTTGGAAAGAGGCTCTGCCGAGAACGAGCGCCGTGAGATATGCCGTCTGTGGTTAAGCACAGATGCCCAGTGCTGTTGTGCCTGTGGATAGGGTGCACGGGGACAGTGAAGACCAGCAAGAGCTTTCAGGGCTGGCCCCTTCCTTGTGGGAGAAGGAGCCGGACGTTTGCCTTTTCGGAAAGAGGCTCTGCCGAGAACGAGCGCCGTGAGATATGCCGTCTGTGGTTAAGCACAGATGCCCAGTGCTGTTGTGCCTGTGGGTAGGGTGCACGGGGCCAGTGAAGACCAGCAAGAGCTTTCAGGGCTGGCCCCTTCCTTGTGGGAGAAGGAGCCGGACGTTTGCCTTTTCGGAAAGAGGCTCTGCCGAGAACGAGCGCCGTGAGATGCTGAGTCTCTGGGAAAGCACAGATGCCCAGTGCTGTTGTGCCTGTGGGTAGGGTGCACGGGGACAGTGAAGACCAGCAAGAGCTTTCAGGGCTGGCCCCTTCCTTGTGGGAGAAGGAGCCGGACGTTTGCCTTTTCGGAAAGAGGCTCTGCCGAGAACGAGCGCAGTGAGATGCTGAGTCTCTGGGAAAGCACAGATGCCCAGTGCTGTTGTACCTGTGGGTAGGGTGCACGGGGACAGTGAAGACCAGCAAGAGCTTTCAGGGCTGGCCCCTTCCTTGTGGGAGAAGGAGCCGGACGTTTGCCTTTTCGGAAAGAGGCTCTGCCGAGAACGAGCGCCGTGAGATATGCCGTCTGTGGTTAAGCACAGATGTCCAGTGCTGTTGTGCCTGTGGGTAGGGTGCACGGGGACAGTGAAGACCAGCAAGAGCTTTCAGGGCTGGCCCCTTCCTTGTGGGAGAAGGAGCCGGACGTTTGCCTTTTCGGAAAGAGGCTCTGCCGAGAACGAGCGCCATGAGATGCTGAGTCTCTGGGAAAGCACAGATGCCCAGTGCTGTTGTGCCTGTGGGTAGGGTGCATGGGGCCAGTGAAGACCAGCAAGAGCTTTCAGGGCTGGCCCCTTCCTTGTGGGAGAAGGAGCCGGACGTTTGCCTTTTCGGAAAGAGGCTCTGCCGAGAACGAGCGCCGTGAGATATGCCGTCTGTGGTTAAGCACAGATGCCCAGTGCTGTTGTGCCTGTGGGTAGGGTGCACGGGGCCAGTGAAGACCAGCAAGAGCTTTCAGGGCTGGCCCCTTCCTTGTGGGAGAAGGAGCCGGACGTTTGCCTTTTCGGAAAGAGGCTCTGCCGAGAACGAGCGCCGTGAGATATGCCGTCTGTGGTTAAGCACAGATGCCCAGTGCTGTTGTGCCTGTGGGTAGGGTGCACGGGGCCAGTGAAGACCAGCAAGAGCTTTCAGGGCTGGCCCCTTCCTTGTGGGAGAAGGAGCCGGACGTTTGCCTTTTCGGAAAGAGGCTCTGCCGAGAACGAGCGCCGTGAGATATGCCGTCTGTGGTTAAGCACAGATGCCCATTGCTGCTGTGCCTGTGGGTAGGGTGCACGGGGACAGTGAAGACCAGCAAGAGCTTTCAGGGCTGGCCCCTTCCTTGTGGGAGAAGGAGCCGGACGTTTGCCTTTTCGGAAAGAGCCTCTGCCGAGAACGAGCGCCGTGAGATATGCCGTCTGTGGTTAAGCACAGATGCCCATTGTTGCTGTGCCTGTGGATGGGGTGCACGGGGACAGTGAAGACCAGCAAGAGCTTTCAGGGCTGGCCCCTTCCTTGTGGGAGAAGGAGCCGGACGTTTGCCTTTTCGGAAAGAGGATCTGCCGAGAACGAGCGCCGTGAGATATGCCGTCTGTGGTTAAGCACAGATGCCCAGTGCTGTTGTGCCTGTGGGTAGGGTGCACGGGGCCAGTGAAGACCAGCAAGAGCTTTCAGGGCTGGCCCCTTCCTTGTGGGAGAAGGAGCCGGACGTTTGCCTTTTCGGAAAGAGGCTCTGCCGAGAACGAGCGCCATGAGATGCTGATTCTCTGGGAAAGCACAGATGCCCAGTGCTGTTGTGCCTGTGGGTAGGGTGCACGGGGCCAGTGAAGACCAGCAAGAGCTTTCAGGGCTGGCCCCTTCCTTGTGGGAGAAGGAGCCGGACGTTTGCCTTTTCGGAAAGAGGCTCTGCCGAGAACGAGCGCCATGAGATATGCCGTCTGTGGTTAAGCACAGATGCCCAGTGCTGTTGTGCCTGTGGGTAGGGTGCACGGGGCCAGTGAAGACCAGCAAGAGCTTTCAGGGCTGGCCCCTTCCTTGTGGGAGAAGGAGCCGGACGTTTGCCTTTTCGGAAAGAGGCTCTGCCGAGAACGAGCGCCGTGAGATGCTGAGTCTCTGGGAAAGCACAGATGCCCAGTGCTGTTGTGCCTGTGGGTAGGGTGCACGGGGCCAGTGAAGACCAGCAAGAGCTTTCAGGGCTGGCCCCTTCCTTGTGGGAGAAGGAGCCGGACGTTTGCCTTTTTGGAAAGAGGCTCTGCCGAGAACGAGCGCCGTGAGATATGCCGTCTGTGGTTAAGCACAGATGCCCAGTGCTGTTGTGCCTGTGGGTAGGGTGCACGGGGCCAGTGAAGACCAGCAAGAGCTTTCAGGGCTGGCCCCTTCCTTGTGGGAGAAGGAGCCGGACGTTTGCCTTTTCGGAAAGAGGCTCTGCCGAGAACGAGCGCCGTGAGATATGCCGTCTGTGGTTAAGCACAGATGCCCAGTGCTGTTGTGCCTGTGGGTAGGGTGTTTGGGGATGGTTAAGACCAGCAAGAGCTTTCAGGGCTGGCCCCTTCCTTGTGGGAGAAGGAGCCGGACGTTTGCCTTTTCGGAAAGAGGCTCTGCCGAGAACGAGCGCCATGAGATGCTGAGTCTCTGGGAAAGCACAGATGCCCAGTGCTGTTGTGCCTGTGGGTAGGGTGCACGGGGACGGTTAAGACCAGCAAGAGCTTTCAGGGCTGGCCCCTTCCTTGTGGGAGAAGGAGCCGGACGTTTGCCTTTTCGGAAAGAGGCTCTGCCGAGAACGAGCGCCGTGAGATATGCCGTCTGTGGTTAAGCACAGATGCCCAGTGCTGTTGTGCCTTTGGGTAGGGTGCACGGGGCCAGTGAAGACCAGCAAGAGCTTTCAGCGCTGGCCCCTTCCTTGTGGGAGAAGGAGCCGGACGTTTGCCTTTTCGGAAAGAGGCTCTGCCGAGAACGAGCGCCGTGAGATATGCCGTCTGTGGTTAAGCACAGATGCCCAGTGCTGTTGTGCCTGTGGGTAGGGTGCACGGGGCCAGTGAAGACCAGCAAGAGCTTTCAGGGCTGGCCCCTTCCTTGTGGGAGAAGGAGCCGGACGTTTGCCTTTTCAGAAAGAGGCTCTGCCGAGAGCGAACGCAGTGAGATGCTGAGTCTCTGGGAAAGCACAGATGCCCAGTGCTGTTGTGCCTGTGGGTAGGGTGTTTGGGGATGGTTAAGACCAGCAAGAGCTTTCAGGGCTGGCCCCTTCCTTGTGGGAGAAGGAGCCGGACGTTTGCCTTTTCGGAAAGAGGCTCTGCCGAGAACGAGCGCCATGAGATGCTGAGTCTCTGGGAAAGCACAGATGCCCAGTGCTGTTGTGCCTGTGGGTAGGGTGCACGGGGCCAGTGAAGACCAGCAAGAGCTTTCAGGGCTGGCCCCTTCCTTGTGGGACAAGGAGCCGGACGTTTGCCTTTTCGGAAAGAGGCTCTGCCGAGAACGAGCGCCGTGAGATGCTGAGTCTCTGGGAAAGCACAGATGCCCAGTGCTGTTGTGCCTGTGGGTAGGGTGCACGGGGACAGTGAAGACCAGCAAGAGCTTTCAGGGCTGGCCCCTTCCTTGTGGGAGAAGGAGCCGGACGTTTGCCTTTTCGGAAAGAGGCTCTGCCGAGAACGAGCGCCGTGAGATGCTGAGTCTCTGGGAAAGCACAGATGCCCAGTGCTGTTGTGCCTGTGGGTAGGGTGCACGGGGCCAGTGAAGACCAGCAAGAGCTTTCAGGGCTGGCCCCTTCCTTGTGGGAGAAGGAGCCGGACGTTTGCCTTTTCGGAAAGAGCCTCTGCCGAGAACGAGCGCCGTGAGATATGCCGTCTGTGGTTAAGCACAGATGCCCATTGTTGCTGTGCCTGTGGATGGGGTGCACGGGGCCAGTGAAGACCAGCAAGAGCTTTCAGGGCTGGCCCCTTCCTTGTGGGAGAAGGAGCCGGACGTTTGCCTTTTCGGAAAGAGGCTCTGCCGAGAACGAGCGCCGTGAGATATGCCGTCTGTGGTTAAGCACAGATGCCCAGTGCTGTTGTGCCTGTGGGTAGGGTGTTTGGGGATGGTTAAGACCAGCAAGAGCTTTCAGGGCTGGCCCCTTCCTTGTGGGAGAAGGAGCCGGACGTTTGCCTTTTCGGAAAGAGGCTCTGCCGAGAACGAGCGCCATGAGATGCTGAGTCTCTGGGAAAGCACAGATGCCCAGTGCTGTTGTGCCTGTGGGTAGGGTGCACGGGGCCAGTGAAGACCAGCAAGAGCTTTCAGGGCTGGCCCCTTCCTTGTGGGAGAAGGAGCCGGACGTTTGCCTTTTCGGAAAGAGGCTCTGCCGAGAACGAGCGCCGTGAGATGCTGAGTCTCTGGGAAAGCACAGATGCCCAGTGCTGTTGTGCCTGTGGGTAGGGTGCACGGGGCCAGTGAAGACCAGCAAGAGCTTTCAGGGCTGGCCCCTTCCTTGTGGGAGAAGGAGCCGGACGTTTGCCTTTTCGGAAAGAGGCTCTGCCGAGAACGAGCGCCGTGAGATGCTGAGTCTCTGGGAAAGCACAGATGCCCAGTGCTGTTGTGCCTGTGGGTAGGGTGCACGGGGCCAGTGAAGACCAGCAAGAGCTTTCAGGGCTGGCCCCTTCCTTGTGGGAGAAGGAGCCGGACGTTTGCCTTTTTGGAAAGAGGCTCTGCCGAGAACGAGCGCCGTGAGATATGCCGTCTGTGGTTAAGCACAGATGCCCAGTGCTGTTGTGCCTGTGGGTAGGGTGCACGGGGCCAGTGAAGACCAGCAAGAGCTTTCAGGGCTGGCCCCTTCCTTGTGGGAGGAGGAGCCGGACGTTTGCCTTTTCGGAAAGAGGCTCTGCCGAGAACGAGCGCCGTGAGATATGCCGTCTGTGGTTAAGCACAGATGCCCAGTGCTGTTGTGCCTTTGGGTAGTGTGCACGGGGCCAGTGAAGACCAGCAAGAGCTTTCAGGGCTGGCCCCTTCCTTGTGGGAGAAGGAGCCGGACGTTTGCCTTTTCGGAAAGAGGCTCTGCCGAGAACGAGCGCCATGAGATGCTGAGTCTCTGGGAAAGCACAGATGCCCAGTGCTGTTGTGCCTGTGGGTAGGGTGCACGGGGACGGTTAAGACCAGCAAGAGCTTTCAGGGCTGGCCCCTTCCTTGTGGGAGAAGGAGCCGGACGTTTGCCTTTTCGGAAAGAGGCTCTGCCGAGAACGAGCGCCGTGAGATATGCCGTCTGTGGTTAAGCACAGATGCCCAGTGCTGTTGTGCCTTTGGGTAGGGTGCACGGGGCCAGTGAAGACCAGCAAGAGCTTTCAGCGCTGGCCCCTTCCTTGTGGGAGAAGGAGCCGGACGTTTGCCTTTTCGGAAAGAGGCTCTGCCGAGAACGAGCGCCGTGAGATATGCCGTCTGTGGTTAAGCACAGATGCCCAGTGCTGTTGTGCCTGTGGGTAGGGTGCACGGGGCCAGTGAAGACCAGCAAGAGCTTTCAGGGCTGGCCCCTTCCTTGTGGGAGAAGGAGCCGGACGTTTGCCTTTTCAGAAAGAGGCTCTGCCGAGAGCGAACGCAGTGAGATGCTGAGTCTCTGGGAAAGCACAGATGCCCAGTGCTGTTGTGCCTGTGGGTAGGGTGTTTGGGGATGGTTAAGACCAGCAAGAGCTTTCAGGGCTGGCCCCTTCCTTGTGGGAGAAGGAGCCGGACGTTTGCCTTTTCGGAAAGAGGCTCTGCCGAGAACGAGCGCCATGAGATGCTGAGTCTCTGGGAAAGCACAGATGCCCAGTGCTGTTGTGCCTGTGGGTAGGGTGCACGGGGCCAGTGAAGACCAGCAAGAGCTTTCAGGGCTGGCCCCTTCCTTGTGGGACAAGGAGCCGGACGTTTGCCTTTTCGGAAAGAGGCTCTGCCGAGAACGAGCGCCGTGAGATGCTGAGTCTCTGGGAAAGCACAGATGCCCAGTGCTGTTGTGCCTGTGGGTAGGGTGCACGGGGCCAGTGAAGACCAGCAAGAGCTTTCAGGGCTGGCCCCTTCCTTGTGGGAGAAGGAGCCGGACGTTTGCCTTTTCGGAAAGAGGCTCTGCCGAGAACGAGCGCCGTGAGATGCTGAGTCTCTGGGAAAGCACAGATGCCCAGTGCTGTTGTGCCTGTGGGTAGGGTGCACGGGGCCAGTGAAGACCAGCAAGAGCTTTCAGGGCTGGCCCCTTCCTTGTGGGAGAAGGAGCCGGACGTTTGCCTTTTCGGAAAGAGGCTCTGCCGAGAACGAGCGCCGTGAGATATGCCGTCTGTGGTTAAGCACAGATGCCCATTGCTGCTGTGCCTGTGGATAGGGTGCACGGGGACAGTGAAGACCAGCAAGAGCTTTCAGGGCTGGCCCCTTCCTTGTGGCAGAAGGAGCCGGACGTTTGCCTTTTCGGAAAGAGGCTCTGCCGAGAGCGAGCGCCGTGAGATATGCCGTCTGTGGTTAAGCACAGATGCCCAGTGCTGTTGTGCCTGTGGGTAGGGTGCACGGGGCCAGTGAAGACCAGCAAGAGCTTTCAGGGCTGGCCCCTTCCTTGTGGGAGAAGGAGCCGGACGTTTGCCTTTTCGGAAAGAGGCTCTGCCGAGAACGAGCGCCGTGAGATATGCCGTCTGTGGTTAAGCACAGATGCCCAGTGCTGTTGTGCCTGTGGGTAGGGTGCACGGGGACAGTGAAGACCAGCAAGAGCTTTCAGGGCTGGCCCCTTCCTTGTGGGAGAAGGAGCCGGACGTTTGCCTTTTCGGAAAGAGGCTCTGCCGAGAACGATCGCCGTGAGATGCTGAGTCTCTGGGAAAGCACAGATGTCCAGTGCTGTTGTGCCTGTGGGTAGGGTGCACGGGGCCAGTGAAGACCAGCAAGAGCTTTCAGGGCTGGCCCCTTCCTTGTGGGAGAAGGAGCCGGACGTTTGCCTTTTCGGAAAGAGGCTCTGCCGAGAACGAGCGCCGTGAGATATGCCGTCTGTGGTTAAGCACAGATGCCCAGTGCTGTTGTGCCTGTGGGTAGGGTGCACGGGGCCAGTGAAGACCAGCAAGAGCTTTCAGGGCTGGCCCCTTCCTTGTGGGAGAAGGAGCCGGACGTTTGCCTTTTCGGAAAGAGGCTCTGCCGAGAACGAGCGCCGTGAGATATGCCGTCTGTGGTTAAGCACAGATGCCCAGTGCTGTTGTGCCTGTGGGTAGGGTGTTTGGGGATGGTTAAGACCAGCAAGAGCTTTCAGGGCTGGCCCCTTCCTTGTGGGAGAAGGAGCCGGACGTTTGCCTTTTCGGAAAGAGGCTCTGCCGAGAACGAGCGCCATGAGATGCTGAGTCTCTGGGAAAGCACAGATGCCCAGTGCTGTTGTGCCTGTGGGTAGGGTGCACGGGGCCAGTGAAGACCAGCAAGAGCTTTCAGGGCTGGCCCCTTCCTTGTGGGAGAAGGAGCCGGACGTTTGCCTTTTCGGAAAGAGGCTCTGCCGAGAACGAGCGCCGTGAGATGCTGAGTCTCTGGGAAAGCACAGATGCCCAGTGCTGTTGTGCCTGTGGGTAGGGTGCACGGGGCCAGTGAAGACCAGCAAGAGCTTTCAGGGCTGGCCCCTTCCTTGTGGGAGAAGGAGCCGGACGTTTGCCTTTTCGGAAAGAGGCTCTGCCGAGAACGAGCGCCGTGAGATATGCCGTCTGTGGTTAAGCACAGATGCCCAGTGCTGTTGTGCCTGTGGGTAGGGTGCACGGGGCCAGTGAAGACCAGCAAGAGCTTCCAGGGCTGGCCCCTTCCTTGTGGGAGAAGGAGCCGGACGTTTGCCTTTTCGGAAAGAGGCTCTGCCGAGAACGAGCGCCGTGAGATATGCCGTCTGTGGTTAAGCACAGATGCCCAGTGCTGTTGTGCCTGTGGGTAGGGTGTTTGGGGATGGTTAAGACCAGCAAGAGCTTTCAGGGCTGGCCCCTTCCTTGTGGGAGAAGGAGCCGGACGTTTGCCTTTTCGGAAAGAGGCTCTGCCGAGAACGAGCGCCATGAGATGCTGAGTCTCTGGGAAAGCACAGATGCCCAGTGCTGTTGTGCCTGTGGGTAGGGTGCACGGGGCCAGTGAAGACCAGCAAGAGCTTTCAGGGCTGGCCCCTTCCTTGTGGGAGAAGGAGCCGGACGTTTGCCTTTTCGGAAAGAGGCTCTGCCGAGAACGAGCGCCGTGAGATGCTGAGTCTCTGGGAAAGCACAGATGCCCAGTGCTGTTGTGCCTGTGGGTAGGGTGCACGGGGCCAGTGAAGACCAGCAAGAGCTTTCAGGGCTGGCCCCTTCCTTGTGGGAGAAGGAGCCGGACGTTTGCCTTTTCGGAAAGAGGCTCTGCCGAGAACGAGCGCCGTGAGATGCTGAGTCTCTGGGAAAGCACAGATGCCCAGTGCTGTTGTGCCTGTGGGTAGGGTGCACGGGGCCAGTGAAGACCAGCAAGAGCTTTCAGGGCTGGCCCCTTCCTTGTGGGAGAAGGAGCCGGACGTTTGCCTTTTTGGAAAGAGGCTCTGCCGAGAACGAGCGCCGTGAGATATGCCGTCTGTGGTTAAGCACAGATGCCCAGTGCTGTTGTGCCTGTGGGTAGGGTGCACGGGGCCAGTGAAGACCAGCAAGAGCTTTCAGGGCTGGCCCCTTCCTTGTGGGAGAAGGAGCCGGACGTTTGCCTTTTCGGAAAGAGTCTCTGCCGAGAACGAGCGCCGTGAGATGCTGAGTCTCTGGGAAAGCACAGATGCCCAGTGCTGTTGTGCCTGTGGGTAGGGTGCACGGGGCCAGTGAAGACCAGCAAGAGCTTTCAGGGCTGGCCCCTTCCTTGTGGGAGAAGGAGCCGGACGTTTGCCTTTTCGGAAAGAGGCTCTGCCGAGAACGAGCGCCGTGAGATATGCCGTCTGTGGTTAAGCACAGATGCCCAGTGCTGTTGTGCCTGTGGGTAGGGTGCACGGGGCCAGTGAAGACCAGCAAGAGCTTTCAGGGCTGGCCCCTTCCTTGTGGGAGAAGGAGCCGGACGTTTGCCTTTTCGGAAAGAGGCTCTGCCGAGAACGAGCGCCGTGAGATATGCCGTCTGTGGTTAAGCACAGATGCCCAGTGCTGTTGTGCCTGTGGGTAGGGTGCACGGGGCCAGTGAAGACCAGCAAGAGCTTTCAGGGCTGGCCCCTTCCTTGTGGGAGAAGGAGCCGGACGTTTGCCTTTTCGGAAAGAGGCTCTGCCGAGAACGAGCGCCGTGAGATATGCCGTCTGTGGTTAAGCACAGATGCCCAGTGCTGTTGTGCCTGTGGGTAGGGTGTTTGGGGATGGTTAAGACCAGCAAGAGCTTTCAGGGCTGGCCCCTTCCTTGTGGGAGAAGGAGCCGGACGTTTGCCTTTTCGGAAAGAGGCTCTGCCGAGAACGAGCGCCATGAGATGCTGAGTCTCTGGGAAAGCACAGATGCCCAGTGCTGTTGTGCCTGTGGGTAGGGTGCACGGGGACAGTGAAGACCAGCAAGAGCTTTCAGGGCTGGCCCCTTCCTTGTGGGAGAAGGAGCCGGACGTTTGCCTTTTCGGAAAGAGGCTCTGCCGAGAACGAGCGCCGTGAGATATGCCGTCTGTGGTTAAGCACAGATGCCCAGTGCTGTTGTGCCTGTGGGTAGGGTGCACGGGGCCAGTGAAGACCAGCAAGAGCTTTCAGGGCTGGCCCCTTCCTTGTGGGAGAAGGAGCCGGACGTTTGCCTTTTCGGAAAGAGGCTCTGCCGAGAACGAGCGCCGTGAGATATGCCGTCTGTGGTTAAGCACAGATGCCCAGTGCTGTTGTGCCTGTGGGTAGGGTGCACGGGGCCAGTGAAGACCAGCAAGAGCTTTCAGGGCTGGCCCCTTCCTTGTGGGAGAAGGAGCCGGACGTTTGCCTTTTCGGAAAGAGGCTCTGCCGAGAACGAGCGCCGTGAGATATGCCGTCTGTGGTTAAGCACAGATGCCCAGTGCTGTTGTGCCTGTGGGTAGGGTGCACGGGGACAGTGAAGACCAGCAAGAGCTTTCAGGGCTGGCCCCTTCCTTGTGGGAGAAGGAGCCGGACGTTTGCCTTTTCGGAAAGAGGCTCTGCCGAGAACGAGCGCCATGAGATGCTGAGTCTCTGGGAAAGCACAGATGCCCAGTGCTGTTGTGCCTGTGGGTAGGGTGCACGGGGCCAGTGAAGACCAGCAAGAGCTTTCAGGGCTGGCCCCTTCCTTGTGGGAGAAGGAGCCGGACGTTTGCCTTTTTGGAAAGAGGCTCTGCCGAGAACGAGCGCCGTGAGATATGCCGTCTGTGGTTAAGCACAGATGCCCAGTGCTGTTGTGCCTGTGGGTAGGGTGCACGGGGCCAGTGAAGACCAGCAAGAGCTTTCAGGGCTGGCCCCTTCCTTGTGGGAGAAGGAGCCGGACGTTTGCCTTTTCGGAAAGAGGCTCTGCCGAGAACGAGCGCCGTGAGATGCTGAGTCTCTGGGAAAGCACAGATGCCCAGTGCTGTTGTGCCTGTGGGTAGGGTGCACGGGGACAGTGAAGACCAGCAAGAGCTTTCAGGGCTGGCCCCTTCCTTGTGGGAGAAGGAGCCGGACGTTTGCCTTTTCGGAAAGAGGCTCTGCCGAGAACGAGCGCCGTGAGATGCTGAGTCTCTGGGAAAGCACAGATGCCCAGTGCTGTTGTGCCTGTGGGTAGGGTGCACGGGGCCAGTGAAGACCAGCAAGAGCTTTCAGGGCTGGCCCCTTCCTTGTGGGAGAAGGAGCCGGACGTTTGCCTTTTTGGAAAGAGGCTCTGCCGAGAACGAGCGCCGTGAGATATGCCGTCTGTGGTTAAGCACAGATGCCCAGTGCTGTTGTGCCTGTGGGTAGGGTGCACGGGGCCAGTGAAGACCAGCAAGAGCTTTCAGGGCTGGCCCCTTCCTTGTGGGAGAAGGAGCCGGACGTTTGCCTTTTCGGAAAGAGGCTCTGCCGAGAACGAGCGCCGTGAGATGCTGAGTCTCTGGGAAAGCACAGATGCCCAGTGCTGTTGTGCCTGTGGGTAGGGTGTTTGGGGACGGTTAAGACCAGCAAGAGCTTTCAGGGCTGGCCCCTTCCTTGTGGGAGAAGGAGCCGGACGTTTGCCTTTTCGGAAAGAGGCTCTGCCGAGAACGAGCGCCGTGAGATATGCCGTCTGTGGTTAAGCACAGATGCCCAGTGCTGTTGTGCCTTTGGGTAGTGTGCACGGGGCCAGTGAAGACCAGCAAGAGCTTTCAGGGCTGGCCCCTTCCTTGTGGGAGAAGGAGCCGGACGTTTGCTTTTTCAGAAAGAGGCTCTGCCGAGAGCGAACGCAGTGAGATGCTGAGTCTCTGGGAAAGCACAGATGCCCAGTGCTGTTGTGCCTGTGGATAGGGTGTTTGGGGATGGTTAAGACCAGCAAGAGCTTTCAGGGCTGGCCCCTTCCTTGTGGGAGAAGGAGCCGGACGTTTGCCTTTTCGGAAAGAGGCTCTGCCGAGAACGAGCGCCGTGAGATATGCCGTCTGTGGTTAAGCACAGATGCCCAGTGCTGTTGTGCCTGTGGGTAGGGTGCACGGGGCCAGTGAAGACCAGCAAGAGCTTTCAGGGCTGGCCCCTTCCTTGTGGGAGAAGGAGCCGGACGTTTGCCTTTTCGGAAAGAGGCTCTGCCGAGAACGAGCGCCGTGAGATATGCCGTCTGTGGTTAAGCACAGATGCCCAGTGCTGTTGTGCCTGTGGGTAGGGTGCACGGGGCCAGTGAAGACCAGCAAGAGCTTTCAGGGCTGGCCCCTTCCTTGTGGGAGAAGGAGCCGGACGTTTGCCTTTTCGGAAAGAGGCTCTGCCGAGAGCGAACGCAGTGAGATGCTGAGTCTCTGGGAAAGCACAGATGCCCAGTGCTGTTGTGCCTGTGGGTAGGGTGTTTGGGGATGGTTAAGACCAGCAAGAGCTTTCAGGGCTGGCCCCTTCCTTGTGGGAGAAGGAGCCGGACGTTTGCCTTTTCGGAAAGAGGCTCTGCCGAGACCGAGCGCCATGAGATGCTGAGTCTCTGGGAAAGCACAGATGCCCAGTGCTGTTGTGCCTGTGGGTAGGGTGCACGGGGCCAGTGAAGACCAGCAAGAGCTTTCAGGGCTGGCCCCTTCCTTGTGGGAGAAGGAGCCGGACGTTTGCCTTTTCGGAAAGAGGCTCTGCCGAGAACGAGCGCCGTGAGATATGCCGTCTGTGGTTAAGCACAGATGCCCAGTGCTGTTGTGCCTTTGGGTAGGGTGCACGGGGCCAGTGAAGACCAGCAAGAGCTTTCAGCGCTGGCCCCTTCCTTGTGGGAGAAGGAGCCGGATGTTTGCCTTTTCAGAAAGAGGCTCTGCCGAGAGCGAACTCAGTGAGATGCTGAGTCTCTGGGAAAGCACAGATGCCCAGTGCTGTTGTGCCTGTGGGTAGGGTGTTTGGGGATGGTTAAGACCAGCAAGAGCTTTCAGGGCTGGCCCCTTCCTTGTGGGAGAAGGAGCCGGACGTTTGCCTTTTCAGAAAGAGGCTCTGCCGAGAACGAGCACCGTGAGATATGCCGTCTGTGGTTAAGCACAGATGCCCAGTGCTGTTGTGCCTGTGGGTAGGGTGCACGGGGACAGTGAAGACCAGCAAGAGCTTTCAGGGCTGGCCCCTTCCTTGTGGGAGAAGGAGCCGGACGTTTGCCTTTTCGGAAAGAGGCTCTGCCGAGAACGAGCGCCGTGAGATGCTGAGTCTCTGGGAAAGCACAGATGTCCAGTGCTGTTGTGCCTGTGGGTAGGGTGCACGGGGCCAGTGAAGACCAGCAAGAGCTTTCAGGGCTGGCCCCTTCCTTGTGGGAGAAGGAGCCGGACGTTTGCCTTTTCGGAAAGAGGCTCTGCCGAGAACGAGCGCCGTGAGATATGCCGTCTGTGGTTAAGCACAGATGCCCAGTGCTGTTGTGCCTGTGGGTAGGGTGCACGGGGCCAGTGAAGACCAGCAAGAGCTTTCAGGGCTGGCCCCTTCCTTGTGGGAGAAGGAGCCGGACGTTTGCCTTTTCGGAAAGAGGCTCTGCCGAGAACGAGCGCCGTGAGATGCTGAGTCTCTGGGAAAGCACAGATGCCCAGTGCTGTTGTGCCTGTGGGTAGGGTGCACGGGGACGGTTAAGACCAGCAAGAGCTTTCAGGGCTGGCCCCTTCCTTGTGGGAGAAGGAGCCGGACGTTTGCCTTTTCGGAAAGAGGCTCTGCCGAGAACGAGCGCCGTGAGATATGCCGTCTGTGGTTAAGCACAGATGCCCAGTGCTGTTGTGCCTTTGGGTAGGGTGCACGGGGCCAGTGAAGACCAGCAAGAGCTTTCAGCGCTGGCCCCTTCCTTGTGGGAGAAGGAGCCGGACGTTTGCCTTTTCAGAAAGAGGCTCTGCCGAGAGCGAACGCAGTGAGATGCTGAGTCTCTGGGAAAGCACAGATGCCCAGTGCTGTTGTGCCTGTGGGTAGGGTGTTTGGGGATGGTTAAGACCAGCAAGAGCTTTCAGGGCTGGCCCCTTCCTTGTGGGAGAAGGAGCCGGACGTTTGCCTTTTCGGAAAGAGGCTCTGCCGAGAACGAGCGCCGTGAGATATGCCGTCTGTGGTTAAGCACAGATGCCCAGTGCTGTTGTGCCTGTGGGTAGGGTGCACGGGGCCAGTGAAGACCAGCAAGAGCTTTCAGGGCTGGCCCCTTCCTTGTGGGAGAAGGAGCCGGACGTTTGCCTTTTCGGAAAGAGGCTCTGCCGAGAACGAGCGCCGTGAGATATGCCGTCTGTGGTTAAGCACAGATGCCCAGTGCTGTTGTGCCTGTGGGTAGGGTGCACGGGGACAGTGAAGACCAGCAAGAGCTTTCAGGGCTGGCCCCTTCCTTGTGGGAGAAGGAGCCGGACGTTTGCCTTTTCAGAAAGAGGCTCTGCCGAGAGCGAACGCAGTGAGATGCTGAGTCTCTGGGAAAGCACAGATGCCCAGTGCTGTTGTGCCTGTGGGTAGGGTGTTTGGGGATGGTTAAGACCAGCAAGAGCTTTCAGGGCTGGCCCCTTCCTTGTGGGAGAAGGAGCCGGACGTTTGCCTTTTCGGAAAGAGGCTCTGCCGAGAACGAGCGCCATGAGATGCTGAGTCTCTGGGAAAGCACAGATGCCCAGTGCTGTTGTGCCTGTGGGTAGGGTGCACGGGGCCAGTGAAGACCAGCAAGAGCTTTCAGGGCTGGCCCCTTCCTTGTGGGAGAAGGAGCCGGACGTTTGCCTTTTCGGAAAGAGGCTCTGCCGAGAACGAGCGCCGTGAGATGCTGAGTCTCTGGGAAAGCACAGATGCCCAGTGCTGTTGTGCCTGTGGGTAGGGTGCACGGGGCCAGTGAAGACCAGCAAGAGCTTTCAGGGCTGGCCCCTTCCTTGTGGGAGAAGGAGCCGGACGTTTGCCTTTTTGGAAAGAGGCTCTGCCGAGAACGAGCGCCGTGAGATATGCCGTCTGTGGTTAAGCACAGATGCCCAGTGCTGTTGTGCCTGTGGGTAGGGTGCACGGGGACAGTGAAGACCAGCAAGAGCTTTCAGGGCTGGCCCCTTCCTTGTGGGAGAAGGAGCCGGACGTTTGCCTTTTCGGAAAGAGGCTCTGCCGAGAACGAGCGCCGTGAGATGCTGAGTCTCTGGGAAAGCACAGATGCCCAGTGCTGTTGTGCCTGTGGGTAGGGTGCACGGGGATAGTGAAGACCAGCAAGAGCTTTCAGGGCTGGCCCCTTCCTTGTGGGAGAAGGAGCCGGACGTTTGCCTTTTCGGAAAGAGGCTCTGCCGAGAACGAGCGCCGTGAGATATGCCGTCTGTGGTTAAGCACAGATGCCCAGTGCTGTTGTGCCTTTGGGTAGGGTGCACGGGGCCAGTGAAGACCAGCAAGAGCTTTCAGCGCTGGCCCCTTCCTTGTGGGAGAAGGAGCCGGACGTTTGCCTTTTCAGAAAGAGGCTCTGCCGAGAGCGAACGCAGTGAGATGCTGAGTCTCTGGGAAAGCACAGATGCCCAGTGCTGTTGTGCCTGTGGGTAGGGTGTTTGGGGATGGTTAAGACCAGCAAGAGCTTTCAGGGCTGGCCCCTTCCTTGTGGGAGAAGGAGCCGGACGTTTGCCTTTTCGGAAAGAGGCTCTGCCGAGAACGAGCGCCGTGAGATATGCCGTCTGTGGTTAAGCACAGATGCCCAGTGCTGTTGTGCCTGTGGATAGGGTGCACGGGGCCAGTGAAGACCAGCAAGAGCTTTCAGGGCTGGCCCCTTCCTTGTGGGAGAAGGAGCCGGACGTTTGCCTTTTCGGAAAGAGGCTCTGCCGAGAACGAGCGCCGTGAGATGCTGAGTCTCTGGGAAAGCACAGATGCCCAGTGCTGTTGTGCCTGTGGGTAGGGTGCACGGGGCCAGTGAAGACCAGCAAGAGCTTTCAGGGCTGGCCCCTTCCTTGTGGGAGAAGGAGCCGGACGTTTGCCTTTTCGGAAAGAGGCTCTGCCGAGAACGAGCGCCGTGAGATATGCCGTCTGAGGTTAAGCACAGATGCCCAGTGCTGTTGTGCCTGTGGGTAGGGTGCACGGGGCCAGTGAAGACCAGCAAGAGCTTTCAGGGCTGGCCCCTTCCTTGTGGGAGAAGGAGCCGGACGTTTGCCTTTTCGGAAAGAGGCTCTGCCGAGAACGAGCGCCGTGAGATATGCCGTCTGTGGTTAAGCACAGATGCCCAGTGCTGTTGTGCCTGTGGGTAGGGTGCACGGGGACAGTGAAGACCAGCAAGAGCTTTCAGGGCTGGCCCCTTCCTTGTGGGAGAAGGAGCCGGACGTTTGCCTTTTCAGAAAGAGGCTCTGCCGAGAGCGAACGCAGTGAGATGCTGAGTCTCTGGGAAAGCACAGATGCCCAGTGCTGTTGTGCCTGTGGGTAGGGTGTTTGGGGACGGTTAAGACCAGCAAGAGCTTTCAGGGCTGGCCCCTTCCTTGTGGGAGAAGGAGCCGGACGTTTGCCTTTTCGGAAAGAGGCTCTGCCGAGAACGAGCGCCGTGAGATGCTGAGTCTCTGGGAAAGCACAGATGCCCAGTGCTGTTGTGCCTGTGGGTAGGGTGCACGGGGACAGTGAAGACCAGCAAGAGCTTTCAGGGCTGGCCCCTTCCTTGTGGGAGAAGGAGCCGGACGTTTGCCTTTTCGGAAAGAGGCTCTGCCGAGAACGAGCGCCGTGAGATGCTGAGTCTCTGGGAAAGCACAGATGCCCAGTGCTGTTGTGCCTGTGGGTAGGGTGCACGGGGCCAGTGAAGACCAGCAAGAGCTTTCAGGGCTGGCCCCTTCCTTGTGGGAGAAGGAGCCGGACGTTTGCCTTTTCGGAAAGAGGCTCTGCCGAGAACGAGCGCCGTGAGATATGCCGTCTGTGGTTAAGCACAGATGCCCAGTGCTGTTGTGCCTGTGGGTAGGGTGCACGGGGACAGTGAAGACCAGCAAGAGCTTTCAGGGCTGGCCCCTTCCTTGTGGGAGAAGGAGCCGGACGTTTGCCTTTTCGGAAAGAGGCTCTGCCGAGAACGAGCGCCGTGAGATGCTGAGTCTCTGGGAAAGCACAGATGCCCAGTGCTGTTGTGCCTGTGGGTAGGGTGCACGGGGACGGTTAAGACCAGCAAGAGCTTTCAGGGCTGGCCCCTTCCTTGTGGGAGAAGGAGCCGGACGTTTGCCTTTTCGGAAAGAGGCTCTGCCGAGAACGAGCGCTGTGAGATATGCCGTCTGTGGTTAAGCACAGATGCCCAGTGCTGTTGTGCCTGTGGGTAGGGTGCACGGGGCCAGTGAAGACCAGCAAGAGCTTTCAGGGCTGGCCCCTTCCTTGTGGGAGAAGGAGCCGGACGTTTGCCTTTTCGGAAAGAGGCTCTGCCGAGAACGAGCGCCGTGAGATGCTGAGTCTCTGGGAAAGCACAGATGCCCAGTGCTGTTGTGCCTGTGGGTAGGGTGCACGGGGCCAGTGAAGACCAGCAAGAGCTTTCAGGGCTGGCCCCTTCCTTGTGGGAGAAGGAGCCGGACGTTTGCCTTTTCGGAAAGAGGCTCTGCCGAGAGCGAACGCCGTGAGATATGCCGTCTGAGGTTAAGCACAGATGCCCAGTGCTGTTGTGCCTGTGGGTAGGGTGCACGGGGCCAGTGAAGACCAGCAAGAGCTTTCAGGGCTGGCCCCTTCCTTGTGGGAGAAGGAGCCGGACGTTTGCCTTTTCGGAAAGAGGCTCTGCCGAGAACGAGCGCCGTGAGATATGCCGTCTGTGGTTAAGCACAGATGCCCAGTGCTGTTGTGCCTGTGGGTAGGGTGCACGGGGCCAGTGAAGACCAGCAAGAGCTTTCAGGGCTGGCCCCTTCCTTGTGGGAGAAGGAGCCGGACGTTTGTCTTTTCGGAAAGAGGCTCTGCCGAGAACGAGCGCCGTGAGATGCTGAGTCTCTGGGAAAGCACAGATGCCCAGTGCTGTTGTGCCTGTGGGTAGGGTGCACGGGGACAGTGAAGACCAGCAAGAGCTTTCAGGGCTGGCCCCTTCCTTGTGGGAGAAGGAGCCGGACGTTTGCCTTTTCGGAAAGAGGCTCTGCCGAGAACGAGCGCCGTGAGATGCTGAGTCTCTGGGAAAGCACAGATGCCCAGTGCTGTTGTGCCTGTGGGTAGGGTGCACGGGGCCAGTGAAGACCAGCAAGAGTTTTCAGGGCTGGCCCCTTCCTTGTGGGAGAAGGAGCCGGACGTTTGCCTTTTTGGAAAGAGGCTCTGCCGAGAACGAGCGCCGTGAGATATGCCGTCTGCGGTTAAGCACAGATGCCCAGTGCTGTTGTGCCTGTGGGTAGGGTGCACGGGGACAGTGAAGACCAGCAAGAGCTTTCAGGGCTGGCCCCTTCCTTGTGGGAGAAGGAGCCGGACGTTTGCCTTTTCGGAAAGAGGCTCTGCCGAGAACGAGCGCCGTGAGATATGCCGTCTGTGGTTAAGCACAGATGCCCAGTGCTGTTGTGCCTGTGGGTAGGGTGCACGGGGACAGTGAAGACCAGCAAGAGCTTTCAGGGCTGGCCCCTTCCTTGTGGGAGAAGGAGCCGGACGTTTGCCTTTTCGGAAAGAGGCTCTGCCGAGAACGAGCGCCGTGAGATGCTGAGTCTCTGGGAAAGCACAGATGCCCAGTGCTGTTGTGCCTGTGGGTAGGGTGCACGGGGACGGTGAAGACCAGCAAGAGCTTTCAGGGCTGGCCCCTTCCTTGTGGGAGAAGGAGCCGGACGTTTGCCTTTTCGGAAAGAGGCTCTGCCGAGAACGAGCGCCGTGAGATATGCCGTCTGTGGTTAAGCACAGATACCCAGTGCTGTTGTGCCTGTGGGTAGGGTACACGGGGACAGTGAAGACCAGCAAGAGCTTTCAGGGCTGGCCCCTTCCTTGTGGGAGAAGGAGCCGGACGTTTGCCTTTTCGGAAAGAGGCTCTGCCGAGAACGAGCGCCGTGAGATATGCCGTCTGTGGTTAAGCACAGATGCCCAGTGCTGTTGTGCCTGTGGGTAGGGTGCACGGGGACAGTGAAGACCAGCAAGAGCTTTCAGGGCTGGCCCCTTCCTTGTGGGAGAAGGAGCCGGACGTTTGCCTTTTCGGAAAGAGGCTCTGCCGAGAACGAGCGCCGTGAGATATGCCGTCTGTGGTTAAGCACAGATGCCCAGTGCTGTTGTGCCTGTGGGTAGGGTGCACGGGGACAGTGAAGACCAGCAAGAGCTTTCAGGGCTGGCCCCTTCCTTGTGGGAGAAGGAGCCGGACGTTTGCCTTTTCGGAAAGAGGCTCTGCCGAGAACGAGCGCCGTGAGATATGCCGTCTGTGGTTAAGCACAGATGCCCAGTGCTGTTGTGCCTGTGGGTAGGGTGCACGGGGCCAGTGAAGACCAGCAAGAGCTTTCAGGGCTGGCCCCTTCCTTGTGGGAGAAGGAGCCGGACGTTTGCCTTTTCGGAAAGAGGCTCTGCCGAGAGCGAACGCAGTGAGATGCTGAGTCTCTGGGAAAGCACAGATGCCCAGTGCTGTTGTGCCTGTGGGTAGGGTGCACGGGGACGGTTAAGACCAGCAAGAGCTTTCAGGGCTGGCCCCTTCCTTGTGGGAGAAGGAGCCGGACGTTTGCCTTTTCGGAAAGAGGCTCTGCCGAGAACGAGCGCCGTGAGATGCTGAGTCTCTGGGAAAGCACAGATGCCCAGTGCTGTTGTGCCTGTGGATAGGGTACACGGGGACAGTGAAGACCAGCAAGAGCTTTCAGGGCTGGCCCCTTCCTTGTGGGAGAAGGAGCCGGACGTTTGCCTTTTCGGAAAGAGGCACTGCCGAGAACGAGCGCCGTGAGATATGCCGTCTGCGGTTAAGCACAGATGCCCAGTGCTGTTGTGCCTGTGGGTAGGGTGCACGGGGACAGTGAAGACCAGCAAGAGCTTTCAGGGCTGGCCCCTTCCTTGTGGGAGAAGGAGCCGGACGTTTGCCTTTTCGGAAAGAGGCTCTGCCGAGAACGAGCGCCGTGAGATATGCCGTCTGTGGTTAAGCACAGATGCCCAGTGCTGTTGTGCCTGTGGGTAGGGTGCACGGGGCCAATGAAGACCAGCAAGAGCTTTCAGGGCTGGCCCCTTCCTTGTGGGAGAAGGAGCCGGACGTTTGCCTTTTCGGAAAGAGGCTCTGCCGAGAACGAGCGCCGTGAGATATGCCGTCTGTGGTTAAGCACAGATGCCCAGTGCTGTTGTGCCTGTGGGTAGGGTGCACGGGGCCAGTGAAGACCAGCAAGAGCTTTCAGGGCTGGCCCCTTCCTTGTGGGAGAAGGAGCCGGACGTTTGCCTTTTCGGAAAGAGGCTCTGCCGAGAACGAACGCAGTGAGATGCTGAGTCTCTGGGAAAGCACAGATGCCCAGTGCTGTTGTGCCTGTGGGTAGGGTGCACGGGGACAGTGAAGACCAGCAAGAGCTTTCAGGGCTGGCCCCTTCCTTGTGGGAGAAGGAGCCGGACGTTTGCCTTTTCGGAAAGAGGCTCTGCCGAGAACGAGCGCCGTGAGATATGCCGTCTGTGGTTAAGCACAGATGCCCAGTGCTGTTGTGCCTGTGGGTAGGGTGCACGGGGACAGTGAAGACCAGCAAGAGCTTTCAGGGCTGGCCCCTTCCTTGTGGGAGAAGGAGCCGGACGTTTGCCTTTTCGGAAAGAGGCTCTGCCGAGAACGAGCGCCGTGAGATATGTCGTCTGTGGTTAAGCACAGATGCCCAGTGCTGTTGTGCCTGTGGGTAGGGTGCACGGGGACAGTGAAGACCAGCAAGAGCTTTCAGGGCTGGCCCCTTCCTTGTGGGAGAAGGAGCCGGACGTTTGCCTTTTCGGAAAGAGGCTCTGCCGAGAACGAGCGCCGTGAGATGCTGAGCCTCTGAAAAAGGCACAGATGCCCAGTGCTGTTGTGCCTGTGGGTAGGGTGCACGGGGCCAGTGAAGACCAGCAAGAGCTTTCAGGGCTGGCCCCTTCCTTGTGGGAGAAGGAGCCGGACGTTTGCCTTTTCGGAAAGAGGCTCTGCCGAGAACGAGCGCCGTGAGATATGCCGTCTGTGGTTAAGCACAGATGCCCAGTGCTGTTGTGCCTTTGAGTAGGGTGCACGGGGCCAGTGAAGACCAGCAAGAGCTTTCAGGGCTGGCCCCTTCCTTGTGGGAGAAGGAGCCGGACGTTTGCCTTTTCGGAAAGAGGCTCTGCCGAGAGCGAACGCAGTGAGATGCTGAGTCTCTGGGAAAGCACAGATGCCCAGTGCTGTTGTGCCTGTGGGTAGGGTGTTTGGGGACGGTTAAGACCAGCAAGAGCTTTCAGGGCTGGCCCCTTCCTTGTGGGAGAAGGAGCCGGACGTTTGCCTTTTCGGAAAGAGGCTCTGCCGAGAACGAGCGCCATGAGATGCTAAGTCTCTGGGAAAGCACAGATGCCCACTGCTATTGTGCCTGTGGGTAGGGTGCACGGGGCCAGTGAAGACCAGCAAGAGCTTTCAGGGCTGGCCCCTTCCTTGTGGGAGAAGGAGCCGGACGTTTGCCTTTTCGGAAAGAGGCTCTGCCGAGAACGAGCGCCGTGAGATATGCCGTCTGTGGTTAAGCACAGATGCCCAGTGCTGTTGTGCCTGTGGGTAGGGTGCACGGGGCCAGTGAAGACCAGCAAGAGCTTTCAGGGCTGGCCCCTTCCTTGTGGGAGAAGGAGCCGGACGTTTGCCTTTTCGGAAAGAGGCTCTGCTGAGAGCGAACGCAGTGAGATGCTGAGTCTCTGGGAAAGCACAGATGCCCAGTGCTGTTGTGCCTGTGGATAGGGTGCACGGGGACAGTGAAGACCAGCAAGAGCTTTCAGGGCTGGCCCCTTCCTTGTGGGAGAAGGAGCCGGACGTTTGCCTTTTCGGAAAGAGGCTCTGCCGAGAACGAGCGCCGTGAGATATGCCGTCTGTGGTTAAGCACAGATGCCCAGTGCTGTTGTGCCTGTGGATAGGGTGCACGGGGCCAGTGAAGACCAGCAAGAGCTTTCAGGGCTGGCCCCTTCCTTGTGGGAGAAGGAGCCGGACGTTTGCCTTTTCGGAAAGAGGCTCTGCCGAGAACGAGCGCCGTGAGATGCTGAGCCTCTGAAAAAGGCACAGATGCCCAGTGCTGTTGTGCCTGTGGGTAGGGTGCACGGGGCCAGTGAAGACCAGCGAGAGCTTTCAGGGCTGGCCCCTTCCTTGTGGGAGAAGGAGCCGGACGTTTGCCTTTTCGGAAAGAGGCTCTGCCGAGAACGAGCGCCGTGAGATATGCCGTCTGTGGTTAAGCACAGATGCCCAGTGCTGTTGTGCCTTTGAGTAGGGTGCACGGGGCCAGTGAAGACCAGCAAGAGCTTTCAGGGCTGGCCCCTTCCTTGTGGGAGAAGGAGCCGGACGTTTGCCTTTTCGGAAAGAGGCTCTGCCGAGAGCGAACGCAGTGAGATGCTGAGTCTCTGGGAAAGCACAGATGCCCAGTGCTGTTGTGCCTGTGGGTAGGGTGTTTGGGGACGGTTAAGACCAGCAAGAGCTTTCAGGGCTGGCCCCTTCCTTGTGGGAGAAGGAGCCGGACGTTTGCCTTTTCGGAAAGAGGCTCTGCCGAGAACGAGCGCCATGAGATGCTAAGTCTCTGGGAAAGCACAGATGCCCACTGCTATTGTGCCTGTGGGTAGGGTGCACGGGGCCAGTGAAGACCAGCAAGAGCTTTCAGGGCTGGCCCCTTCCTTGTGGGAGAAGGAGCCGGACGTTTGCCTTTTCGGAAAGAGGCTCTGCCGAGAACGAGCGCCGTGAGATATGCCGTCTGTGGTTAAGCACAGATGCCCAGTGCTGTTGTGCCTGTGGGTAGGGTGCACGGGGCCAGTGAAGACCAGCAAGAGCTTTCAGGGCTGGCCCCTTCCTTGTGGGAGAAGGAGCCGGACGTTTGCCTTTTCGGAAAGAGGCTCTGCTGAGAGCGAACGCAGTGAGATGCTGAGTCTCTGGGAAAGCACAGATGCCCAGTGCTGTTGTGCCTGTGGATAGGGTGCACGGGGACAGTGAAGACCAGCAAGAGCTTTCAGGGCTGGCCCCTTCCTTGTGGGAGAAGGAGCCGGACGTTTGCCTTTTCGGAAAGAGGCTCTGCCGAGAACGAGCGCCGTGAGATATGCCGTCTGTGGTTAAGCACAGATGCCCAGTGCTGTTGTGCCTGTGGGTAGGGTGCACGGGGCCAGTGAAGACCAGCAAGAGCTTTCAGGGCTGGCCCCTTCCTTGTGGGAGAAGGAGCCGGACGTTTGCCTTTTCGGAAAGAGGCTCTGCCGAGAACGAGCGCCGTGAGATATGCCCTCTGTGGTTAAGCACAGATGCCCAGTGCTGTTGTGCCTGTGGGTAGGGTGCACGGGGCCAGTGAAGACCAGCAAGAGCTTTCAGGGCTGGCCCCTTCCTTGTGGGAGAAGGAGCCGGACGTTTGCCTTTTCGGAAAGAGGCTCTGCCGAGAACGAGCGCCGTGAGATGCTGAGTCTCTGGGAAAGCACAGATGCCCAGTGCTGTTGTGCCTGTGGGTAGGGTGCACGGGGCCAGTGAAGACCAGCAAGAGCTTTCAGGGCTGGCCCCTTCCTTGTGGGAGAAGGAGCCGGACGTTTGCCTTTTCGGAAAGAGGCTCTGCCGAGAACGAGCGCCGTGAGATGCTAAGTCTCTGGGAAAGCACAGATGCCCACTGCTATTGTGCCTGTGGGTAGGGTGCACGGGGCCAGTGAAGACCAGCAAGAGCTTTCAGGGCTGGCCCCTTCCTTGTGGGAGAAGGAGCCGGACGTTTGCCTTTTCGGAAAGAGGCTCTGCCGAGAACGAGCGCCGTGAGATATGCCGTCTGTGGTTAAGCATAGATGCCCAGTGCTGTTGTGCCTGTGGGTAGGGTGCACGGGGCCAGTGAAGACCAGCAAGAGCTTTCAGGGCTGGCCCCTTCCTTGTGGGAGAAGGAGCCGGACGTTTGCCTTTTCGGAAAGAGGCTCTGCCGAGAACGAGCGCCGTGAGATGCTGAGTCTCTGGGAAAGCACAGATGCCCAGTGCTGTTGTGCCTGTGGGTAGGGTGCACGGGGCCAGTGAAGACCAGCAAGAGCTTTCAGGGCTGGCCCCTTCCTTGTGGGAGAAGGAGCCGGACGTTTGCCTTTTCGGAAAGAGGCTCTGCCGAGAGCGAACGCAGTGAGATGCTGAGTCTCTGGGAAAGCACAGATGCCCAGTGCTGTTGTGCCTGTGGGTAGGGTGCACGGGGCCAGTGAAGACCAGCAAGAGCTTTCAGGGCTGGCCCCTTCCTTGTGGGAGAAGGAGCCGGACGTTTGCCTTTTCGGAAAGAGGCTCTGCCGAGAACGAGCGCCGTGAGATATGCCGTCTGTGGTTAAGCACAGATGCCCAGTGCTGTTGTGCCTGTGGGTAGGGTGCACGGGGACAGTGAAGACCAGCAAGAGCTTTCAGCGCTGGCCCCTTCCTTGTGGGAGAAGGAGCCGGACGTTTGCCTTTTCGGAAAGAGGCTCTGCCGAGAACGAGCGCCGTGAGATGCTGAGTCTCTGGGAAAGCACAGATGTCCAGTGCTGTTGTGCCTGTGGGTAGGGTGCACGGGGCCAGTGAAGACCAGCAAGAGCTTTCAGGGCTGGCCCCTTCCTTGTGGGAGAAGGAGCCGGACGTTTGCCTTTTCGGAAAGAGGCTCTGCCGAGAACGAGCGCCGTGAGATATGCCGTCTGTGGTTAAGCACAGATGCCCAGTGCTGTTGTGCCTGTGGGTAGGGTGCACGGGGCCAGTGAAGACCAGCAAGAGCTTTCAGGGCTGGCCCCTTCCTTGTGGGAGAAGGAGCCGGACGTTTGCCTTTTCGGAAAGAGGCTCTGCCGAGAACGAGCGCCGTGAGATGCTGAGTCTCTGGGAAAGCACAGATGCCCAGTGCTGTTGTGCCTGTGGGTAGGGTGCACGGGGCCAGTGAAGACCAGCAAGAGCTTTCAGGGCTGGCCCCTTCCTTGTGGGAGAAGGAGCCGGACGTTTGCCTTTTCGGAAAGAGGCTCTGCCGAGAACGAGCGCCGTGAGATATGCCGTCTGTGGTTAAGCACAGATGCCCAGTGCTGTTGTGCCTGTGGATAGGGTGCACGGGGCCAGTGAAGACCAGCAAGAGCTTTCAGGGCTGGCCCCTTCCTTGTGGGAGAAGGAGCCGGACGTTTGCCTTTTCGGAAAGAGGCTCTGCCGAGAACGAGCGCCGTGAGATGCTGAGTCTCTGGGAAAGCACAGATGCCCAGTGCTGTTGTGCCTGTGGGTAGGGTGCACGGGGACAGTGAAGACCAGCAAGAGCTTTCAGGGCTGGCCCCTTCCTTATGGCAGAAGGAGCCGGATGTTTGCCTTTTCGGAAAGAGGCTCTGCCGAGAACGAGCGCCGTGAGATATGCCGTCAGTGGTTAAGCACAGATGCCCAGTGCTGTTGTGCCTGTGGGTAGGGTGCACGGGGCCAGTGAAGACCAGCAAGAGCTTTCAGGGCTGGCCCCTTCCTTGTGGGAGAAGGAGCCGGACGTTTGCCTTTTCGGAAAGAGGCTCTGCCGAGAACGAGCGCCGTGAGATATGCCGTCTGTGGTTAAGCACAGATGCCCAGTGCTGTTGTGCCTGTGGGTAGGGTGCACGGGGCCAGTGAAGACCAGCAAGAGCTTTCAGGGCTGGCCCCTTCCTTGTGGGAGAAGGAGCCGGACGTTTGCCTTTTTGGAAAGAGGCTCTGCCGAGAACGAGCACCGTGAGATATGCCGTCTGTGGTTAAGCACAGATGCCCAGTGCTGTTGTGCCTGTGGGTAGGGTGCACGGGGCCAGTGAAGACCAGCAAGAGCTTTCAGGGCTGGCCCCTTCCTTGTGGGAGAAGGAGCCGGACGTTTGCCTTTTCGGAAAGAGGATCTGCCGAGAACGAGCGCCGTGAGATGCTGAGTCTCTGGGAAAGCACAGATGCCCAGTGCTGTTGTGCCTGTGGGTAGGGTGCACGGGGCCAGTGAAGACCAGCAAGAGCTTTCAGGGCTGGCCCCTTCCTTGTGGGAGAAGGAGCCGGACGTTTGCCTTTTCGGAAAGAGGCTCTGCCGAGAACGAGCGCCGTGAGATATGCCGTCTGTGGTTAAGCACAGATGCCCAGTGCTGTTGTGCCTGTGGGTAGGGTGCACGGGGACAAAGAAGACCAGCAAGAGCTTTCAGGGCTGGCCCCTTCCTTGTGGGAGAAGGAGCCGGACGTTTGCCTTTTCGGAAAGAGGCTCTGCCGAGAACGAGCGCCGTGAGATATGCCGTCTGTGGTTAAGCACAGATGCCCAGTGCTGTTGTGCCTGTGGGTAGGGTGCACGGGGACAAAGAAGACCAGCAAGAGCTTTCAGGGCTGGCCCCTTCCTTGTGGGAGAAGGAGCCGGACGTTTGCCTTTTCGGAAAGAGGCTCTGCCGAGAACGAGCGCCGTGAGATATGCCGTCTGTGGTTAAGCACAGATGCCCAGTGCTGTTGTGCCTGTGGGTAGGGTGCACGGGGACAAAGAAGACCAGCAAGAGCTTTCAGGGCTGGCCCCTTCCTTATGGCAGAAGGAGCCGGACGTTTGCCTTTTCGGAAAGAGGCTCTGCCGAGAACGAGCGCCGTGAGATATGCCGTCTGTGGTTAAGCACAGATGCCCAGTGCTGTTGTGCCTGTGGGTAGGGTGCACGGGGACAGTGAAGACCAGCAAGAGCTTTCAGGGCTGGCCCCTTCCTTGTGGGAGAAGGAGCCGGACGTTTGCCTTTTCGGAAAGAGGCTCTGCCGAGAACGAGCGCCGTGAGATATGCCGTCTGTGGTTAAGCACAGATGCCCAGTGCTGTTGTGCCTGTGGGTAGGGTGCACGGGGCCAGTGAAGACCAGCAAGAGCTTTCAGGGCTGGCCCCTTCCTTGTGGGAGAAGGAGCCGGACGTTTGCCTTTTCGGAAAGAGGCTCTGCCGAGAACGAGCGCCGTGAGATGCTGAGCCTCTGAAAAAGGCACAGATGCCCAGTGCTGTTGTGCCTGTGGGTAGGGTGCACGGGGACAGTGAAGACCAGCAAGAGCTTTCAGGGCTGGCCCCTTCCTTGTGGGAGAAGGAGCCGGACGTTTGCCTTTTCGGAAAGAGGCTCTGCCGAGAACGAGCGCCGTGAGATATGCCGTCTGTGGTTAAGCACAGATGCCCAGTGCTGTTGTGCCTGTGGGTAGGGTGCACGGGGACAGTGAAGACCAGCAAGAGCTTTCAGGGCTGGCCCCTTCCTTGTGGGAGAAGGAGCCGGACGTTTGCCTTTTCGGAAAGAGGCTCTGCCGAGAACGAGCGCCGTGAGATATGCCGTCAGTGGTTAAGCACAGATGCCCAGTGCTGTTGTGCCTGTGGGTAGGGTGCACGGGGCCAGTGAAGACCAGCAAGAGCTTTCAGGGCTGGCCCCTTCCTTGTGGGAGAAGGAGCCGGACGTTTGCCTTTTCGGAAAGAGGCTCTGCCGAGAACGAGCGCCGTGAGATATGCCGTCTGTGGTTAAGCACAGATGCCCAGTGCTGTTGTGCCTGTGGGTAGGGTGCACGGGGCCAGTGAAGACCAGCAAGAGCTTTCAGGGCTGGCCCCTTCCTTGTGGGAGAAGGAGCCGGACGTTTGCCTTTTCGGAAAGAGGCTCTGCCGAGAACGAGCGCCGTGAGATATGCCGTCTGTGGTTAAGCACAGATGCCCAGTGCTGTTGTGCCTGTGGGTAGGGTGCACGGGGCCAGTGAAGACCAGCAAGAGCTTTCAGGGCTGGCCCCTTCCTTGTGGGAGAAGGAGCCGGACGTTTGCCTTTTCGGAAAGAGGCTCTGCCGAGAACGAGCGCCGTGAGATGCTGAGTCTCTGGGAAAGCACAGATGCCCAGTGCTGTTGTGCCTGTGGGTAGGGTGCACGGGGCCAGTGAAGACCAGCAAGAGCTTTCAGGGCTGGCCCCTTCCTTGTGGGAGAAGGAGCCGGACGTTTGCCTTTTCGGAAAGAGGCTCTGCCGAGAACGAGCGCCGTGAGATATGCCGTCTGTGGTTAAGCACAGATGCCCAGTGCTGTTGTGCCTGTGGGTAGGGTGCACGGGGCCAGTGAAGACCAGCAAGAGCTTTCAGGGCTGGCCCCTTCCTTGTGGGAGAAGGAGCCGGACGTTTGCCTTTTCGGAAAGAGGCTCTGCCGAGAACGAGCGCCGTGAGATGCTGAGCCTCTGAAAAAGGCACAGAAGCCCAGTGCTGTTGTGCCTGTGGGTAGGGTGCACGGGGACAGTGAAGACCAGCAAGAGCTTTCAGGGCTGGCCCCTTCCTTGTGGGAGAAGGAGCCGGACGTTTGCCTTTTCGGAAAGAGGCTCTGCCGAGAACGAGCGCCGTGAGATATGCCGTCTGTGGTTAAGCACAGATGCCCAGTGCTGTTGTGCCTGTGGATAGGGTGCACGGGGCCAGTGAAGACCAGCAAGAGCTTTCAGGGCTGGCCCCTTCCTTGTGGCAGAAGGAGCCGGACGTTTGCCTTTTCGGAAAGAGGCTCTGCCGAGAACGAGCGCCGTGAGATATGCCGTCAGTGGTTAAGCACAGATGCCCAGTGCTGTTGTGCCTGTGGGTAGGGTGCACGGGGACAGTGAAGACCAGCAAGAGCTTTCAGGGCTGGCCCCTTCCTTGTGGGAGAAGGAGCCGGACGTTTGCCTTTTCGGAAAGAGGCTCTGCCGAGAACGAGCGCCGTGAGATATGCCGTCTGTGGTTAAGCACAGATGCCCAGTGCTGTTGTGCCTGTGGGTAGGGTGCACGGGGACAGTGAAGACCAGCAAGAGCTTTCAGGGCTGGCCCCTTCCTTGTGGGAGAAGGAGCCGGACGTTTGCCTTTTCGGAAAGAGGCTCTGCCGAGAACGAGCGCCGTGAGATATGCCGTCTGTGGTTAAGCACAGATGCCCAGTGCTGTTGTGCCTGTGGGTAGGGTGCACGGGGCCAGTGAAGACCAGCAAGAGCTTTCAGGGCTGGCCCCTTCCTTGTGGGAGAAGGAGCCGGACGTTTGCCTTTTCGGAAAGAGGCTCTGCCGAGAACGAGCGCCGTGAGATGCTGAGTCTCTGGGAAAGCACAGATGCCCAGTGCTGTTGTGCCTGTGGGTAGGGTGCACGGGGCCAGTGAAGACCAGCAAGAGCTTTCAGGGCTGGCCCCTTCCTTGTGGGAGAAGGAGCCGGACGTTTGCCTTTTCGGAAAGAGGCTCTGCCGAGAACGAGCGCCGTGAGATATGCCGTCTGTGGTTAAGCACAGATGCCCAGTGCTGTTGTGCCTATGCATAGGGTGCACGGGGACAGAGAAGACCAGCAAGAGCTTTCAGGGCTGGCCCCTTCCTTGTGGGAGAAGGAGCCGGACGTTTGCCTTTTTGGAAGGAGGCTCTGCCGAGAACGAGCGCCGTGAGATATGCCGTCTGTGGTTAAGCACAGATGCCCAGTGCTGTTGTGCCTGTGGGTAGGGTGCACGGGGACAGTGAAGACCAGCAAGAGCTTTCAGGGCTGGCCCCTTCCTTGTGGGAGAAGGAGCCGGACGTTTGCCTTTTCGGAAAGAGGCTCTGCCGAGAACGAGCGCCGTGAGATGCTGAGTCTCTGGGAAAGCACAGATGCCCAGTGCTGTTGTGCCTGTGGGTAGGGTGCACGGGGACAGTGAAGACCAGCAAGAGCTTTCAGGGCTGGCCCCTTCCTTGTGGGAGAAGGAGCCAGATGTTTGCCTTTTTGGAAGGAGGCTCTGCCGAGAACGAGCGCCGTGAGATATGCCATCTGCGGTTAAGCACAGAAGCCCAGTGCTGTTGTGCCTGTGGGTAGGGTGCACGGGGACAGTGAAGACCAGCAAGAGCTTTCAGGGCTGGCCCCTTCCTTGTGGGAGAAGGAGCCGGACGTTTGCCTTTTCGGAAAGAGGCTCTGCCGAGAGCGAACGCCGTGAGATATGCCGTCTGTGGTTAAGCACAGATGCCCAGTGCTGTTGTGCCTGTGGGTAGGGTGCACGGGGCCAGTGAAGACCAGCAAGAGCTTTCAGGGCTGGCCCCTTCCTTGTGGGAGAAGGAGCCGGACGTTTGCCTTTTCGGAAAGAGGCTCTGCCGAGAACGAGCGCCGTGAGATATGCCGTCTGTGGTTAAGCACAGATGCCCAGTGCTGTTGTGCCTGTGGGTAGGGTGCACGGGGACAAAGAAGACCAGCAAGAGCTTTCAGGGCTGGCCCCTTCCTTGTGGGAGAAGGAGCCGGACGTTTGCCTTTTCGGAAAGAGGCTCTGCCGAGAACGAGCGCCGTGAGATATGCCGTCTGTGGTTAAGCACAGATGCCCAGTGCTGTTGTGCCTGTGGGTAGGGTGCACGGGGCCAGTGAAGACCAGCAAGAGCTTTCAGGGCTGGCCCCTTCCTTGTGGGAGAAGGAGCCGGACGTTTGCCTTTTCGGAAAGAGGCTCTGCCGAGAACGAGCGCCGTGAGATGCTGAGTCTCTGGGAAAGCACAGATGCCCAGTGCTGTTGTGCCTGTGGATAGGGTGCACGGGGACAGTGAAGACCAGCAAGAGCTTTCAGGGCTGGCCCCTTCCTTGTGGGAGAAGGAGCCGGACGTTTGCCTTTTCGGAAAGAGGCTCTGCCGAGAACGAGCGCCGTGAGATGCTGAGTCTCTGGGAAAGCACAGATGCCCAGTGCTGTTGTGCCTGTGGATAGGGTGCACGGGGACAGTGAAGACCAGCAAGAGCTTTCAGGGCTGGCCCCTTCCTTGTGGGAGAAGGAGCCGGACGTTTGCCTTTTCGGAAAGAGGCTCTGCCGAGAACGAGCGCCGTGAGATGCTGAGTCTCTGGGAAAGCACAGATGCCCAGTGCTGTTGTGCCTGTGGGTAGGGTTCACGGGGCCAGTGAAGACCAGCAAGAGCTTTCAGGGCTGGCCCCTTCCTTGTGGGAGAAGGAGCCAGACGTTTGCCTTTTCGGAAAGAGGCTCTGCCGAGAACGAGCGCCGTGAGATATGCCGTCTGTGGTTAAGCACAGATGTCCAGTGCTGTTGTGCCTATTCATAGGGTGCACGGGGCCAGTGAAGACCAGCAAGAGCTTTCAGGGCTGGCCCCTTCCTTGTGGGAGAAGGAGCCGGACGTTTGCCTTTTCGGAAAGAGGCTCTGCCGAGAACGAGCGCCGTGAGATATGCCGTCTGTGGTTAAGCACAGATGCCCATTGCTGTTGTGCCTGTGGGTAGGGTGCACGGGGACAGTGAAGACCAGCAAGAGCTTTCAGGGCTGGCCCCTTCCTTGTGGGAGAAGGAGCCGGACGTTTGCCTTTTCGGAAAGAGGCTCTGCCGAGAACGAGCGCCGTGAGATGCTGAGTCTCTGGGAAAGCACAGATGCCCAGTGCTGTTGTGCCTGTGGGTAGGGTGCACGGGGCCAGTGAAGACCAGCAAGAGCTTTCAGGGCTGGCCCCTTCCTTGTGGGAGAAGGAGCCGGACGTTTGCCTTTTCGGAAAGAGGCTCTGCCGAGAACGAGCGCCGTGAGATATGCCGTCTGTGGTTAAGCACAGATGCCCAGTGCTGTTGTGCCTGTGGGTAGGGTGCACGGGGCCAGTGAAGACCAGCAAGAGCTTTCAGGGCTGGCCCCTTCCTTGTGGGAGAAGGAGCCGGACGTTTGCCTTTTCGGAAAGAGGCTCTGCCGAGAACGAGCGCCGTGAGATGCTGAGCCTCTGAAAAAGGCACAGAAGCCCAGTGCTGTTGTGCCTGTGGGTAGGGTGCACGGGGACAGTGAAGACCAGCAAGAGCTTTCAGGGCTGGCCCCTTCCTTGTGGGAGAAGGAGCCGGACGTTTGCCTTTTCGGAAAGAGGCTCTGCCGAGAACGAGCGCCGTGAGATATGCCGTCTGTGGTTAAGCACAGATGCCCAGTGCTGTTGTGCCTGTGGATAGGGTGCACGGGGCCAGTGAAGACCAGCAAGAGCTTTCAGGGCTGGCCCCTTCCTTGTGGCAGAAGGAGCCGGACGTTTGCCTTTTCGGAAAGAGGCTCTGCCGAGAACGAGCGCCGTGAGATATGCCGTCAGTGGTTAAGCACAGATGCCCAGTGCTGTTGTGCCTGTGGGTAGGGTGCACGGGGACAGTGAAGACCAGCAAGAGCTTTCAGGGCTGGCCCCTTCCTTGTGGGAGAAGGAGCCGGACGTTTGCCTTTTCGGAAAGAGGCTCTGCCGAGAACGAGCGCCGTGAGATATGCCGTCTGTGGTTAAGCACAGATGCCCAGTGCTGTTGTGCCTGTGGGTAGGGTGCACGGGGACAGTGAAGACCAGCAAGAGCTTTCAGGGCTGGCCCCTTCCTTGTGGGAGAAGGAGCCGGACGTTTGCCTTTTCGGAAAGAGGCTCTGCCGAGAACGAGCGCCGTGAGATATGCCGTCTGTGGTTAAGCACAGATGCCCAGTGCTGTTGTGCCTGTGGGTAGGGTGCACGGGGCCAGTGAAGACCAGCAAGAGCTTTCAGGGCTGGCCCCTTCCTTGTGGGAGAAGGAGCCGGACGTTTGCCTTTTCGGAAAGAGGCTCTGCCGAGAACGAGCGCCGTGAGATGCTGAGTCTCTGGGAAAGCACAGATGCCCAGTGCTGTTGTGCCTGTGGGTAGGGTGCACGGGGCCAGTGAAGACCAGCAAGAGCTTTCAGGGCTGGCCCCTTCCTTGTGGGAGAAGGAGCCGGACGTTTGCCTTTTCGGAAAGAGGCTCTGCCGAGAACGAGCGCCGTGAGATATGCCGTCTGTGGTTAAGCACAGATGCCCAGTGCTGTTGTGCCTATGCATAGGGTGCACGGGGACAGAGAAGACCAGCAAGAGCTTTCAGGGCTGGCCCCTTCCTTGTGGGAGAAGGAGCCGGACGTTTGCCTTTTTGGAAGGAGGCTCTGCCGAGAACGAGCGCCGTGAGATATGCCGTCTGTGGTTAAGCACAGATGCCCAGTGCTGTTGTGCCTGTGGGTAGGGTGCACGGGGACAGTGAAGACCAGCAAGAGCTTTCAGGGCTGGCCCCTTCCTTGTGGGAGAAGGAGCCGGACGTTTGCCTTTTCGGAAAGAGGCTCTGCCGAGAACGAGCGCCGTGAGATGCTGAGTCTCTGGGAAAGCACAGATGCCCAGTGCTGTTGTGCCTGTGGGTAGGGTGCACGGGGACAGTGAAGACCAGCAAGAGCTTTCAGGGCTGGCCCCTTCCTTGTGGGAGAAGGAGCCAGATGTTTGCCTTTTTGGAAGGAGGCTCTGCCGAGAACGAGCGCCGTGAGATATGCCATCTGCGGTTAAGCACAGAAGCCCAGTGCTGTTGTGCCTGTGGGTAGGGTGCACGGGGACAGTGAAGACCAGCAAGAGCTTTCAGGGCTGGCCCCTTCCTTGTGGGAGAAGGAGCCGGACGTTTGCCTTTTCGGAAAGAGGCTCTGCCGAGAGCGAACGCCGTGAGATATGCCGTCTGTGGTTAAGCACAGATGCCCAGTGCTGTTGTGCCTGTGGGTAGGGTGCACGGGGCCAGTGAAGACCAGCAAGAGCTTTCAGGGCTGGCCCCTTCCTTGTGGGAGAAGGAGCCGGACGTTTGCCTTTTCGGAAAGAGGCTCTGCCGAGAACGAGCGCCGTGAGATATGCCGTCTGTGGTTAAGCACAGATGCCCAGTGCTGTTGTGCCTGTGGGTAGGGTGCACGGGGACAAAGAAGACCAGCAAGAGCTTTCAGGGCTGGCCCCTTCCTTGTGGGAGAAGGAGCCGGACGTTTGCCTTTTCGGAAAGAGGCTCTGCCGAGAACGAGCGCCGTGAGATATGCCGTCTGTGGTTAAGCACAGATGCCCAGTGCTGTTGTGCCTGTGGGTAGGGTGCACGGGGCCAGTGAAGACCAGCAAGAGCTTTCAGGGCTGGCCCCTTCCTTGTGGGAGAAGGAGCCGGACGTTTGCCTTTTCGGAAAGAGGCTCTGCCGAGAACGAGCGCCGTGAGATGCTGAGTCTCTGGGAAAGCACAGATGCCCAGTGCTGTTGTGCCTGTGGATAGGGTGCACGGGGACAGTGAAGACCAGCAAGAGCTTTCAGGGCTGGCCCCTTCCTTGTGGGAGAAGGAGCCGGACGTTTGCCTTTTCGGAAAGAGGCTCTGCCGAGAACGAGCGCCGTGAGATGCTGAGTCTCTGGGAAAGCACAGATGCCCAGTGCTGTTGTGCCTGTGGATAGGGTGCACGGGGACAGTGAAGACCAGCAAGAGCTTTCAGGGCTGGCCCCTTCCTTGTGGGAGAAGGAGCCGGACGTTTGCCTTTTCGGAAAGAGGCTCTGCCGAGAACGAGCGCCGTGAGATGCTGAGTCTCTGGGAAAGCACAGATGCCCAGTGCTGTTGTGCCTGTGGGTAGGGTTCACGGGGCCAGTGAAGACCAGCAAGAGCTTTCAGGGCTGGCCCCTTCCTTGTGGGAGAAGGAGCCAGACGTTTGCCTTTTCGGAAAGAGGCTCTGCCGAGAACGAGCGCCGTGAGATATGCCGTCTGTGGTTAAGCACAGATGCCCAGTGCTGTTGTGCCTGTGGGTAGGGTGCACGGGGCCAGTGAAGACCAGCAAGAGCTTTCAGGGCTGGCCCCTTCCTTGTGGGAGAAGGAGCCGGACGTTTGCCTTTTCGGAAAGAGGCTCTGCCGAGAACGAGCGCCGTGAGATGCTGAGTCTCTGGGAAAGCACAGATGCCCAGTGCTGTTGTGCCTGTGGGTAGGGTGCACGGGGCCAGTGAAGACCAGCAAGAGCTTTCAGGGCTGGCCCCTTCCTTGTGGGAGAAGGAGCCAGATGTTTGCCTTTTTGGAAGGAGTCTCTGCCGAGAACGAGCGCCGTGAGATATGCCGTCTGTGGTTAAGCACAGAAGCCCAGTGCTGTTGTGCCTGTGGGTAGGGTGCACGGGGCCAGTGAAGACCAGCAAGAGCTTTCAGGGCTGGCCCCTTCCTTGTGGGAGAAGGAGCCGGACGTTTGCCTTTTCAGAAAGAGGCTCTGCCGAGAACGAGCGCCGTGAGATATGCCGTCTGTGGTTAAGCACAGATGCCCAGTGCTGTTGTGCCTGTGGGTAGGGTGCACGGGGCCAAAGAAGACCAGCAAGAGCTTTCAGGGCTGGCCCCTTCCTTGTGGGAGAAGGAGCCGGACGTTTGCCTTTTCGGAAAGAGGCTCTGCCGAGAACGAGCGCCGTGAGATATGCCGTCTGTGGTTAAGCACAGATGCCCAGTGCTGTTGTGCCTGTGGGTAGGGTGCACGGGGCCAGTGAAGACCAGCAAGAGCTTTCAGGGCTGGCCCCTTCCTTGTGGGAGAAGGAGCCGGACGTTTGCCTTTTCGGAAAGAGGCTCTGCCGAGAACGAGCGCCGTGAGATGCTGAGCCTCTGAAAAAGGCACAGATGCCCACTGCTGTTGCGCCTGTTGGTAGGGTGCACGGGAACAGTGAAGACCAGCAAGAGCTTTCAGGGCTGGCCCCTTCCTTGTGGGAGAAGGAGCCGGACGTTTGCTTTTTCGGAAAGAGGCTCTGCCGAGAACGAGCGCCGTGAGATATGCCGTCTGTGGTTAAGCACAGATGCCCAGTGCTGTTGTGCCTGTGGGTAGGGTGCACGGGGCCAGTGAAGACCAGCAAGAGCTTTCAGGGCTGGCCCCTTCGTTGTGGGAGAAGGAGCCGGACGTTTGCCTTTTCGGAAAGAGGCTCTGCCGAGAACGAACGCCGTCAGATGCTGAGTCTCTGGGAAAGCACAGATGCCCAGTGCTGTTGTGCCTGTGGGTACGGTGCACGGGGACAGTGAAGACCAGCAAGAGCTTTCAGGGCTGGCCCCTTCCTTGTGGGAGAAGGAGCCGGACGTTTGCCTTTTCGGAAAGAGGCTCTGCCGAGAACGAGCGCCGTGAGATGCTGAGTCTCTGGGAAAGCACAGATGCCCACTGCTGTTGTGCCTGTGGGTAGGGTGCACGGGGCCAGTGAAGACCAGCAAGAGCTTTCAGGGCTGGCCCCTTCCTTGTGGGAGAAGGAGCCGGACGTTTGCCTTTTCGGAAAGAGGCTCTGCCGAGAACGAGCGCCGTGAGATATGCCGTCTGTGGTTAAGCACAGATGCCCAGTGCTGTTGTGCCTGTGGGTAGGGTGCACGGGGACAGTGAAGACCAGCAAGAGCTTTCAGGGCTGGCCCCTTCCTTGTGGGAGAAGGAGCCGGACGTTTGCCTTTTTGGAAAGAGGCTCTGCCGAGAACGAGCGCCGTGAGATGCTGAGTCTCTGGGAAAGCACGGATGCCCAGTGCTGTTGTGCCTGTGGGTAGGGTGCACGGGGACAGTGAAGACCAGCAAGAGCTTTCAGGGCTGGCCCCTTCCTTGTGGGAGAAGGAGCCGGACGTTTGCCTTTTCGGAAAGAGGCTCTGCCGAGAACGAGCGCCGTGAGATATGCTGTCTGTGGTTAAGCACAGATGCCCAGTGCTGTTGTGCCTGTGGGTAGGGTGCACGGGGACAGTGAAGACCAGCAAGAGCTTTCAGGGCTGGCCCCTTCCTTGTGGGAGAAGGAGCCAGACGTTTGCCTTTTCGGAAAGAGGCTCTGCCGAGAACGAGCGCCTTGAGATGCTGAGCCTCCTGAAAAAGGCACAGATGCCCACTGCTGTTGTGCCTGGTGGTAGGGTGCACGGGGACAGTGAAGACCAGCAAGAGCTTTCAGGGCTGGCCCCTTCCTTGTGGGAGAAGGAGCCGGACGTTTGCCTTTTCGGAAAGAGGCTCTGCCGAGAACGAGCGCCGTGAGATGCTGAGTCTCTGGGAAAGCACAGATGCCCAGTGCTGTTGTGCCTGTGGGTAGGGTGCACGGGGACAGTGAAGACCAGCAAGAGCTTTCAGGGCTGGCCCCTTCCTTGTGGGAGAAGGAGCCGGACGTTTGCCTTTTCGGAAAGAGGCTCTGCCGAGAACGAGCGCCGTGAGATGCTGAGCCTCTGAAAAAGGCACAGATGCCCAGTGCTGTTGTGCCTGTGGATAGGGTGCACGGGGACAGTGAAGACCAGCAAGAGCTTTCAGGGCTGGCCCCTTCCTTGTGGGAGAAGGAGCCGGACGTTTGCCTTTTCGGAAAGAGGCTCTGCCGAGAACGAGCGCCGTGAGATGCTGAGTCTCTGGGAAAGCACAGATGCCCAGTGCTGTTGTGCCTGTGGGTAGGGTGCATGGGGACAGTGAAGACCAGCAAGAGCTTTCAGGGCTGGCCCCTTCCTTGTGGGAGAAGGAGCCGGACGTTTGCCTTTTCGGAAAGAGGCTCTGCCGAGAACGAGCGCCGTGAGATGCTGAGTCTCTGGGAAAGCACAGATGCCCAGTGCTGTTGTGCCTGTGGGTAGGGTGCACGGGGCCAGTGAAGACCAGCAAGAGCTTTCAGGGCTGGCCCCTTCCTTGTGGGAGAAGGAGCCGGACGTTTGCCTTTTCGGAAAGAGGCTCTGCCGAGAACGAGCGCCGTGAGATATGCCGTCTGTGGTTAAGCACAGATGCCCAGTGCTGTTGTGCCTGTGGGTAGGGTGCACGGGGCCAGTGAAGACCAGCAAGAGCTTTCAGGGCTGGCCCCTTCCTTGTGGGACAAGGAGCCGGACGTTTGCCTTTTCGGAAAGAGGCTCTGCCGAGAACGAGCGCCGTGAGATATGCCGTCTGTGGTTAAGCACAGATGCCCAGTGCTGTTGTGCCTGTGGGTACGGTGCACGGGGACAGTGAAGACCAGCAAGAGCTTTCAGGGCTGGCCCCTTCCTTATGGGAGAAGGAGCCGGACGTTTGCCTTTTCGGAAAGAGGCTCTGCCGAGAACGAGCGCCGTGAGATATGCCTTCTGTGGTTAAGCACAGATGCCCAGTGCTGTTGTGCCTGTGGGTAGGGTGCACGGGGCCAGTGAAGACCAGCAAGAGCTTTCAGGGCTGGCCCCTTCCTTGTGGGAGAAGGAGCCGGACGTTTGCCTTTTCGGAAAGAGGCTCTGCCGAGAACGAGCGCCGTGAGATATGCCGTCAGTGGTTAAGCACAGATGCCCAGTGCTGTTGTGCCTGTGGGTAGGGTGCACGGGGACAGTGAAGACCAGCAAGATCTTTCAGGGCAGGCCCCTTCCTTGTGGGAGAAGGAGCCGGACGTTTGCCTTTTCGGAAAGAGGCTCTGCCGAGAACGAGCGCCGTGAGATATGCCGTCTAAGGTTAAGCACAGATGCCCATTGCTGTTATGCCTATGCATAGGTTGCACGGGACCAGTGAAGACCAGCAAGAGCTTTCAGGGCTGGCCCCTTCCATGTGGCAGAAGGAGCCGGACGTTTGCCTTTTCGGAAAGAGGCTCTGCCGAGAACGAGCGCCGTGAGATGCTGAGTCTCTGGGAAAGCACAGATGCCCAGTGCTGTTGTGCCTGTGGGTGGGGTGCACGGGGCCAGTGAAGACCAGCAAGAGCTTTCAGGGCTGGCCCCTTCCTTGTGGGAGAAGGAGCCGGACGTTTGCCTTTTCGGAAAGAGGCTCTGCCGAGAACGAGCGCCGTGAGATATGCCGTCTGTGGTTAAGCACAGATGCCCAGTGCTGTTGTGCCTATGCATAGGGTGCACGGGGACAAAGAAGACCAGCAAGAGCTTTCAGGGCTGGCCCCTTCCTTATGGCAGAAGGAGCCGGACGTTTGCCTTTTCGGAAAGAGGCTCTGCCGAGAACGAGCACCGTGAGATATGCCGTCTGTGGTTAAGCACAGATGCCCAGTGCTGTTGTGCCTGTGGGTAGGGTGCACGGGGCCAGTGAAGACCAGCAAGAGCTTTCAGGGCTGGCCCCTTCCTTGTGGGAGAAGGAGCCGGACGTTTGCCTTTTCGGAAAGAGGCTCTGCCGAGAACGAGCGCCGTGAGATGCTGAGTCTCTGGGAAAGCACAGATGCCCAGTGCTGTTGTGCCTGTGGGTAGGGTGCACGGGGCCAGTGAAGACCAGCAAGAGCTTTCAGGGCTGGCCCCTTCCTTGTGGGAGAAGGAGCCGGACGTTTGCCTTTTCGGAAAGAGGCTCTGCCGAGAACGAGCGCCGTGAGATATGCCGTCTGTGGTTAAGCACAGATGCCCAATGCTGTTGTGCCTGTGGGTAGGGTGCACGGGGCCAGTGAAGACCAGCAAGAGCTTTCAGGGCTGGCCCCTTCCTTGTGGGAGAAGGAGCCGGACGTTTGCCTTTTCGGAAAGAGGCTCTGCCGAGAACGAGCGCCGTGAGATGCTGAGCCTCTGAAAAAGGCACAGAAGCCCAGTGCTGTTGTGCCTGTGGGTAGGGTGCACGGGGCCAGTGAAGACCAGCAAGAGCTTTCAGGGCTGGCCCCTTCCTTGTGGGAGAAGGAGCCGGACGTTTGCCTTTTCGGAAAGAGGCTCTGCCGAGAACGAGCGCCGTGAGATATGCCGTCTGTGGTTAAGCACAGATGCCCAGTGCTGTTGTGCCTGTGGATAGGGTGCACGGGGCCAGTGAAGACCAGCAAGAGCTTTCAGGGCTGGCCCCTTCCTTGTGGCAGAAGGAGCCGGACGTTTGCCTTTTCGGAAAGAGGCTCTGCCGAGAACGAGCGCCGTGAGATATGCCGTCAGTGGTTAAGCACAGATGCCCAGTGCTGTTGTGCCTGTGGGTAGGGTGCACGGGGACAGTGAAGACCAGCAAGAGCTTTCAGGGCTGGCCCCTTCCTTGTGGGAGAAGGAGCCGGACGTTTGCCTTTTCGGAAAGAGGCTCTGCCGAGAACGAGCGCCGTGAGATATGCCGTCTGTGGTTAAGCACAGATGCCCAGTGCTGTTGTGCCTGTGGGTAGGGTGCACGGGGACAGTGAAGACCAGCAAGAGCTTTCAGGGCTGGCCCCTTCCTTGTGGGAGAAGGAGCCGGACGTTTGCCTTTTCGGAAAGAGGCTCTGCCGAGAACGAGCGCCGTGAGATATGCCGTCTGTGGTTAAGCACAGATGCCCAGTGCTGTTGTGCCTGTGGGTAGGGTGCACGGGGCCAGTGAAGACCAGCAAGAGCTTTCAGGGCTGGCCCCTTCCTTGTGGGAGAAGGAGCCGGACGTTTGCCTTTTCGGAAAGAGGCTCTGCCGAGAACGAGCGCCGTGAGATGCTGAGTCTCTGGGAAAGCACAGATGCCCAGTGCTGTTGTGCCTGTGGGTAGGGTGCACGGGGCCAGTGAAGACCAGCAAGAGCTTTCAGGGCTGGCCCCTTCCTTGTGGGAGAAGGAGCCGGACGTTTGCCTTTTCGGAAAGAGGCTCTGCCGAGAACGAGCGCCGTGAGATATGCCGTCTGTGGTTAAGCACAGATGCCCAGTGCTGTTGTGCCTATGCATAGGGTGCACGGGGACAGAGAAGACCAGCAAGAGCTTTCAGGGCTGGCCCCTTCCTTGTGGGAGAAGGAGCCGGACGTTTGCCTTTTTGGAAGGAGGCTCTGCCGAGAACGAGCGCCGTGAGATATGCCGTCTGTGGTTAAGCACAGATGCCCAGTGCTGTTGTGCCTGTGGGTAGGGTGCACGGGGACAGTGAAGACCAGCAAGAGCTTTCAGGGCTGGCCCCTTCCTTGTGGGAGAAGGAGCCGGACGTTTGCCTTTTCGGAAAGAGGCTCTGCCGAGAACGAGCGCCGTGAGATGCTGAGTCTCTGGGAAAGCACAGATGCCCAGTGCTGTTGTGCCTGTGGGTAGGGTGCACGGGGACAGTGAAGACCAGCAAGAGCTTTCAGGGCTGGCCCCTTCCTTGTGGGAGAAGGAGCCAGATGTTTGCCTTTTTGGAAGGAGGCTCTGCCGAGAACGAGCGCCGTGAGATATGCCATCTGCGGTTAAGCACAGAAGCCCAGTGCTGTTGTGCCTGTGGGTAGGGTGCACGGGGACAGTGAAGACCAGCAAGAGCTTTCAGGGCTGGCCCCTTCCTTGTGGGAGAAGGAGCCGGACGTTTGCCTTTTCGGAAAGAGGCTCTGCCGAGAGCGAACGCCGTGAGATATGCCGTCTGTGGTTAAGCACAGATGCCCAGTGCTGTTGTGCCTGTGGGTAGGGTGCACGGGGCCAGTGAAGACCAGCAAGAGCTTTCAGGGCTGGCCCCTTCCTTGTGGGAGAAGGAGCCGGACGTTTGCCTTTTCGGAAAGAGGCTCTGCCGAGAACGAGCGCCGTGAGATATGCCGTCTGTGGTTAAGCACAGATGCCCAGTGCTGTTGTGCCTGTGGGTAGGGTGCACGGGGACAAAGAAGACCAGCAAGAGCTTTCAGGGCTGGCCCCTTCCTTGTGGGAGAAGGAGCCGGACGTTTGCCTTTTCGGAAAGAGGCTCTGCCGAGAACGAGCGCCGTGAGATATGCCGTCTGTGGTTAAGCACAGATGCCCAGTGCTGTTGTGCCTGTGGGTAGGGTGCACGGGGCCAGTGAAGACCAGCAAGAGCTTTCAGGGCTGGCCCCTTCCTTGTGGGAGAAGGAGCCGGACGTTTGCCTTTTCGGAAAGAGGCTCTGCCGAGAACGAGCGCCGTCAGATGCTGAGTCTCTGGGAAAGCACAGATGCCCAGTGCTGTTGTGCCTGTGGGTACGGTGCACGGGGACAGTGAAGACCAGCAAGAGCTTTCAGGGCTGGCCCCTTCCTTGTGGGAGAAGGAGCCGGACGTTTGCCTTTTCGGAAAGAGGCTCTGCCGAGAACGAGCGCCGTGAGATGCTGAGTCTCTGGGAAAGCACAGATGCCCAGTGCTGTTGTGCCTGTGGATAGGGTGCACGGGGACAGTGAAGACCAGCAAGAGCTTTCAGGGCTGGCCCCTTCCTTGTGGGAGAAGGAGCCGGACGTTTGCCTTTTCGGAAAGAGGCTCTGCCGAGAACGAGCGCCGTGAGATGCTGAGTCTCTGGGAAAGCACAGATGCCCAGTGCTGTTGTGCCTGTGGGTAGGGTTCACGGGGCCAGTGAAGACCAGCAAGAGCTTTCAGGGCTGGCCCCTTCCTTGTGGGAGAAGGAGCCAGACGTTTGCCTTTTCGGAAAGAGGCTCTGCCGAGAACGAGCGCCGTGAGATATGCCGTCTGTGGTTAAGCACAGATGCCCAGTGCTGTTGTGCCTGTGGGTAGGGTGCACGGGGCCAGTGAAGACCAGCAAGAGCTTTCAGGGCTGGCCCCTTCCTTGTGGGAGAAGGAGCCGGACGTTTGCCTTTTCGGAAAGAGGCTCTGCCGAGAACGAGCGCCGTGAGATATGCCGTCTGTGGTTAAGCACAGATGCCCAGTGCTGTTGTGCCTGTGGGTAGGGTGCACGGGGACAGTGAAGACCAGCAAGAGCTTTCAGGGCTGGCCCCTTCCTTGTGGGAGAAGGAGCCGGACGTTTGCCTTTTCGGAAAGAGGCTCTGCCGAGAACGAGCGCCGTGAGATGCTGAGTCTCTGGGAAAGCACAGATGCCCAGTGCTGTTGTGCCTGTGGGTAGGGTGCACGGGGCCAGTGAAGACCAGCAAGAGCTTTCAGGGCTGGCCCCTTCCTTGTGGGAGAAGGAGCCAGATGTTTGCCTTTTTGGAAGGAGTCTCTGCCGAGAACGAGCGCCGTGAGATATGCCGTCTGTGGTTAAGCACAGAAGCCCAGTGCTGTTGTGCCTGTGGGTAGGGTGCACGGGGCCAGTGAAGACCAGCAAGAGCTTTCAGGGCTGGCCCCTTCCTTGTGGGAGAAGGAGCCGGACGTTTGCCTTTTCAGAAAGAGGCTCTGCCGAGAACGAGCGCCGTGAGATATGCCGTCTGTGGTTAAGCACAGATGCCCAGTGCTGTTGTGCCTGTGGGTAGGGTGCACGGGGCCAAAGAAGACCAGCAAGAGCTTTCAGGGCTGGCCCCTTCCTTGTGGGAGAAGGAGCCGGACGTTTGCCTTTTCGGAAAGAGGCTCTGCCGAGAACGAGCGCCGTGAGATATGCCGTCTGTGGTTAAGCACAGATGCCCAGTGCTGTTGTGCCTGTGGGTAGGGTGCACGGGGCCAGTGAAGACCAGCAAGAGCTTTCAGGGCTGGCCCCTTCCTTGTGGGAGAAGGAGCCGGACGTTTGCCTTTTCGGAAAGAGGCTCTGCCGAGAACGAGCGCCGTGAGATGCTGAGCCTCTGAAAAAGGCACAGATGCCCACTGCTGTTGCGCCTGTTGGTAGGGTGCACGGGAACAGTGAAGACCAGCAAGAGCTTTCAGGGCTGGCCCCTTCCTTGTGGGAGAAGGAGCCGGACGTTTGCTTTTTCGGAAAGAGGCTCTGCCGAGAACGAGCGCCGTGAGATATGCCGTCTGTGGTTAAGCACAGATGCCCAGTGCTGTTGTGCCTGTGGGTAGGGTGCACGGGGACAGTGAAGACCAGCAAGAGCTTTCAGGGCTGGCCCCTTCGTTGTGGGAGAAGGAGCCGGACGTTTGCCTTTTCGGAAAGAGGCTCTGCCGAGAACGAACGCCGTCAGATGCTGAGTCTCTGGGAAAGCACAGATGCCCAGTGCTGTTGTGCCTGTGGGTACGGTGCACGGGGACAGTGAAGACCAGCAAGAGCTTTCAGGGCTGGCCCCTTCCTTGTGGGAGAAGGAGCCGGACGTTTGCCTTTTCGGAAAGAGGCTCTGCCGAGAACGAGCGCCGTGAGATGCTGAGTCTCTGGGAAAGCACAGATGCCCACTGCTGTTGTGCCTGTGGGTAGGGTGCACGGGGCCAGTGAAGACCAGCAAGAGCTTTCAGGGCTGGCCCCTTCCTTGTGGGAGAAGGAGCCGGACGTTTGCCTTTTCGGAAAGAGGCTCTGCCGAGAACGAGCGCCGTGAGATATGCCGTCTGTGGTTAAGCACAGATGCCCAGTGCTGTTGTGCCTGTGGGTAGGGTGCACGGGGACAGTGAAGACCAGCAAGAGCTTTCAGGGCTGGCCCCTTCCTTGTGGGAGAAGGAGCCGGACGTTTGCCTTTTTGGAAAGAGGCTCTGCCGAGAACGAGCGCCGTGAGATGCTGAGTCTCTGGGAAAGCACGGATGCCCAGTGCTGTTGTGCCTGTGGGTAGGGTGCACGGGGACAGTGAAGACCAGCAAGAGCTTTCAGGGCTGGCCCCTTCCTTGTGGGAGAAGGAGCCGGACGTTTGCCTTTTCGGAAAGAGGCTCTGCCGAGAACGAGCGCCGTGAGATATGCTGTCTGTGGTTAAGCACAGATGCCCAGTGCTGTTGTGCCTGTGGGTAGGGTGCACGGGGACAGTGAAGACCAGCAAGAGCTTTCAGGGCTGGCCCCTTCCTTGTGGGAGAAGGAGCCAGACGTTTGCCTTTTCGGAAAGAGGCTCTGCCGAGAACGAGCGCCTTGAGATGCTGAGCCTCCTGAAAAAGGCACAGATGCCCAGTGCTGTTGTGCCTGTGGGTAGGGTGCACGGGGCCAGTGAAGACCAGCAAGAGCTTTCAGGGCTGGCCCCTTCCTTGTGGGAGAAGGAGCCGGACGTTTGCCTTTTCGGAAAGAGGCTCTGCCGAGAACGAGCGCCGTGAGATGCTGAGTCTCTGGGAAAGCACAGATGCCCAGTGCTGTTGTGCCTGTGGGTAGGGTGCACGGGGACAGTGAAGACCAGCAAGAGCTTTCAGGGCTGGCCCCTTCCTTGTGGGAGAAGGAGCCGGACGTTTGCCTTTTCGGAAAGAGGCTCTGCCGAGAACGAGCGCCGTGAGATGCTGAGCCTCTGAAAAAGGCACAGATGCCCAGTGCTGTTGTGCCTGTGGATAGGGTGCACGGGGACAGTGAAGACCAGCAAGAGCTTTCAGGGCTGGCCCCTTCCTTGTGGGAGAAGGAGCCGGACGTTTGCCTTTTCGGAAAGAGGCTCTGCCGAGAACGAGCGCCGTGAGATGCTGAGTCTCTGGGAAAGCACAGATGCCCAGTGCTGTTGTGCCTGTGGGTAGGGTGCACGGGGACAGTGAAGACCAGCAAGAGCTTTCAGGGCTGGCCCCTTCCTTGTGGGAGAAGGAGCCGGACGTTTGCCTTTTCGGAAAGAGGCTCTGCCGAGAACGAGCGCCGTGAGATGCTGAGTCTCTGGGAAAGCACAGATGCCCAGTGCTGTTGTGCCTGTGGGTAGGGTGCACGGGGCCAGTGAAGACCAGCAAGAGCTTTCAGGGCTGGCCCCTTCCTTGTGGGAGAAGGAGCCGGACGTTTGCCTTTTCGGAAAGAGGCTCTGCCGAGAACGAGCGCCGTGAGATATGCCGTCTGTGGTTAAGCACAGATGCCCAGTGCTGTTGTGCCTGTGGGTAGGGTGCACGGGGCCAGTGAAGACCAGCAAGAGCTTTCAGGGCTGGCCCCTTCCTTGTGGGACAAGGAGCCGGACGTTTGCCTTTTCGGAAAGAGGCTCTGCCGAGAACGAGCGCCGTGAGATATGCCGTCTGTGGTTAAGCACAGATGCCCAGTGCTGTTGTGCCTGTGGGTACGGTGCACGGGGACAGTGAAGACCAGCAAGAGCTTTCAGGGCTGGCCCCTTCCTTATGGGAGAAGGAGCCGGACGTTTGCCTTTTCGGAAAGAGGCTCTGCCGAGAACGAGCGCCGTGAGATATGCCTTCTGTGGTTAAGCACAGATGCCCAGTGCTGTTGTGCCTGTGGGTAGGGTGCACGGGGCCAGTGAAGACCAGCAAGAGCTTTCAGGGCTGGCCCCTTCCTTGTGGGAGAAGGAGCCGGACGTTTGCCTTTTCGGAAAGAGGCTCTGCCGAGAACGAGCGCCGTGAGATATGCCGTCAGTGGTTAAGCACAGATGCCCAGTGCTGTTGTGCCTGTGGGTAGGGTGCACGGGGACAGTGAAGACCAGCAAGATCTTTCAGGGCAGGCCCCTTCCTTGTGGGAGAAGGAGCCGGACGTTTGCCTTTTCGGAAAGAGGCTCTGCCGAGAACGAGCGCCGTGAGATATGCCGTCTAAGGTTAAGCACAGATGCCCATTGCTGTTATGCCTATGCATAGGTTGCACGGGACCAGTGAAGACCAGCAAGAGCTTTCAGGGCTGGCCCCTTCCATGTGGCAGAAGGAGCCGGACGTTTGCCTTTTCGGAAAGAGGCTCTGCCGAGAACGAGCGCCGTGAGATGCTGAGTCTCTGGGAAAGCACAGATGCCCAGTGCTGTTGTGCCTGTGGGTGGGGTGCACGGGGCCAGTGAAGACCAGCAAGAGCTTTCAGGGCTGGCCCCTTCCTTGTGGGAGAAGGAGCCGGACGTTTGCCTTTTCGGAAAGAGGCTCTGCCGAGAACGAGCGCCGTGAGATATGCCGTCTGTGGTTAAGCACAGATGCCCAGTGCTGTTGTGCCTATGCATAGGGTGCACGGGGACAAAGAAGACCAGCAAGAGCTTTCAGGGCTGGCCCCTTCCTTATGGCAGAAGGAGCCGGACGTTTGCCTTTTCGGAAAGAGGCTCTGCCGAGAACGAGCACCGTGAGATATGCCGTCTGTGGTTAAGCACAGATGCCCAGTGCTGTTGTGCCTGTGGGTAGGGTGCACGGGGACAGTGAAGACCAGCAAGAGCTTTCAGGGCTGGCCCCTTCCTTGTGGGAGAAGGAGCCGGACGTTTGCCTTTTCGGAAAGAGGCTCTGCCGAGAACGAGCGCCGTGAGATGCTGAGCCTCTGAAAAAGGCACAGATGCCCACTGCTGTTGTCCCTGTGGATAGGGTGCACGGGGCCAGTGAAGACCAGCAAGAGCTTTCAGGGCTGGCCCCTTCCTTGTGGGAGAAGGAGCCGGACGTTTGCCTTTTCGGAAAGAGGCTCTGCCGAGAACGAGCGCCGTGAGATATGCTGACTGTGGTTAAGCACAGATGCCCAGTGCTGTTGTGCCTGTGGGTAGGGTGCACGGGGCCAGTGAAGACCAGCAAGAGCTTTCAGGGCTGGCCCCTTCCTTGTGGGACAAGGAGCCGGACGTTTGCCTTTTCGGAAAGAGGCTCTGCCGAGAACGAGCGCCGTGAGATATGCCGTCTGTGGTTAAGCACAGATGCCCAGTGCTGTTGTGCCTGTGGGTACGGTGCACGGGGACAATGAAGACCAGCAAGAGCTTTCAGGGCTGGCCCCTTCCTTATGGGAGAAGGAGCCGGACGTTTGCCTTTTCGGAAAGAGGCTCTGCCGAGAACGAGCGCCGTGAGATATGCTGACTGTGGTTAAGCACAGATGCCCAGTGCTGTTGTGCCTGTGGGTAGGGTGCACGGGGACAGTGAAGACCAGCAAGAGCTTTCAGGGCTGGCCCCTTCCTTGTGGGAGAAGGAGCCGGACGTTTGCCTTTTCGGAAAGAGGCTCTGCCGAGAACGAGCGCCGTGAGATATGCCGTCAGTGGTTAAGCACAGATGCCCAGTGCTGTTGTGCCTGTGGGTAGGGTGCACGGGGACAGTGAAGACCAGCAAGAGCTTTCAGGGCAGGCCCCTTCCTTGTGGGAGAAGGAGCCGGACGTTTGCCTTTTCGGAAAGAGGCTCTGCCGAGAACGAGCGCCGTGAGATATGCCGTCTGTGGTTAAGCACAGATGCCCATTGCTGTTATGCCTATGCATAGGTTGCACGGGGCCAGTGAAGACCAGCAAGAGCTTTCAGGGCTGGCCCCTTCCATGTGGCAGAAGGAGCCGGACGTTTGCCTTTTCGGAAAGAGGCTCTGCCGAGAACGAGCGCCGTGAGATATGCCGTCTGTGGTTAAGCACAGATGCCCAGTGCTGTTGTGCCTGTGGGTAGGGTGCACGGGGACAGTGAAGACCAGCAAGAGCTTTCAGGGCTGGCCCCTTCCTTGTGGGAGAAGGAGCCGGACGTTTGCCTTTTCGGAAAGAGGCTCTGCCGAGAACGAGCGCCGTGAGATATGCTGACTGTGGTTAAGCACAGATGCCCAGTGCTGTTGTGCCTGTGGGTAGGGTGCACGGGGCCAGTGAAGACCAGCAAGAGCTTTCAGGGCAGGCCCCTTCCTTGTGGGAGAAGGAGCCGGACGTTTGCCTTTTCGGAAAGAGGCTCTGCCGAGAACGAGCGCCGTGAGATGCTGAGTCTCTGGGAAAGCACAGATGCCCAGTGCTGTTGTGCCTGTGGGTAGGGTGCACGGGGACAGTGAAGACCAGCAAGAGCTTTCAGGGCTGGCCCCTTCCTTGTGGGAGAAGGAGCCGGACGTTTGCCTTTTCGGAAAGAGGCTCTGCCGAGAACGAGCGCCGTGAGATGCTGAGCCTCTGAAAAAGGCACAGATGCCCACTGCTGTTGTGCCTGTGGATAGGGTGCACGGGGACAGTGAAGACCAGCAAGAGCTTTCAGGGCTGGCCCCTTCCTTGTGGGAGAAGGAGCCGGACGTTTGCCTTTTCGGAAAGAGGCTCTGCCGAGAACGAGCGCCGTGAGATGCTGAGCCTCTGAAAAAGGCACAGATGCCCAGTGCTGTTGTGCCTGTGGGTGGGGTGCACGGGGACAGTGAAGACCAGCAAGAGCTTTCAGGGCTGGCCCCTTCCTTGTGGGAGAAGGAGCCGGACGTTTGCCTTTTCGGAAAGAGGCTCTGCCGAGAACGAGCGCCGTGAGATGCTGAGCCTCTGAAAAAGGCACAGATGCCCACTGCTGTTGTGCCTGTGGATAGGGTGCACGGGGACAGTGAAGACCAGCAAGAGCTTTCAGGGCTGGCCCCTTCCTTGTGGGAGAAGGAGCCGGACGTTTGCCTTTTCGGAAAGAGGCTCTGCCGAGAACGAGCGCCGTGAGATATGCCGTCTGTGGTTAAGCACAGATGCCCAGTGCTGTTGTGCCTGTGGGTAGGGTGCACGGGGCCAGTGAAGACCAGCAAGAGCTTTCAGGGCTGGCCCCTTCCTTGTGGGAGAAGGAGCCGGACGTTTGCCTTTTCGGAAAGAGGCTCTGCCGAGAACGAGCGCTGTGAGATATGCCGTCTGTGGTTAAGCACAGATGCCCAGTGCTGTTGTGCCTGTGGGTAGGGTGCACGGGGCCAGTGAAGACCAGCAAGAGCTTTCAGGGCTGGCCCCTTCCTTATGGGAGAAGGAGCCGGACGTTTGCCTTTTCGGAAAGAGGCTCTGCCGAGAACGAGCGCCGTGAGATATGCCGTCTGTGGTTAAGCACAGATGCCCAGTGCTGTTGTGCCTGTGGGTAGGGTGCACGGGGCCAGTGAAGACCAGCAAGAGCTTTCAGGGCAGGCCCCTTCCTTGTGGGAGAAGGAGCCGGACGTTTGCCTTTTCGGAAAGAGGCTCTGCCGAGAACGAGCGCCGTGAGATATGCCGTTTAAGGATAAGCACAGATGCCCATTGCTGTTATGCCTATGCATAGGTTGCACGGGGCCAGTGAAGACCAGCAAGAGCTTTCAGGGCTGGCCCCTTCCTTGTGGGAGAAGGAGCCGGACGTTTGCCTTTTCGGAAAGAGGCTCTGCCGAGAACGAGCGCCGTGAGATGCTGAGCCTCTGAAAAAGGCACAGATGCCCAGTGCTGTTGTGCCTGTGGGTGGGGTGCACGGGGACAGTGAAGACCAGCAAGAGCTTTCAGGGCTGGCCCCTTCCTTGTGGGAGAAGGAGCCGGACGTTTGCCTTTTCGGAAAGAGGCTCTGCCGAGAACGAGCTCCGTGAGATATGCCGTCTGTGGTTAAGCACAGATGCCCAGTGCTGTTGTGCCTATGCATAGGGTGCACGGGGACAAAGAAGACCAGCAAGAGCTTTCAGGGCTGGCCCCTTCCTTGTGGGAGAAGGAGCCGGACGTTTGCCTTTTCGGAAAGAGGCTCTGCCGAGAACGAGCGCCGTGAGATATGCCGTCTGTGGTTAAGCACAGATGCCCAGTGCTGTTGTGCCTGTGGGTGGGGTGCACGGGGCCAGTGAAGACCAGCAAGAGCTTTCAGGGCTGGCCCCTTCCTTGTGGGAGAAGGAGCCGGACGTTTGCCTTTTCGGAAAGAGGCTCTGCCGAGAACGAGCGCCGTGAGATATGCTGACTGTGGTTAAGCACAGATGCCCAGTGCTGTTGTGCCTGTGGATAGGGTGCACGGGGACAGTGAAGACCAGCAAGAGCTTTCAGGGCTGGCCCCTTCCTTGTGGGAGAAGGAGCCGGACGTTTGCCTTTTCGGAAAGAGGCTCTGCCGAGAACGAGCGCCGTGAGATATGCCGTCAGTGGTTAAGCACAGATGCCCAGTGCTGTTGTGCCTGTGGGTAGGGTTCACGGGGACAGTGAAGACCAGCAAGAGCTTTCAGGGCAGGCCCCTTCCTTCTGGGAGAAGGAGCCGGACGTTTGCCTTTTCGGAAAGAGGCTCTGCCGAGAACGAGCGCCGTGAGATATGCCGTCTAAGGTTAAGCACAGATGCCCATTGCTGTTATGCCTATGCATAGGTTGCACGGGGCCAGTGAAGACCAGCAAGAGCTTTCAGGGCTGGCCCCTTCCTTGTGGGAGAAGGAGCCGGACGTTTGCCTTTTCGGAAAGAGGCTCTGCCGAGAACGAGCGCAGTGAGATGCTGACCCTCTGAAAAAGGCACAGATGCCCAGTGCTGTTGTGCCTGTGGGTGGGGTGCACGGGGACAGTGAAGACCAGCAAGAGCTTTCAGGGCTGGCCCCTTCCTTGTGGGAGAAGGAGCCGGACGTTTGCCTTTTCGGAAAGAGGCTCTGCCGAGAACGAGCGCCGTGAGATATGCCGTCTGTGGTTAAGCACAGATGCCCAGTGCTGTTGTGCCTATGCATAGGGTGCACGGGGACAAAGAAGACCAGCAAGAGCTTTCAGGGCTGGCCCCTTCCTTATGGCAGAAGGAGCCGGACGTTTGCCTTTTCGGAAAGAGGCTCTGCCAAGAACGAGCGCCGTGAGATATGCCGTCTGTGGTTAAGCACAGATGCCCAGTGCTGTTGTGCCTGTGGGTAGGGTGCACGGGGACAGTGAAGACCAGCAAGAGCTTTCAGGGCTGGCCCCTTCCTTGTGGGAGAAGGAGCCGGACGTTTGCCTTTTTGGAAAGAGGCTCTGCCGAGAACGAGCGCCGTGAGATGCTGAGCCTCTGAAAAAGGCACAGATGCCCACTGCTGCTGTGCCTGTGGATAGGGTGCACGGGGACAGTGAAGACCAGCAAGAGCTTTCAGGGCTGGCCCCTTCCTTGTGGGAGAAGGAGCCGGACGTTTGCCTTTTCGGAAAGAGGCTCTGCCGAGAACGAGCGCCGTGAGATGCTGAGTCTCTGGGAAAGCACAGATGCCCAGTGCTGTTGTGCCTGTGGGTAGGGTGCACGGGGACAGTGAAGACCAGCAAGAGCTTTCAGGGCTGGCCCCTTCCTTGTGGGAGAAGGAGCCGGACGTTTGCCTTTTCGGAAAGAGGCTCTGCCGAGAACGAGCGCCGTGAGATATGCTGAGCCTCTGAAAAAGGCACAGATGCCCAGTGCTGTTGTGCCTGTGGATAGGGTGCACGGGGACAGTGAAGACCAGCAAGAGCTTTCAGGGCTGGCCCCTTCCTTGTGGGAGAAGGAGCCGGACGTTTGCCTTTTCGGAAAGAGGCTCTGCCGAGAACGAGCGCCGTGAGATATGCCGTCTGTGGTTAAGCACAGATGCCCATTGCTGTTGTGCCTGTGGGTAGGGTGCACGGGGCCAGTGAAGACCAGCAAGAGCTTTCAGGGCTGGCCCCTTCCTTGTGGGAGAAGGAGCCGGACGTTTGCCTTTTCGGAAAGAGGCTCTGCCGAGAACGAGCGCCGTGAGATGCTGAGTCTCTGGGAAAGCACAGATGCCCAGTGCTGTTGTGCCTGTGGGTAGGGTGCACGGGGATAGTGAAGACCAGCAAGAGCTTTCTGGGCTGGCCCCTTCCTTGTGGGAGAAGGAGCCGGACGTTTGCCTTTTCGGAAAGAGGCTCTGCCGAGAACGAGCGCCGTGAGATATGCCGTCTGTGGTTAAGCACAGATGCCCAGTGCTGTTGTGCCTGTGGGTAGGGTGCACGGGGACAGTGAAGACCAGCAAGAGCTTTCAGGGCTGGCCCCTTCCTTGTGGGAGAAGGAGCCGGACGTTTGCCTTTTCGGAAAGAGGCTCTGCCGAGAGCGAACGCAGTGAGATGCTGAGTCTCTGGGAAAGCACAGATGCCCAGTGCTGTTGTGCCTGTGGGTAGGGTGCACGGGGACAGTGAAGACCAGCAAGAGCTTTCAGGGCTGGCCCCTTCCTTGTGGGAGAAGGAGCCAGACGTTTGCCTTTTCGGAAAGAGGCTCTGCCGAGAACGAGCGCCGTGACATGCTGAGCCTCTGAAAAAGGCACAGAAGCCCAGTGCTGTTGTGCCTGTGGGTAGGGTGCACGGGGCCAGTGAAGACCAGCAAGAGCTTTCAGGGCTGGCCCCTTCCTTGTGGGAGAAGGAGCCGGACGTTTGCCTTTTCGGAAAGAGGCTCTGCCGAGAACGAGCGCCGTGAGATGCTGAGCCTCTGCGAAAGCACAGATGTCCAGTGCTGTTGTGCCTGTGGGTAGGGTGCACGGCGACAGTGAAGACCAGCAAGAGCTTTCAGGGCTGGCCCCTTCCTTGTGGGAGAAGGAGCCGGACGTTTGCCTTTTCGGAAAGAGGCTCTGCCGAGAACGAGCGCCGTGAGATATGCCGTCTGTGGTTAAGCACAGATGTCCAGTGCTGTTGTGCCTGTGGGTAGGGTGCACGGGGCCAGTGAAGACCAGCAAGAGCTTTCAGGGCTGGCCCCTTCCTTGTGGGAGAAGGAGCCGGACGTTTGCCTTTTCGGAAAGAGGCTCTGCCGAGAACGAACGAAGTGAGATGCTGAGTCTCTGGGAAAGCACAGATGCCCAGTGCTGTTGTGCCTGTGGGTAGGGTGCACGGGGACAGTGAAGACCAGCAAGAGCTTTCAGGGCTGGCCCCTTCCTTGTGGGAGAAGGAGCCGGACGTTTGCCTTTTCGGAAAGAGGCTCTGCCGAGAACGAGAGCCGTGAGATGCTGAGCCTCTGAAAAAGGCACAGATGCCCACTGCTGTTGTGCCTGTGGGTAGGGTGCACGGGGACAGTGAAGACCAGCAAGAGCTTTCAGGGCTGGCCCCTTCCTTGTGGGAGAAGGAGCCAGACGTTTGCCTTTTCGGAAAGAGGCTCTGCCGAGAACGAGCGCCGTGAGATATGCTGTCTGTGGTTAAGCACAGATGCCCAGTGCTGTTGTGCCTGTGGGTAGGGTGCACGGGGCCAGTGAAGACCAGCAAGAGCTTTCAGGGCTGGCCCCTTCCTTGTGGGAGAAGGAGCCGGACGTTTGCCTTTTCGGAAAGAGGCTCTGCCGAGAACGAGCGCCATGAGATATGCCGTCTGTGGTTAAGCACAGATGCCCAGTGCTGTTGTGCCTGTGGGTAGGGTGCACGGGGACAGTGAAGACCAGCAAGAGCTTTCAGGGCTGGCCCCTTCCTTGTGGGAGAAGGAGCCGGACGATTGCCTTTTCGGAAAGAGGCTCTGCCGAGAGCGAACGCAGTGAGATGCTGAGTCTCTGGGAAAGCACAGATGCCCAGTGCTGTTGTGCCTGTGGATAGGGTGCACGGGGCCAGTGAAGACCAGCAAGAGCTTTCAGGGCTGGCCCCTTCCTTGTGGGAGAAGGAGCCAGACGTTTGCCTTTTCGGAAAGAGGCTCTGCCGAGAACGAGCGCCGTGAGATATGCCGTCTGTGGTTAAGCACAGATGCCCAGTGCTGTTGTGCCTGTGGATAGGGTGCACGGGGACAGTGAAGACCAGCAAGAGCTTTCAGGGCTGGCCCCTTCCTTGTGGGAGAAGGAGCCGGACGTTTGCCTTTTCGGAAAGAGGCTCTGCCGAGAACGAGCGCCGTGAGATGCTGAGTCTCTGGGAAAGCACAGATGCCCAGTGCTGTTGTGCCTGTGGGTAGGGTGCACGGGGCCAGTGAAGACCAGCAAGAGCTTTCAGGGCTGGCCCCTTCCTTGTGGGAGAAGGAGCCGGACGTTTGCCTTTTCGGAAAGAGGCTCTGCCGAGAACGAGCGCTGTGAGATATGCCGTCTGTGGTTAAGCACAGATGCCCAGTGCTGTTGTGCCTTTGGGTAGGGTGCACGGTGCCAGGGAAGACCAGCAAGAGCTTTCAGGACTGGCCCCTTCCTTGTGGGAGAAGGAGCTGGACGTTTGCCTTTTCGGAAAGAGGCTCTGCCGAGAGCGAACGCAGTGAGATGCTGAGTCTCTGGGAAAGCACAGATGCCCAGTGCTGTTGTGCCTGTGGGTAGGGTGCACGGGGCCAGTGAAGACCAGCAAGAGCTTTCAGGGCTGGCCCCTTCCTTGTGGGAGAAGGAGCCGGACGTTTGCCTTTTCGGAAAGAGGCTCTGCCGAGAACGAGCGCCGTGAGATATGCCGTCTGTGGTTAAGCACAGATGCCCAGTGCTGTTGTGCCTGTGGGTAGGGTGCATGGGGATAGTGAAGACCAGCAAGAGCTTTCAGGGCTGGCCCCTTCCTTGTGGGAGAAGGAGCCGGACGTTTGCCTTTTCGGAAAGAGGCTCTGCCGAGAACGAGCGCCGTGAGATATGCCGTCTGTGGTTAAGCACAGATGCCCAGTGCTGTTGTGCCTGTGGATAGGGTGCACGGGGACAGTGAAGACCAGCAAGAGCTTTCAGGGCTGGCCCCTTCCTTGTGGGAGAAGGAGCCGGACGTTTGCCTTTTCGGAAAGAGGCTCTGCCGAGAACGAGCGCCGTGAGATGCTGAGCCTCTGAAAAAGGCACAGATGCCCAGTGCTGTTGTGCCTGTGGATAGGGTGCACGGGGACAGTGAAGACCAGCAAGAGCTTTCAGGGCTGGCCCCTTCCTTGTGGGAGAAGGAGCCGGACGTTTGCCTTTTCGGAAAGAGGCTCTGCCGAGAACGAGCGCCGTGAGATATGCCGTCTGTGGTTAAGGACAGATGCCCAGTGCTGTTGTGCCTGTGCGTAGGGTGCACGGGGACAGTGAAGACCAGCAAGAGCTTTCAGGGCTGGCCCCTTCCTTGTGGGAGAAGGAGCCGGACGTTTGCCTTTTCGGAAAGAGGCTCTGCCGAGAACGAGCGCCGTGAGATGCTGAGCCTCTGAAAAAGGCACAGATGCCCACTGCTGTTGTGCCTGTGGATAGGGTGCACGGGGACAGTGAAGACCAGCAAGAGCTTTCAGGGCTGGCCCCTTCCTTGTGGGAGAAGGAGCCGGACGTTTGCCTTTTCGGAAAGAGGCTCTGCCGAGAACGAGCGCCGTGAGATATGCCGTCTGTGGTTAAGCACAGATGCCCAGTGCTGTTGTGCCTGTGGGTAGGGTGCACGGGGCCAGGGAAGACCAGCAAGAGCTTTCAGGGCTGGCCCCTTCCTTGTGGGAGAAGGAGCCGGACGTTTGCCTTTTCGGAAAGAGGCTCTGCCGAGAGCGAACGCAGTGAGATGCTGAGTCTCTGGGAAAGCACAGATGCCCAGTGCTGTTGTGCCTGTGGATAGGGTGCACGGGGCCAGTGAAGACCAGCAAGAGCTTTCAGGGCTGGCCCCTTCCTTGTGGGAGAAGGAGCCGGACGTTTGCCTTTTCGGAAAGAGGCTCTGCCGAGAACGAGCGCCGTGAGATATGCCGTCTGTGGTTAAGCACAGATGCCCAGTGCTGTTGTGCCTGTGGGTAGGGTGCACGGGGATAGTGAAGACCAGCAAGAGCTTTCAGGGCTGGCCCCTTCCTTGTGGGAGAAGGAGCCGGACGTTTGCCTTTTCGGAAAGAGGCTCTGCCGAGAACGAGCGCCGTGAGATATGCCGTCTGTGGTTAAGCACAGATGCCCAGTGCTGTTGTGCCTGTGGGTAGGGTGCACGGGGCCAGTGAAGACCAGCAAGAGCTTTCAGGGCTGGCCCCTTCCTTGTGGGAGAAGGAGCCGGACGTTTGCCTTTTCGGAAAGAGGCTCTGCCGAGAACGAGCGCTGTGAGATATGCCGTCTGTGGTTAAGCACAGATGCCCAGTGCTGTTGTGCCTTTGGGTAGGGAGCACGGTGCCAGGGAAGACCAGCAAGAGCTTTCAGGACTGGCCCCTTCCTTGTGGGAGAAGGAGCTGGACGTTTGCCTTTTCGGAAAGAGGCTCTGCCGAGAGCGAACGCAGTGAGATGCTGAGTCTCTGGGAAAGCACAGATGCCCAGTGCTGTTGTGCCTGTGGGTAGGGTGCACGGGGACAGTGAAGACCAGCAAGAGCTTTCAGGGCTGGCCCCTTCCTTGTGGGAGAATGAGCCGGACGTTTGCCTTTTCGGAAAGAGGCTCTGCCGAGAACGAGCGCCGTGAGATATGCCGTCTGTGGTTAAGCACAGATGCCCAGTGCTGTTGTGCCTGTGGGTAGGGTGCACGGGGATAGTGAAGACCAGCAAGAGCTTTCAGGGCTGGCCCCTTCCTTGTGGGAGAAGGAGCCGGATGTTTGCCTTTTCGGAAAGAGGCTCTGCCGAGAACGAGCGCCGTGAGATATGCCGTCTGTGGTTAAGCACAGATGCCCATTGCTGTTGTGCCTGTGGGTAGGGTGCACGGGGATAGTGAAGACCAGCAAGAGCTTTCAGGGCTGGCCCCTTCCTTGTGGGAGAAGGAGCCGGACGTTTGCCTTTTCGGAAAGAGGCTCTGCCGAGAACGAGCGCCGTGAGATATGCCGTCTGTGGTTAAGCACAGATGCCCAGTGCTGTTGTGCCTGTGGGTAGGGTGCACGGGGACAGTGAAGACCAGCAAGAGCTTTCAGGGCTGGCCCCTTCCTTGTGGGAGAAGGAGCCGGACGTTTGCCTTTTCGGAAAGAGGCTCTGCCGAGAGCGAACGCAGTGAGATGCTGAGCCTCTGAAAAAGGCACAGATGCCCAGTGCTGTTGTGCCTATTCATAGGGTGCACGGGGCCAGTGAAGACCAGCAAGAGCTTTCAGGGCTGGCCCCTTCCTTGTGGGAGAAGGAGCCGGACGTTTGCCTTTTCGGAAAGAGGCTCTGCCGAGAACGAGCGCCGTGAGATATGCCGTCTGTGGTTAAGCACAGATGCCCAGTGCTGTTGTGCCTGTGGGTAGGGTGCACGGGGACAGTGAAGACCAGCAAGAGCTTTCAGGGCTGGCCCCTTCCTTGTGGGAGAAGGAGCCGGACGTTTGCCTTTTCGGAAAGAGGCTCTGCCGAGAACGAGCGCCGTGAGATATGCCGTCTGTGGTTAAGCACAGATGCCCAGTGCTGTTGTGCCTGTGGGTAGGGTGCACGGGGACAGTGAAGACCAGCAAGAGCTTTCAGGGCTGGCCCCTTCCTTGTGGGAGAAGGAGCCGGACGTTTGCCTTTTCGGAAAGAGGCTCTGCCGAGAACGAGCGCCGTGAGATATGCCGTCTGTGGTTAAGCACAGATGCCCAGTGCTGTTGTGCCTGTGGGTAGGGTGCACGGGGCCAGTGAAGACCAGCAAGAGCTTTCAGGGCTGGCCCCTTCCTTGTGGGAGAAGGAGCCGGACGTTTGCCTTTTCGGAAAGAGGCTCTGCCGAGAGCGAACGCAGTGAGATGCTGAGTCTCTGGGAAAGCACAGATGCCCAGTGCTGTTGTGCCTGTGGGTAGGGTGCACGGGGATAGTGAAGACCAGCAAGAGCTTTCAGGGCTGGCCCCTTCCTTGTGGGAGAAGGAGCCGGACGTTTGCCTTTTCGGAAAGAGGCTCTGCCGAGAACGAGCGCCGTGAGATATGCCGTCTGTGGTTAAGCACAGATGCCCAGTGCTGTTGTGCCTGTGGATAGGGTGCACGGGGACAGTGAAGACCAGCAAGAGCTTTCAGGGCTGGCCCCTTCCTTGTGGGAGAAGGAGCCGGACGTTTGCCTTTTCGGAAAGAGGCTCTGCCGAGAACGAGCGCCGTGAGATGCTGAGCCTCTGAAAAAGGCACAGATGCCCAGTGCTGTTGTGCCTGTGGATAGGGTGCACGGGGACAGTGAAGACCAGCAAGAGCTTTCAGGGCTGGCCCCTTCCTTGTGGGAGAAGGAGCCGGACGTTTGCCTTTTCGGAAAGAGGCTCTGCCGAGAACGAGCGCCGTGAGATATGCCGTCTGTGGTTAAGCACAGATGCCCAGTGCTGTTGTGCCTGTGCGTAGGGTGCACGGGGACAAAGAAGACCAGCAAGAGCTTTCAGGGCTGGCCCCTTCCTTGTGGGAGAAGGAGCCGGACGTTTGCCTTTTCGGAAAGAGGCTCTGCCGAGAACGAGCGCCGTGAGATGCTAAGCCTCTGAAAAAGGCACAGATGCCCAGTGCTGTTGTGCCTGTGGGTAGGGTGCACGGGGCCAGTGAAGACCAGCAAGAGCTTTCAGGGCTGGCCCCTTCCTTGTGGGAGAAGGAGCCGGACGTTTGCCTTTTCGGAAAGAGGCTCTGCCGAGAGCGAACGCAGTGAGATGCTGAGTCTCTGGGAAAGCACAGATGCCCAGTGCTGTTGTGCCTGTGGGTGGGGTGCACGGTGCCAGGGAAGACCAGCAAGAGCTTTCAGGACTGGCCCCTTCCTTGTGGGAGAAGGAGCCGGACGTTTGCCTTTTCGGAAAGAGGCTCTGCCGAGAACGAGCGCCGTGAGATATGCCGTCTGTGGTTAAGCACAGATGCCCAGTGCTGTTGTGCCTGTGGATAGGGTGCACGGGGACAGTGAAGACCAGCAAGAGCTTTCAGGGCTGGCCCCTTCCTTGTGGGAGAAGGAGCCGGACGTTTGCCTTTTCGGAAAGAGGCTCTGCCGAGAACGAGCGCCGTGAGATGCTGAGCCTCTGAAAAAGGCACAGATGCCCAGTGCTGTTGTGCCTGTGGATAGGGTGCACGGGGACAGTGAAGACCAGCAAGAGCTTTCAGGGCTGGCCCCTTCCTTGTGGGAGAAGGAGCCGGACGTTTGCCTTTTCGGAAAGAGGCTCTGCCGAGAACGAGCGCCGTGAGATATGCCGTCTGTGGTTAAGCACAGATGCCCAGTGCTGTTGTGCCTGTGCGTAGGGTGCACGGGGACAAAGAAGACCAGCAAGAGCTTTCAGGGCTGGCCCCTTCCTTGTGGGAGAAGGAGCCGGACGTTTGCCTTTTCGGAAAGAGGCTCTGCCGAGAACGAGCGCCGTGAGATGCTAAGCCTCTGAAAAAGGCACAGATGCCCAGTGCTGTTGTGCCTGTGGGTAGGGTGCACGGGGCCAGTGAAGACCAGCAAGAGCTTTCAGGGCTGGCCCCTTCCTTGTGGGAGAAGGAGCCGGACGTTTGCCTTTTCGGAAAGAGGCTCTGCCGAGAGCGAACGCAGTGAGATGCTGAGTCTCTGGGAAAGCACAGATGCCCAGTGCTGTTGTGCCTGTGGGTAGGGTGCACGGTGCCAGGGAAGACCAGCAAGAGCTTTCAGGACTGGCCCCTTCCTTGTGGGAGAAGGAGCCGGACGTTTGCCTTTTCGGAAAGAGGCTCTGCCGAGAACGAGCGCCGTGAGATATGCCGTCTGTGGTTAAGCACAGATGCCCAGTGCTGTTGTGCCTGTGGATAGGGTGCACGGGGACAGTGAAGACCAGCAAGAGCTTTCAGGGCTGGCCCCTTCCTTGTGGGAGAAGGAGCCGGACGTTTGCCTTTTCGGAAAGAGGCTCTGCCGAGAACGAGCGCCGTGAGATGCTGAGCCTCTGAAAAAGGCAGAGATGCCCAGTGCTGTTGTGCCTGTGGATAGGGTGCACGGGGACAGTGAAGACCAGCAAGAGCTTTCAGGGCTGGCCCCTTCCTTGTGGGAGAAGGAGCCGGACGTTTGCCTTTTCGGAAAGAGGCTCTGCCGAGAACGAGCGCCGTGAGATATGCCGTCTGTGGTTAAGCACAGATGCCCAGTGCTGTTGTGCCTGTGCGTAGGGTGCACGGGGACAAAGAAGACCAGCAAGAGCTTTCAGGGCTGGCCCCTTCCTTGTGGGAGAAGGAGCCGGACGTTTGCCTTTTCGGAAAGAGGCTCTGCCGAGAACGAGCGCCGTGAGATGCTAAGCCTCTGAAAAAGGCACAGATGCCCAGTGCTGTTGTGCCTGTGGGTAGGGTGCACGGGGCCAGTGAAGACCAGCAAGAGCTTTCAGGGCTGGCCCCTTCCTTGTGGGAGAAGGAGCCGGACGTTTGCCTTTTCGGAAAGAGGCTCTGCCGAGAGCGAACGCAGTGAGATGCTGAGTCTCTGGGAAAGCACAGATGCCCAGTGCTGTTGTGCCTGTGGGTAGGGTGCACGGTGCCAGGGAAGACCAGCAAGAGCTTTCAGGACTGGCCCCTTCCTTGTGGGAGAAGGAGCCGGACGTTTGCCTTTTCGGAAAGAGGCTCTGCCGAGAACGAGCGCCGTGAGATATGCCGTCTGTGGTTAAGCACAGATGCCCAGTGCTGTTGTGCCTGTGGATAGGGTGCACGGGGACAGTGAAGACCAGCAAGAGCTTTCAGGGCTGGCGCCTTCCTTGTGGGAGAAGGAGCCGGATGTTTGCCTTTTCGGAAAGAGGCTCTGCCGAGAACGAGCGCCGTGAGATGCTGAGCCTCTGAAAAAGGCAGAGATGCCCAGTGCTGTTGTGCCTGTGGATAGGGTGCACGGGGACAGTGAAGACCAGCAAGAGCTTTCAGGGCTGGCCCCTTCCTTGTGGGAGAAGGAGCCGGACGTTTGCCTTTTCGGAAAGAGGCTCTGCCGAGAACGAGCGCCGTGAGATATGCCGTCTGTGGTTAAGCACAGATGCCCAGTGCTGTTGTGCCTGTGGGTAGGGTGCACGGGGCCAGTGAAGACCAGCAAGAGCTTTCAGGGCTGGCCCCTTCCTTGTGGGAGAAGGAGCCGGACGTTTGCCTTTTCGGAAAGAGGCTCTGCCGAGAACGAGCGCCGTGAGATGCTGAGTCTCTGGGAAAGCACAGATGCCCAGTGCTGTTGTGCCTGTGGGTAGGGTGCACGGGGACAGTGAAGACCAGCAAGAGCTTTCAGGGCTGGCCCCTTCCTTGTGGGAGAAGGAGCCGGATGTTTGCCTTTTCGGAAAGAGGCTCTGCCGAGAACGAGCGCCGTGAGATATGCCGTCTGTGGTTAAGCACAGATGTCCAGTGCTGTTGTGCCTATGCACAGGGTGCACGGGGCCAGTGAAGACCAGCAAGAGCTTTCAGGGCTGGCCCCTTCCTTGTGGGAGAAGGAGCCGGACGTTTGCCTTTTCGGAAAGAGGCTCTGCCGAGAACGAGCGCCGTGAGATGCTGAGTCTCTGGGAAAGCACAGATGCCCAGTGCTGTTGTGCCTGTGGGTAGGGTGCACGGGGACAGTGAAGACCAGCAAGAGCTTTCAGGGCTGGCCCCTTCCTTGTGGGAGAAGGAGCCGGACGTTTGCCTTTTCGGAAAGAGGCTCTGCCGAGAACGAGCGCCGTGAGATATGCCGTCTGTGGTTAAGCACAGATGCCCAGTGCTGTTGTGCCTGTGGATAGGGTGCACGGGGCCAGTGAAGACCAGCAAGAGCTTTCAGGGCTGGCCCCTTCCTTGTGGGAGAAGGAGCCGGACGTTTGCCTTTTCGGAAAGAGGCTCTGCCGAGAACGAGTGCCGTGAGATATGCCGTCTGTGGTTAAGCACAGATGCCCAGTGCTGTTGTGCCTGTGGGTAGGGTGCACGGGGCCAGTGAAGACCAGCAAGAGCTTTCAGGGCTGGCCCCTTCCTTGTGGGAGAAGGAGCCGGACGTTTGCCTTTTCGGAAAGAGGCTCTGCCGAGAGCGAACGCAGTGAGATGCTGAGTCTCTGGGAAAGCACAGATGCCCATTGCTGTTGTGCCTGTGGGTAGGGTGCACGGGGACAGTGAAGACCAGCAAGAGCTTTCAGGGCTGGCCCCTTCCTTGTGGGAGAAGGAGCCGGACGTTTGCCTTTTCGGAAAGAGGCTCTGCTGAGAACGAGCGCCGTGAGATATGCCGTCTGTGGTTAAGCACAGATGCCCATTGCTGTTGTGCCTGTGGGTAGGGTGCACGGGGCCAGTGAAGACCATCAAGAGCTTTCAGGGCTGGCCCCTTCCTTGTGGGAGAAGGAGCCGGACGTTTGCCTTTTCGGAAAGAGGCTCTGCCGAGAACGAGCGCCGTGAGATGCTGAGCCTCTGAAAAAGGCACAGATGCCCAGTGCTGTTGTGCCTGTGGGTAGGGTGCACGGGGCCAGTGAAGACCAGCAAGAGCTTTCAGGGCTGGCCCCTTCCTTGTGGGAGAAGGAGCCGGACGTTTGCCTTTTCGGAAAGAGGCTCTGCCGAGAACGAGCGCCGTGAGATGCTGAGTCTCTGGGAAAGCACAGATGCCCAGTGCTGTTGTGCCTGTGGGTAGGGTGCACGGGGACAGTGAAGACCAGCAAGAGCTTTCAGGGCTGGCCCCTTCCTTGTGGGAGAAGGAGCCGGACGTTTGCCTTTTCGGAAAGAGGCTCTGCCGAGAACGAGCGCCGTGAGATATGCCGTCTGTGGTTAAGCACAGATGCCCAGTGCTGTTGTGCCTGTGGGTAGGGTGCACGGGGACAGTGAAGACCAGCAAGAGCTTTCAGGGCTGGCCCCTTCCTTGTGGGAGAAGGAGCCGGACGTTTGCCTTTTCGGAAAGAGGCTCTGCCGAGAACGAGCGCCGTGAGATATGCCGTCTGTGGTTAAGCACAGATGCCCAGTGCTGTTGTGCCTGTGGGTAGGGTGCACGGGGACAGTGAAGACCAGCAAGAGCTTTCAGGGCTGGCCCCTTCCTTGTGGGAGAAGGAGCCGGACGTTTGCCTTTTCGGAAAGAGGCTCTGCCGAGAACGAGTGCCGTGAGATATGCCGTCTGTGGTTAAGCACAGATGCCCAGTGCTGTTGAGCCTGTGGGTAGGGTGCACGGGGCCAGTGGAGACCAGCAAGAGCTTTCAGGGCTGGCCCCTTCCTTGTGGGACAAGGAGCCGGACGTTTGCCTTTTCGGAAAGAGGCTCTGCCGAGAACGAACGCAGTGAGATGCTGAGTCTCTGGGAAAGCACAGATGCCCAGTGCTGTTGTGCCTGTGGGTAGGGTGCATGGGGACAGTGAAGACCAGCAAGAGCTTTCAGGGCTGGACCCTTCCTTGTGGGAGAAGGAGCCGGACGTTTGCCTTTTCGGAAAGAGGCTCTGCCGAGAACGAGCGCCGTGAGATATGCCGTCTGTGGTTAAGCACAGATGCCCAGTGCTGTTGTGCCTGTGGATAGGGTGCACGGGGCCAGTGAAGACCAGCAAGAGCTTTCAGGGCTGGCCCCTTCCTTGTGGGAGAAGGAGCCTGACGTTTGCCTTTTCGGAAAGAGGCTCTGCCGAGAACGAGCGCCGTGAGATATGCCGTCTGTGGTTAAGCACAGATGCCCAGTGCTGTTGTGCCTGTGGGTAGGGTGCACGGGGCCAGTGAAGACCAGCAAGAGCTTTCAGGGCTGGCCCCTTCCTTGTGGGAGAAGGAGCCGGACGTTTGCCTTTTCGGAAAGAGGCTCTGCCGAGAATGAGCGCCGTGAGATATGCCGTCTGTGGTTAAGCACAGATGCCCAGTGCTGTTGTGCCTGTGGATAGGGTGCACGGGGACAGTGAAGACCAGCAAGAGCTTTCAGGGCTGGCCCCTTCCTTGTGGGAGAAGGAGCCGGACGTTTGCCTTTTCGGAAAGAGGCTCTGCCGAGAACGAGTGCCGTGAGATATGCCGTCTGTGGTTAAGCACAGATGCCCAGTGCTGTTGTGCCTGTGGGTAGGGTGCACGGGGACAAAGAAGACCAGCAAGAGCTTTCAGGGCTGGCCCCTTCCTTATGGCAGAAGGAGCCGGACGTTTGCCTTTTCGGAAAGAGGCTCTGCCGAGAACGAGCGCCGTGAGATATGCCGTCTGTGGTTAAGCACAGATGCCCAGTGCTGTTGTGCCTTTGGGTAGGGTGCACGGGGCCAGGGAAGACCAGCAAGAGCTTTCAGGGCTGGCCCCTTCCTTGTGGGAGAAGGAGCTGGACGTTTGCCTTTTCGGAAAGAGGCTCTGCCGAGAGCGAACGCAGTGAGATGCTGAGTCTCTGGGAAAGCACAGATGCCCAGTGCTGTTGTGCCTGTGGGTAGGGTGCACGGGGCCAGTGAAGACCAGCAAGAGCTTTCAGGGCTGGCCCCTTCCTTGTGGGAGAAGGAGCCGGACGTTTGCCTTTTCGGAAAGAGGCTCTGCCGAGAACGAGCGCCGTGAGATATGCCGTCTGTGGTTAAGCACAGATGCCCAGTGCTGTTGTGCCTGTGGGTAGGGTGCACGGGGACAGTGAAGATCAGCAAGAGCTTTCAGGGCTGGCCCCTTCCTTGTGGGAGAAGGAGCCGGACGTTTGCCTTTTCGGAAAGAGGCTCTGCCGAGAGCGAACGCAGTGAGATGCTGAGTCTCTGGGAAAGCACAGATGCCCAGTGCTGTTGTGCCTGTGGGTAGGGTGCACGGGGCCAGTGAAGACCAGCAAGAGCTTTCAGGGCTGGCCCCTTCCTTGTGGGAGAAGGAGCCGGACGTTTGCCTTTTCGGAAAGAGGCTCTGCCGAGAACGAGCGCCGTGAGATATGCCCTCTGTGGTTAAGCACAGATGCCCAGTGCTGTTGTGCCTGTGGATAGGGTGCACGGGGCCAGTGAAGACCAGCAAGAGCTTTCAGGGCTGGCCCCTTCCTTGTGGGAGAAGGAGCCGGACGTTTGCCTTTTCGGAAAGAGGCTCTGCCGAGAACGAGCGCCGTGAGATATGCCGTCTGTGGTTAAGCACAGATGCCCAGTGCTGTTGTGCCTATTCATAGGGTGCACGGGGCCAGTGAAGACCAGCAAGAGCTTTCAGGGCTGGCCCCTTCCTTGTGGGACAAGGAGCCGGACGTTTGCCTTTTCGGAAAGAGGCTCTGCCGAGAGCGAACGCAGTGAGATGCTGAGTCTCTGGGAAAGCACAGATGCCCAGTGCTGTTGTGCCTGTGGGTAGGGTGCACGCGGCCAGTGAAGACCAGCAAGAGCTTTCAGGGCTGGCCCCTTCCTTGTGGGAGAAGGAGCCGGACGTTTGCCTTTTCGGAAAGAGGCTCTGCCGAGAACGAGCGCCGTGAGATATGCCGTCTGTGGTTAAGCACAGATGCCCATTGCTGTTGTGCCTGTGGGTAGGGTGCACGCGGCCAGTGAAGACCAGCAAGAGCTTTCAGGGCTGGCCCCTTCCTTGTGGGAGAAGGAGCCGGACGTTTGCCTTTTCGGAAAGAGGCTCTGCCGAGAACGAGCGCCGTGAGATGCTGAGTCTCTGGGAAAGCACAGATGCCCAGTGCTGTTGTGCCTGTGGGTAGGGTGCACGGGGCCAGTGAAGACCAGCAAGAGCTTTCAGGGCTGGCCCCTTCCTTGTGGGAGAAGGAGCCGGACGTTCGCCTTTTCGGAAAGAGGCTCTGCCGAGAACGAGCGCCGTGAGATATGCCGTCTGCGGTTAAGCACAGATGCCCAGTGCTGTTGTGCCTGTGGATAGGGTGCACGGGGACAGTGAAGACCAGCAAGAGCTTTCAGGGCTGGCCCCTTCCTTGTGGGAGAAGGAGCCGGACGTTTGCCTTTTCGGAAAGAGGCTCTGCCGAGAACGAGCGCCGTGAGATATGCCGTCTGTGGTTAAGCACAGATGCCCAGTGCTGTTGTGCCTGTGGGTAGGGTGCACGGGGATAGTGAAGACCAGCAAGAGCTTTCAGGGCTGGCCCCTTCCTTGTGGGAGAAGGAGCCGGACGTTTGCCTTTTCGGAAAGAGGCTCTGCCGAGAACGAGCGCCGTGAGATATGCCGTCTGTGGTTAAGCACAGATGCCCAGTGCTGTTGTGCCTGTGGGTAGGGTGCACGGGGCCAGTGAAGACCAGCAAGAGCTTTCAGGGCTGGCCCCTTCCTTGTGGGAGAAGGAGCCGGACATTTGCCTTTTCGGAAAGAGGCTCTGCCGAGAACGAGCGCCGTGAGATATGCCGTCTGTGGTTAAGCACAGATGTCCAGTGCTGTTGTGCCTGTGGATAGGGTGCACGGGGCCAGTGAAGACCAGCAAGAGCTTTCAGGGCTGGCCCCTTCCTTGTGGGAGAAGGAGCCGGACGTTTGCCTTTTCGGAAAGAGGCTCTGCCGACAACAAGCGCCGTGAGATGCTGCGAGTCCTAAAAAGGCACAGATGCCCAGTGCTGTTGTGCCTGTGGGTAGGGTGCACGGGGACAGTGAAGACCAGCAAGAGCTTTCAGGGCTGGCCCCTTCCTTGTGGGAGAAGGAGCCGGACGTTTGCCTTTTCGGAAAGAGGCTCTGCCGAGAACAAGCGCCGTGAGATATGCCGTCTGTGGTTAAGCACAGATGTCCAGTGCTGTTGTGCCTATTCATAGGGTGCACGGGGCCAGTGAAGACCAGCAAGAGCTTTCAGGGCTGGCCCCTTCCTTGTGGGAGAAGGAGCCGGACGTTTGCCTTTTCGGAAAGAGGCTCTGCCGAGAACGAGCGCCGTGAGATGCTGAGTCTCTGGGAAAGCACAGATGCCCAGTGCTGTTGTGCCTGTGGGTAGGGTGCACGGGGACAGTGAAGACCAGCAAGAGCTTTCAGGGCTGGCCCCTTCCTTGTGGGAGAAGGAGCCGGACGTTTGCCTTTTCGGAAAGAGGCTCTGCCGAGAGCGAACGCAGTGAGATGCTGAGTCTCTGGGAAAGCACAGATGCCCAGTGCTGTTGTGCCTGTGGGTAGGGTGCACGGGGCCAGTGAAGACCAGCAAGAGCTTTCAGGGCTGGCCCCTTCCTTGTGGGAGAAGGAGCCGGACGTTTGCCTTTTCGGAAAGAGGCTCTGCCGAGAACGAGCGCCGTGAGATATGCCGTCTGTGGTTAAGCACAGATGCCCAGTGCTGTTGTGCCTGTGGGTAGGGTGCACGGGGCCAGTGAAGACCAGCAAGAGCTTTCAGGGCTGGCCCCTTCCTTGTGGGAGAAGGAGCCGGACGTTTGCCTTTTCGGAAAGAGGCTCTGCCGAGAGCGAACGCCGTGAGATGCTGAGTCTCTGGGAAAGCACAGATGCCCAGTGCTGTTGTGCCTGTGGGTAGGGTGCACGGGGCCAGTGAAGACCAGCAAGAGCTTTCAGGGCTGGCCCCTTCCTTGTGGGAGAAGGAGCTGGACGTTTGCCTTTTCGGAAAGAGGCTCTGCCGAGAGCGAACGCAGTGAGATGCTGAGTCTCTGGGAAAGCACAGATGCCCAGTGCTGTTGTGCCTGTGGGTAGGGTGCACGGGGACAGTGAAGACCAGCAAGAGCTTTCAGGGCTGGCCCCTTCCTTGTGGGAGAAGGAGCCGGACGTTTGCCTTTTCGGAAAGAGGCTCTGCCGAGAACGAGCGCTGTGAGATATGCCGTCTGTGGTTAAGCACAGATGCCCAGTGCTGTTGTGCCTATGCACAGGGTGCACGGGGCCAGTGAAGACCAGCAAGAGCTTTCAGGGCTGGCCCCTTCCTTGTGGGAGAAGGAGCCGGACGTTTGCCTTTTCGGAAAGAGGCTCTGCCAAGAACGAGCGCCGTGAGATGCTGAGTCTCTGGGAAAGCACAGATGCCCAGTGCTGTTGTGCCTGTGGGTAGGGTGCACGGGGACAAAGAAGACCAGCAAGAGCTTTCAGGGCTGGCCCCTTCCTTGTGGGAGAAGGAGCCGGACGTTTGCCTTTTCGGAAAGAGGCTCTGCCGAGAACGAGCGCCGTGAGATATGCCGTCTGTGGTTAAGCACAGATGCCCAGTGCTGTTGTGCCTGTGGGTAGGGTGCACGGGGACAGTGAAGATCAGCAAGAGCTTTCAGGGCTGGCCCCTTCCTTGTGGGAGAAGGAGCCGGACGTTTGCCTTTTCGGAAAGAGGCTCTGCCGAGAGCGAACGCAGTGAGATGCTGAGTCTCTGGGAAAGCACAGATGCCCAGTGCTGTTGTGCCTGTGGGTAGGGTGCACGCGGCCAGTGAAGACCAGCAAGAGCTTTCAGGGCTGGCCCCTTCCTTGTGGGAGAAGGAGCCGGACGTTTGCCTTTTCGGAAAGAGGCTCTGCCGAGAACGAGCGCCGTGAGATATGCCGTCTGTGGTTAAGCACAGATGCCCATTGCTGTTGTGCCTGTGGGTAGGGTGCACGCGGCCAGTGAAGACCAGCAAGAGCTTTCAGGGCTGGCCCCTTCCTTGTGGGAGAAGGAGCCGGACGTTTGCCTTTTCGGAAAGAGGCTCTGCCGAGAACGAGCGCCGTGAGATGCTGAGTCTCTGGGAAAGCACAGATGCCCAGTGCTGTTGTGCCTGTGGGTAGGGTGCACGGGGCCAGTGAAGACCAGCAAGAGCTTTCAGGGCTGGCCCCTTCCTTGTGGGAGAAGGAGCCGGACGTTCGCCTTTTCGGAAAGAGGCTCTGCCGAGAACGAGCGCCGTGAGATATGCCGTCTGCGGTTAAGCACAGATGCCCAGTGCTGTTGTGCCTGTGGATAGGGTGCACGGGGACAGTGAAGACCAGCAAGAGCTTTCAGGGCTGGCCCCTTCCTTGTGGGAGAAGGAGCCGGACGTTTGCCTTTTCGGAAAGAGGCTCTGCCGAGAACGAGCGCCGTGAGATATGCCGTCTGTGGTTAAGCACAGATGCCCAGTGCTGTTGTGCCTGTGGGTAGGGTGCACGGGGATAGTGAAGACCAGCAAGAGCTTTCAGGGGTGGCCCCTTCCTTGTGGGAGAAGGAGCCGGACGTTTGCCTTTTCGGAAAGAGGCTCTGCCGAGAACGAGCGCCGTGAGATATGCCGTCTGTGGTTAAGCACAGATGCCCAGTGCTGTTGTGCCTGTGGGTAGGGTGCACGGGGCCAGTGAAGACCAGCAAGAGCTTTCAGGGCTGGCCCCTTCCTTGTGGGAGAAGGAGCCGGACATTTGCCTTTTCGGAAAGAGGCTCTGCCGAGAACGAGCGCCGTGAGATATGCCGTCTGTGGTTAAGCACAGATGTCCAGTGCTGTTGTGCCTGTGGATAGGGTGCACGGGGCCAGTGAAGACCAGCAAGAGCTTTCAGGGCTGGCCCCTTCCTTGTGGGAGAAGGAGCCGGACGTTTGCCTTTTCGGAAAGAGGCTCTGCCGACAACAAGCGCCGTGAGATGCTGCGAGTCCTAAAAAGGCACAGATGCCCAGTGCTGTTGTGCCTGTGGGTAGGGTGCACGGGGACAGTGAAGACCAGCAAGAGCTTTCAGGGCTGGCCCCTTCCTTGTGGGAGAAGGAGCCGGACGTTTGCCTTTTCGGAAAGAGGCTCTGCCGAGAACAAGCGCCGTGAGATATGCCGTCTGTGGTTAAGCACAGATGTCCAGTGCTGTTGTGCCTATTCATAGGGTGCACGGGGCCAGTGAAGACCAGCAAGAGCTTTCAGGGCTGGCCCCTTCCTTGTGGGAGAAGGAGCCGGACGTTTGCCTTTTCGGAAAGAGGCTCTGCCGAGAACGAGCGCCGTGAGATGCTGAGTCTCTGGGAAAGCACAGATGCCCAGTGCTGTTGTGCCTGTGGGTAGGGTGCACGGGGACAGTGAAGACCAGCAAGAGCTTTCAGGGCTGGCCCCTTCCTTGTGGGAGAAGGAGCCGGACGTTTGCCTTTTCGGAAAGAGGCTCTGCCGAGAGCGAACGCAGTGAGATGCTGAGTCTCTGGGAAAGCACAGATGCCCAGTGCTGTTGTGCCTGTGGGTAGGGTGCACGGGGCCAGTGAAGACCAGCAAGAGCTTTCAGGGCTGGCCCCTTCCTTGTGGGAGAAGGAGCCGGACGTTTGCCTTTTCGGAAAGAGGCTCTGCCGAGAACGAGCGCCGTGAGATATGCCGTCTGTGGTTAAGCACAGATGCCCAGTGCTGTTGTGCCTGTGGGTAGGGTGCACGGGGCCAGTGAAGACCAGCAAGAGCTTTCAGGGCTGGCCCCTTCCTTGTGGGAGAAGGAGCCGGACGTTTGCCTTTTCGGAAAGAGGCTCTGCCGAGAGCGAACGCCGTGAGATGCTGAGTCTCTGGGAAAGCACAGATGCCCAGTGCTGTTGTGCCTGTGGGTAGGGTGCACGGGGCCAGTGAAGACCAGCAAGAGCTTTCAGGGCTGGCCCCTTCCTTGTGGGAGAAGGAGCTGGACGTTTGCCTTTTCGGAAAGAGGCTCTGCCGAGAGCGAACGCAGTGAGATGCTGAGTCTCTGGGAAAGCACAGATGCCCAGTGCTGTTGTGCCTGTGGGTAGGGTGCACGGGGACAGTGAAGACCAGCAAGAGCTTTCAGGGCTGGCCCCTTCCTTGTGGGAGAAGGAGCCGGACGTTTGCCTTTTCGGAAAGAGGCTCTGCCGAGAACGAGCGCTGTGAGATATGCCGTCTGTGGTTAAGCACAGATGCCCAGTGCTGTTGTGCCTATGCACAGGGTGCACGGGGCCAGTGAAGACCAGCAAGAGCTTTCAGGGCTGGCCCCTTCCTTGTGGGAGAAGGAGCCGGACGTTTGCCTTTTCGGAAAGAGGCTCTGCCAAGAACGAGCGCCGTGAGATGCTGAGTCTCTGGGAAAGCACAGATGCCCAGTGCTGTTGTGCCTGTGGGTAGGGTGCACGGGGACAGTGAAGACCAGCAAGAGCTTTCAGGGCTGGCCCCTTCCTTGTGGGAGAAGGAGCCGGACGTTTGCCTTTTCGGAAAGAGGCTCTGCCGAGAACGAGCGCCGTGAGATATGCCGTCTGTGGTTAAGCACAGATGCCCAGTGCTGTTGTGCCTGTGGGTAGGGTGCACGGGGACAGTGAAGATCAGCAAGAGCTTTCAGGGCTGGCCCCTTCCTTGTGGGAGAAGGAGCTGGACGTTTGCCTTTTCGGAAAGAGGCTCTGCCGAGAGCGAACGCAGTGAGATGCTGAGTCTCTGGGAAAGCACAGATGCCCAGTGCTGTTGTGCCTGTGGGTAGGGTGCACGGGGCCAGTGAAGACCAGCAAGAGCTTTCAGGGCTGGCCCCTTCCTTGTGGGAGAAGGAGCCGGACGTTTGCCTTTTCGGAAAGAGGCTCTGCCGAGAACGAGCGCCGTGAGATATGCCGTCTGTGGTTAAGCACAGATGCCCAGTGCTGTTGTGCCTGTGGATAGGGTGCACGGGGCCAGTGAAGACCAGCAAGAGCTTTCAGGGCTGGCCCCTTCCTTGTGGGAGAAGGAGCCGGACGTTTGCCTTTTCGGAAAGAGGCTCTGCCGAGAACGAGCGCCGTGAGATATGCCGTCTGTGGTTAAGCACAGATGCCCAGTGCTGTTGTGCCTATTCATAGGGTGCACGGGGCCAGTGAAGACCAGCAAGAGCTTTCAGGGCTGGCCCCTTCCTTGTGGGACAAGGAGCCGGACGTTTGCCTTTTCGGAAAGAGGCTCTGCCGAGAGCGAACGCAGTGAGATGCTGAGTCTCTGGGAAAGCACAGATGCCCAGTGCTGTTGTGCCTGTGGGTAGGGTGCACGGGGCCAGTGAAGACCAGCAAGAGCTTTCAGGGCTGGCCCCTTCCTTGTGGGAGAAGGAGCCGGACGTTTGCCTTTTCGGAAAGAGGCTCTGCCGAGAACGAGCGCCGTGAGATATGCCGTCTGTGGTTAAGCACAGATGCCCAGTGCTGTTGTGCCTGTGGGTAGGGTGCACGGGGCCAGTGAAGACCAGCAAGAGCTTTCAGGGCTGGCCCCTTCCTTGTGGGAGAAGGAGCCGGACGTTTGCCTTTTCGGAAAGAGGCTCTGCCGAGAACGAGCGCCGTGAGATGCTGAGTCTCTGGGAAAGCACAGATGCCCAGTGCTGTTGTGCCTGTGGGTAGGGTGCACGGGGCCAGTGAAGACCAGCAAGAGCTTTCAGGGCTGGCCCCTTCCTTGTGGGAGAAGGAGCCGGACGTTTGCCTTTTCGGAAAGAGGCTCTGCCGAGAACGAGCGCCGTGAGATATGCCGTCTGCGGTTAAGCACAGATGCCCAGTGCTGTTGTGCCTGTGGATAGGGTGCACGGGGACAGTGAAGACCAGCAAGAGCTTTCAGGGCTGGCCCCTTCCTTGTGGGAGAAGGAGCCGGACGTTTGCCTTTTCGGAAAGAGGCTCTGCCGAGAACGAGCGCCGTGAGATATGCCGTCTGTGGTTAAGCACAGATGCCCAGTGCTGTTGTGCCTGTGGGTAGGGTGCACGGGGATAGTGAAGACCAGCAAGAGCTTTCAGGGGTGGCCCCTTCCTTGTGGGAGAAGGAGCCGGACGTTTGCCTTTTCGGAAAGAGGCTCTGCCGAGAACGAGCGCCGTGAGATATGCCGTCTGTGGTTAAGCACAGATGCCCAGTGCTGTTGTGCCTGTGGGTAGGGTGCACGGGGCCAGTGAAGACCAGCAAGAGCTTTCAGGGCTGGCCCCTTCCTTGTGGGAGAAGGAGCCGGACATTTGCCTTTTCGGAAAGAGGCTCTGCCGAGAACGAGCGCCGTGAGATATGCCGTCTGTGGTTAAGCACAGATGTCCAGTGCTGTTGTGCCTGTGGATAGGGTGCACGGGGACAGTGAAGACCAGCAAGAGCTTTCAGGGCTGGCCCCTTCCTTGTGGGAGAAGGAGCCGGACGTTTGCCTTTTCGGAAAGAGGCTCTGCCGACAACAAGCGCCGTGAGATGCTGCGAGTCCTAAAAAGGCACAGATGCCCAGTGCTGTTGTGCCTGTGGGTAGGGTGCACGGGGACAGTGAAGACCAGCAAGAGCTTTCAGGGCTGGCCCCTTCCTTGTGGGAGAAGGAGCCGGACGTTTGCCTTTTCGGAAAGAGGCTCTGCCGAGAACAAGCGCCGTGAGATATGCCGTCTGTGGTTAAGCACAGATGTCCAGTGCTGTTGTGCCTATTCATAGGGTGCACGGGGCCAGTGAAGACCAGCAAGAGCTTTCAGGGCTGGCCCCTTCCTTGTGGGAGAAGGAGCCGGACGTTTGCCTTTTCGGAAAGAGGCTCTGCCGAGAACGAGCGCCGTGAGATGCTGAGTCTCTGGGAAAGCACAGATGCCCAGTGCTGTTGTGCCTGTGGGTAGGGTGCACGGGGCCAGTGAAGACCAGCAAGAGCTTTCAGGGCTGGCCCCTTCCTTGTGGGAGAAGGAGCCGGACGTTTGCCTTTTCGGAAAGAGGCTCTGCCGAGAGCGAACGCAGTGAGATGCTGAGTCTCTGGGAAAGCACAGATGCCCAGTGCTGTTGTGCCTGTGGGTAGGGTGCACGGGGCCAGTGAAGACCAGCAAGAGCTTTCAGGGCTGGCCCCTTCCTTGTGGGAGAAGGAGCCGGACGTTTGCCTTTTCGGAAAGAGGCTCTGCCGAGAACGAGCGCCGTGAGATATGCCGTCTGTGGTTAAGCACAGATGCCCAGTGCTGTTGTGCCTGTGGGTAGGGTGCACGGGGCCAGTGAAGACCAGCAAGAGCTTTCAGGGCTGGCCCCTTCCTTGTGGGAGAAGGAGCCGGACGTTTGCCTTTTCGGAAAGAGGCTCTGCCGAGAGCGAACGCCGTGAGATGCTGAGTCTCTGGGAAAGCACAGATGCCCAGTGCTGTTGTGCCTGTGGGTAGGGTGCACGGGGACAGTGAAGACCAGCAAGAGCTTTCAGGGCTGGCCCCTTCCTTGTGGGAGAAGGAGCCGGACGTTTGCCTTTTCGGAAAGACGCTCTGCCGAGAGCGAACGCAGTGAGATGCTGAGTCTCTGGGAAAGCACTGATGCCCATTGGTGTTGTGCCTGTGGGTAGGGTGCACGGGGCCAGTGAAGACCAGCAAGAGCTTTCAGGGCTGGCCCCTTCCTTGTGGGAGAAGGAGCCGGACGTTTGCCTTTTCGGAAAGAGGCTCTGCCAAGAACGAGCGCCGTGAGATGCTGAGTCTCTGGGAAAGCACAGATGCCCAGTGCTGTTGTGCCTGTGGGTAGGGTGCACGGGGACAAAGAAGACCAGCAAGAGCTTTCAGGGCTGGCCCCTTCCTTGTGGGAGAAGGAGCCGGACGTTTGCCTTTTCGGAAAGAGGCTCTGCCGAGAACGAGCGCCGTGAGATATGCCGTCTGTGGTTAAGCACAGATGCCCAGTGCTGTTGTGCCTGTGGGTAGGGTGCACGGGGACAGTGAAGATCAGCAAGAGCTTTCAGGGCTGGCCCCTTCCTTGTGGGAGAAGGAGCCGGACGTTTGCCTTTTCGGAAAGAGGCTCTGCCGAGAGCGAACGCAGTGAGATGCTGAGTCTCTGGGAAAGCACAGATGCCCAGTGCTGTTGTGCCTGTGGGTAGGGTGCACGGGGCCAGTGAAGACCAGCAAGAGCTTTCAGGGCTGGCCCCTTCCTTGTGGGAGAAGGAGCCGGACGTTTGCCTTTTCGGAAAGAGGCTCTGCCGAGAACGAGCGCCGTGAGATATGCCGTCTGTGGTTAAGCACAGATGCCCAGTGCTGTTGTGCCTGTGGATAGGGTGCACGGGGCCAGTGAAGACCAGCAAGAGCTTTCAGGGCTGGCCCCTTCCTTGTGGGAGAAGGAGCCGGACGTTTGCCTTTTCGGAAAGAGGCTCTGCCGAGAACGAGCGCCGTGAGATATGCCGTCTGTGGTTAAGCACAGATGCCCAGTGCTGTTGTGCCTATTCATAGGGTGCACGGGGCCAGTGAAGACCAGCAAGAGCTTTCAGGGCTGGCCCCTTCCTTGTGGGACAAGGAGCCGGACGTTTGCCTTTTCGGAAAGAGGCTCTGCCGAGAGCGAACGCAGTGAGATGCTGAGTCTCTGGGAAAGCACAGATGCCCAGTGCTGTTGTGCCTGTGGGTAGGGTGCACGGGGCCAGTGAAGACCAGCAAGAGCTTTCAGGGCTGGCCCCTTCCTTGTGGGAGAAGGAGCCGGACGTTTGCCTTTTCGGAAAGAGGCTCTGCCGAGAACGAGCGCCGTGAGATATGCCGTCTGTGGTTAAGCACAGATGCCCAGTGCTGTTGTGCCTGTGGGTAGGGTGCACGGGGCCAGTGAAGACCAGCAAGAGCTTTCAGGGCTGGCCCCTTCCTTGTGGGAGAAGGAGCCGGACGTTTGCCTTTTCGGAAAGAGGCTCTGCCGAGAACGAGCGCCGTGAGATGCTGAGTCTCTGGGAAAGCACAGATGCCCAGTGCTGTTGTGCCTGTGGGTAGGGTGCACGGGGCCAGTGAAGACCAGCAAGAGCTTTCAGGGCTGGCCCCTTCCTTGTGGGAGAAGGAGCCGGACGTTTGCCTTTTCGGAAAGAGGCTCTGCCGAGAACGAGCGCCGTGAGATATGCCGTCTGCGGTTAAGCACAGATGCCCAGTGCTGTTGTGCCTGTGGATAGGGTGCACGGGGACAGTGAAGACCAGCAAGAGCTTTCAGGGCTGGCCCCTTCCTTGTGGGAGAAGGAGCCGGACGTTTGCCTTTTCGGAAAGAGGCTCTGCCGAGAACGAGCGCCGTGAGATATGCCGTCTGTGGTTAAGCACAGATGCCCAGTGCTGTTGTGCCTGTGGGTAGGGTGCACGGGGATAGTGAAGACCAGCAAGAGCTTTCAGGGGTGGCCCCTTCCTTGTGGGAGAAGGAGCCGGACGTTTGCCTTTTCGGAAAGAGGCTCTGCCGAGAACGAGCGCCGTGAGATATGCCGTCTGTGGTTAAGCACAGATGCCCAGTGCTGTTGTGCCTGTGGGTAGGGTGCACGGGGCCAGTGAAGACCAGCAAGAGCTTTCAGGGCTGGCCCCTTCCTTGTGGGAGAAGGAGCCGGACATTTGCCTTTTCGGAAAGAGGCTCTGCCGAGAACGAGCGCCGTGAGATATGCCGTCTGTGGTTAAGCACAGATGTCCAGTGCTGTTGTGCCTGTGGATAGGGTGCACGGGGACAGTGAAGACCAGCAAGAGCTTTCAGGGCTGGCCCCTTCCTTGTGGGAGAAGGAGCCGGACGTTTGCCTTTTCGGAAAGAGGCTCTGCCGACAACAAGCGCCGTGAGATGCTGCGAGTCCTAAAAAGGCACAGATGCCCAGTGCTGTTGTGCCTGTGGGTAGGGTGCACGGGGACAGTGAAGACCAGCAAGAGCTTTCAGGGCTGGCCCCTTCCTTGTGGGAGAAGGAGCCGGACGTTTGCCTTTTCGGAAAGAGGCTCTGCCGAGAACAAGCGCCGTGAGATATGCCGTCTGTGGTTAAGCACAGATGTCCAGTGCTGTTGTGCCTATTCATAGGGTGCACGGGGCCAGTGAAGACCAGCAAGAGCTTTCAGGGCTGGCCCCTTCCTTGTGGGAGAAGGAGCCGGACGTTTGCCTTTTCGGAAAGAGGCTCTGCCGAGAACGAGCGCCGTGAGATGCTGAGTCTCTGGGAAAGCACAGATGCCCAGTGCTGTTGTGCCTGTGGGTAGGGTGCACGGGGCCAGTGAAGACCAGCAAGAGCTTTCAGGGCTGGCCCCTTCCTTGTGGGAGAAGGAGCCGGACGTTTGCCTTTTCGGAAAGAGGCTCTGCCGAGAGCGAACGCAGTGAGATGCTGAGTCTCTGGGAAAGCACAGATGCCCAGTGCTGTTGTGCCTGTGGGTAGGGTGCACGGGGCCAGTGAAGACCAGCAAGAGCTTTCAGGGCTGGCCCCTTCCTTGTGGGAGAAGGAGCCGGACGTTTGCCTTTTCGGAAAGAGGCTCTGCCGAGAACGAGCGCCGTGAGATATGCCGTCTGTGGTTAAGCACAGATGCCCAGTGCTGTTGTGCCTGTGGGTAGGGTGCACGGGGCCAGTGAAGACCAGCAAGAGCTTTCAGGGCTGGCCCCTTCCTTGTGGGAGAAGGAGCCGGACGTTTGCCTTTTCGGAAAGAGGCTCTGCCGAGAGCGAACGCCGTGAGATGCTGAGTCTCTGGGAAAGCACAGATGCCCAGTGCTGTTGTGCCTGTGGGTAGGGTGCACGGGGACAGTGAAGACCAGCAAGAGCTTTCAGGGCTGGCCCCTTCCTTGTGGGAGAAGGAGCCGGACGTTTGCCTTTTCGGAAAGACGCTCTGCCGAGAGCGAACGCAGTGAGATGCTGAGTCTCTGGGAAAGCACTGATGCCCATTGGTGTTGTGCCTGTGGGTAGGGTGCACGGGGCCAGTGAAGACCAGCAAGAGCTTTCAGGGCTGGCCCCTTCCTTGTGGGAGAAGGAGCCGGACGTTTGCCTTTTCGGAAAGAGGCTCTGCCGAGAACGAGCGCCGTGAGATATGCCGTCTGTGGTTAAGCACAGATGCCCAGTGCTGTTGTGCCTGTGGGTAGGGTGCACGGGGCCAGTGAAGACCAGCAAGAGCTTTCAGGGCTGGCCCCTTCCTTGTGGGAGAAGGAGCCGGACGTTTGCCTTTTCGGAAAGAGGCTCTGCCGAGAACGAGCGCCGTGAGATGCTGAGCCTCTGAAAAAGGCACAGATGCCCAGTGCTGTTGTGCCTGTGGGTAGGGTGCACGGGGCCAGTGAAGACCAGCAAGAGCTTTCAGGGCTGGCCCCTTCCTTGTGGGAGAAGGAGCCGGACGTTTGCCTTTTCGGAAAGAGGCTCTGCCGAGAACGAGCGCCGTGAGATATGCCGTCTGTGGTTAAGCACAGATGCCCAGTGCTGTTGTGCCTATGCATAGGGTGCACGGGGCCAGTGAAGACCAGCAAGAGCTTTCAGGGCTGGCCCCTTCCTTGTGGGAGAAGGAGCCGGACGTTTGCCTTTTCGGAAAGAGGCTCTGCCGAGAACGAGCGCCGTGAGATGCTGAGTCTCTGGGAAAGCACAGATGCCCAGTGCTGTTGTGCCTGTGGGTAGGGTGCACGGGGACAGTGAAGACCAGCAAGAGCTTTCAGGGCTGGCCCCTTCCTTGTGGGAGAAGGAGCTGGACGTTTGCCTTTTCGGAAAGAGGCTCTGCCGAGAGCGAACGCAGTGAGATGCTGAGTCTCTGGGAAAGCACAGATGCCCAGTGCTGTTGTGCCTGTGGGTAGGGTGCACGGGGCCAGTGAAGACCAGCAAGAGCTTTCAGGGCTGGCCCCTTCCTTGTGGGAGAAGGAGCCGGACGTTTGCCTTTTCGGAAAGAGGCTCTGCCGAGAACGAGCGCCGTGAGATATGCCGTCTGTGGTTAAGCACAGATGCCCAGTGCTGTTGTGCCTGTGGGTAGGGTGCACGGGGCCAGTGAAGACCAGCAAGAGCTTTCAGGGCTGGCCCCTTCCTTGTGGGAGAAGGAGCCGGACGTTTGCCTTTTCGGAAAGAGGCTCTGCCGAGAGCGAACGCCGTGAGATGCTGAGTCTCTGGGAAAGCACAGATGCCCAGTGCTGTTGTGCCTGTGGGTAGGGTGCACGGGGCCAGTGAAGACCAGCAAGAGCTTTCAGGGCTGGCCCCTTCCTTGTGGGAGAAGGAGCCGGACGTTTGCCTTTTCGGAAAGAGGCTCTGCCGAGAACGAGCGCCGTGAGATGCTGAGCCTCTGAAAAAGGCACAGATGCCCAGTGCTGTTGTGCCTGTGGGTAGGGTGCACGGGGCCAGTGAAGACCAGCAAGAGCTTTCAGGGCTGGCCCCTTCCTTGTGGGAGAAGGAGCCGGACGTTTGCCTTTTCGGAAAGAGGCTCTGCCGAGAACGAGCGCCGTGAGATATGCCGTCTGTGGTTAAGCACAGATGCCCAGTGCTGTTGTGCCTATGCATAGGGTGCACGGGGCCAGTGAAGACCAGCAAGAGCTTTCAGGGCTGGCCCCTTCCTTGTGGGAGAAGGAGCCGGACGTTTGCCTTTTCGGAAAGAGGCTCTGCCGAGAACGAGCGCCGTGAGATGCTGAGTCTCTGGGAAAGCACAGATGCCCAGTGCTGTTGTGCCTGTGGGTAGGGTGCACGGGGACAGTGAAGACCAGCAAGAGCTTTCAGGGCTGGCCCCTTCCTTGTGGGAGAAGGAGCTGGACGTTTGCCTTTTCGGAAAGAGGCTCTGCCGAGAGCGAACGCAGTGAGATGCTGAGTCTCTGGGAAAGCACAGATGCCCAGTGCTGTTGTGCCTGTGGGTAGGGTGCACGGGGCCAGTGAAGACCAGCAAGAGCTTTCAGGGCTGGCCCCTTCCTTGTGGGAGAAGGAGCCGGACGTTTGCCTTTTCGGAAAGAGGCTCTGCCGAGAACGAGCGCCGTGAGATATGCCGTCTGTGGTTAAGCACAGATGCCCAGTGCTGTTGTGCCTGTGGGTAGGGTGCACGGGGCCAGTGAAGACCAGCAAGAGCTTTCAGGGCTGGCCCCTTCCTTGTGGGAGAAGGAGCCGGACGTTTGCCTTTTCGGAAAGAGGCTCTGCCGAGAGCGAACGCCGTGAGATGCTGAGTCTCTGGGAAAGCACAGATGCCCAGTGCTGTTGTGCCTGTGGGTAGGGTGCACGGGGCCAGTGAAGACCAGCAAGAGCTTTCAGGGCTGGCCCCTTCCTTGTGGGAGAAGGAGCCGGACGTTTGCCTTTTCGGAAAGAGGCTCTGCCGAGAGCGAACGCAGTGAGATGCTGAGTCTCTGGGAAAGCACAGATGCCCAGTGCTGTTGTGCCTGTGGGTAGGGTGCACGGGGACAGTGAAGACCAGCAAGAGCTTTCAGGGCTGGCCCCTTCCTTGTGGGAGAAGGAGCCGGACGTTTGCCTTTTCGGAAAGAGGCTCTGCCGAGAACGAGCGCTGTGAGATATGCCGTCTGTGGTTAAGCACAGATGCCCAGTGCTGTTGTGCCTATGCACAGGGTGCACGGGGCCAGTGAAGACCAGCAAGAGCTTTCAGGGCTGGCCCCTTCCTTGTGGGAGAAGGAGCCGGACGTTTGCCTTTTCGGAAAGAGGCTCTGCCAAGAACGAGCGCCGTGAGATGCTGAGTCTCTGGGAAAGCACAGATGCCCAGTGCTGTTGTGCCTGTGGGTAGGGTGCACGGGGACAAAGAAGACCAGCAAGAGCTTTCAGGGCTGGCCCCTTCCTTGTGGGAGAAGGAGCCGGACGTTTGCCTTTTCGGAAAGAGGCTCTGCCGAGAACGAGCGCCGTGAGATATGCCGTCTGTGGTTAAGCACAGATGCCCAGTGCTGTTGTGCCTATTCATAGGGTGCACGGGGCCAGTGAAGACCAGCAAGAGCTTTCAGGGCTGGCCCCTTCCTTGTGGGACAAGGAGCCGGACGTTTGCCTTTTCGGAAAGAGGCTCTGCCGAGAGCGAACGCAGTGAGATGCTGAGTCTCTGGGAAAGCACAGATGCCCAGTGCTGTTGTGCCTGTGGGTAGGGTGCACGGGGCCAGTGAAGACCAGCAAGAGCTTTCAGGGCTGGCCCCTTCCTTGTGGGAGAAGGAGCCGGACGTTTGCCTTTTCGGAAAGAGGCTCTGCCGAGAACGAGCGCCGTGAGATATGCCGTCTGTGGTTAAGCACAGATGCCCAGTGCTGTTGTGCCTGTGGATAGGGTGCACGGGGCCAGTGAAGACCAGCAAGAGCTTTCAGGGCTGGCCCCTTCCTTGTGGGAGAAGGAGCCGGACGTTTGCCTTTTCGGAAAGAGGCTCTGCCGAGAACGAGCGCCGTGAGATATGCCGTCTGTGGTTAAGCACAGATGCCCAGTGCTGTTGTGCCTATTCATAGGGTGCACGGGGCCAGTGAAGACCAGCAAGAGCTTTCAGGGCTGGCCCCTTCCTTGTGGGACAAGGAGCCGGACGTTTGCCTTTTCGGAAAGAGGCTCTGCCGAGAGCGAACGCAGTGAGATGCTGAGTCTCTGGGAAAGCACAGATGCCCAGTGCTGTTGTGCCTGTGGGTAGGGTGCACGGGGCCAGTGAAGACCAGCAAGAGTTTTCAGGGCTGGCCCCTTCCTTGTGGGAGAAGGAGCCGGACGTTTGCCTTTTCGGAAAGAGGCTCTGCCGAGAACGAGCGCCGTGAGATATGCCGTCTGTGGTTAAGCACAGATGCCCATTGCTGTTGTGCCTGTGGGTAGGGTGCACGGGGCCAGTGAAGACCAGCAAGAGCTTTCAGGGCTGGCCCCTTCCTTGTGGGAGAAGGAGCCGGACGTTTGCCTTTTCGGAAAGAGGCTCTGCCGAGAACGAGCGCCGTGAGATGCTGAGTCTCTGGGAAAGCACAGATGCCCAGTGCTGTTGTGCCTGTGGGTAGGGTGCACGGGGCCAGTGAAGACCAGCAAGAGCTTTCAGGGCTGGCCCCTTCCTTGTGGGAGAAGGAGCCGGACGTTTGCCTTTTCGGAAAGAGGCTCTGCCGAGAACGAGCGCCGTGAGATATGCCGTCTGTGGTTAAGCACAGATGCCCAGTGCTGTTGTGCCTGTGGATAGGGTGCACGGGGACAGTGAAGACCAGCAAGAGCTTTCAGGGCTGGCCCCTTCCTTGTGGGAGAAGGAGCCGGACGTTTGCCTTTTCGGAAAGAGGCTCTGCCGAGAACGAGCGCCGTGAGATATGCCGTCTGTGGTTAAGCACAGATGCCCAGTGCTGTTGTGCCTGTGGGTAGGGTGCACGGGGATAGTGAAGACCAGCAAGAGCTTTCAGGGGTGGCCCCTTCCTTGTGGGAGAAGGAGCCGGACGTTTGCCTTTTCGGAAAGAGGCTCTGCCGAGAACGAGCGCCGTGAGATATGCCGTCTGTGGTTAAGCACAGATGCCCAGTGCTGTTGTGCCTGTGGGTAGGGTGCACGGGGCCAGTGAAGACCAGCAAGAGCTTTCAGGGCTGGCCCCTTCCTTGTGGGAGAAGGAGCCGGACATTTGCCTTTTCGGAAAGAGGCTCTGCCGAGAACGAGCGCCGTGAGATATGCCGTCTGTGGTTAAGCACAGATGTCCAGTGCTGTTGTGCCTGTGGATAGGGTGCACGGGGACAGTGAAGACCAGCAAGAGCTTTCAGGGCTGGCCCCTTCCTTGTGGGAGAAGGAGCCGGACGTTTGCCTTTTCGGAAAGAGGCTCTGCCGACAACAAGCGCCGTGAGATGCTGCGAGTCCTAAAAAGGCACAGATGCCCAGTGCTGTTGTGCCTGTGGGTAGGGTGCACGGGGACAGTGAAGACCAGCAAGAGCTTTCAGGGCTGGCCCCTTCCTTGTGGGAGAAGGAGCCGGACGTTTGCCTTTTCGGAAAGAGGCTCTGCCGAGAACGAGCGCCGTGAGATGCTGAGTCTCTGGGAAAGCACAGATGCCCAGTGCTGTTGTGCCTGTGGGTAGGGTGCACGGGGACAGTGAAGACCAGCAAGAGCTTTCAGGGCTGGCCCCTTCCTTGTGGGAGAAGGAGCCGGACGTTTGCCTTTTCGGAAAGAGGCTCTGCCGAGAGCGAACGCAGTGAGATGCTGAGTCTCTGGGAAAGCACAGATGCCCAGTGCTGTTGTGCCTGTGGGTAGGGTGCACGGGGCCAGTGAAGACCAGCAAGAGCTTTCAGGGCTGGCCCCTTCCTTGTGGGAGAAGGAGCCGGACGTTTGCCTTTTCGGAAAGAGGCTCTGCCGAGAACGAGCGCCGTGAGATATGCCGTCTGTGGTTAAGCACAGATGCCCAGTGCTGTTGTGCCTGTGGGTAGGGTGCACGGGGCCAGTGAAGACCAGCAAGAGCTTTCAGGGCTGGCCCCTTCCTTGTGGGAGAAGGAGCCGGACGTTTGCCTTTTCGGAAAGAGGCTCTGCCGAGAGCGAACGCCGTGAGATGCTGAGTCTCTGGGAAAGCACAGATGCCCAGTGCTGTTGTGCCTGTGGGTAGGGTGCACGGGGACAGTGAAGACCAGCAAGAGCTTTCAGGGCTGGCCCCTTCCTTGTGGGAGAAGGAGCCGGACGTTTGCCTTTTCGGAAAGACGCTCTGCCGAGAACGAGCACCGTGAGATGCTGAGTCTCTGGGAAAGCACTGATGCCCATTGGTGTTGTGCCTGTGGGTAGGGTGCACGGGGCCAGTGAAGACCAGCAAGAGCTTTCAGGGCTGGCCCCTTCCTTGTGGGAGAAGGAGCCGGACGTTTGCCTTTTCGGAAAGAGGCTCTGCCGAGAACGAGCGCCGTGAGATATGCCGTCTGTGGTTAAGCACAGATGCCCAGTGCTGTTGTGCCTGTGGGTAGGGTGCACGGGGCCAGTGAAGACCAGCAAGAGCTTTCAGGGCTGGCCCCTTCCTTGTGGGAGAAGGAGCCGGACGTTTGCCTTTTCGGAAAGAGGCTCTGCCGAGAACGAGCGCCGTGAGATGCTGAGCCTCTGAAAAAGGCACAGATGCCCAGTGCTGTTGTGCCTGTGGGTAGGGTGCACGGGGCCAGTGAAGACCAGCAAGAGCTTTCAGGGCTGGCCCCTTCCTTGTGGGAGAAGGAGCCGGACGTTTGCCTTTTCGGAAAGAGGCTCTGCCGAGAACGAGCGCCGTGAGATATGCCGTCTGTGGTTAAGCACAGATGCCCAGTGCTGTTGTGCCTATGCATAGGGTGCACGGGGCCAGTGAAGACCAGCAAGAGCTTTCAGGGCTGGCCCCTTCCTTGTGGGAGAAGGAGCCGGACGTTTGCCTTTTCGGAAAGAGGCTCTGCCGAGAACGAGCGCCGTGAGATGCTGAGTCTCTGGGAAAGCACAGATGCCCAGTGCTGTTGTGCCTGTGGGTAGGGTGCACGGGGACAGTGAAGACCAGCAAGAGCTTTCAGGGCTGGCCCCTTCCTTGTGGGAGAAGGAGCCGGACGTTTGCCTTTTCGGAAAGAGGCTCTGCCGAGAACAAGCGCCGTGAGATATGCCGTCTGTGGTTAAGCACAGATGTCCAGTGCTGTTGTGCCTATTCATAGGGTGCACGGGGCCAGTGAAGACCAGCAAGAGCTTTCAGGGCTGGCCCCTTCCTTGTGGGAGAAGGAGCCGGACGTTTGCCTTTTCGGAAAGAGGCTCTGCCGAGAACGAGCGCCGTGAGATGCTGAGTCTCTGGGAAAGCACAGATGCCCAGTGCTGTTGTGCCTGTGGGTAGGGTGCACGGGGACAGTGAAGACCAGCAAGAGCTTTCAGGGCTGGCCCATTCCTTGTGGGAGAAGGAGCCGGACGTTTGCCTTTTCGGAAAGAGGCTCTGCCGAGAGCGAACGCAGTGAGATGCTGAGTCTCTGGGAAAGCACAGATGCCCAGTGCTGTTGTGCCTGTGGGTAGGGTGCACGGGGATAGTGAAGACCAGCAAGAGCTTTCAGGGCTGGCCCCTTCCTTGTGGGAGAAGGAGCCGGACGTTTGCCTTTTCGGAAAGAGGCTCTGCCGAGAACGAGCGCCGTGAGATATGCCGTCTGTGGTTAAGCACAGATGCCCAGTGCTGTTGTGCCTATTCATAGGGTGCACGGGGCCAGTGAAGACCAGCAAGAGCTTTCAGGGCTGGCCCCTTCCTTGTGGGAGAAGGAGCCGGACGTTTGCCTTTTCGGAAAGAGGCTCTGCCGAGAACGAGCGCCGTGAGATGCTGAGTCTCTGGGAAAGCACAGATGCCCAGTGCTGTTGTGCCTGTGGGTAGGGTGCACGGGGCCAGTGAAGACCAGCAAGAGCTTTCAGGGCTGGCCCCTTCCTTGTGGGAGAAGGAGCCGGACGTTTGCCTTTTCGGAAAGAGGCTCTGCCGAGAACGAGCGCCGTGAGATGCTGAGTCTCTGGGAAAGCACAGATGCCCATTGCTGTTGTGCCTGTGGGTAGGGTGCACGGGGCCAGTGAAGACCAGCAAGAGCTTTCAGGGCTGGCCCCTTCCTTGTGGGAGAAGGAGCCGGACGTTTGCCTTTTCGGAAAGAGGCTCTGCCGAGAGCGAACGCAGTGAGATGCTGAGTCTCTGGGAAAGCACAGATGCCCACTGCTGTTGTGCCTGTGGATAGGGTGCACGGGGACAGTGAAGACCAGCAAGAGCTTTCAGGGCTGGCCCCTTTTTTGTGGGAGAAGGAGCCGGACGTTTGCCTTTTCGGAAAGAGGCTCTGCCGAGAATGAGCGCCGTGAGATATGCCGTCTGTGGTTAAGCACAGATGCCCAGTGCTGTTGTGCCTGTGGGTAGGGTGCACGGGGCCAGTGAAGACCAGCAAGAGCTTTCAGGGCTGGCCCCTTCCTTGTGGGAGAAGGAGCCGGACGTTTGCCTTTTCGGAAAGAGGCTCTGCCGAGAACGAGCGCCGTGAGATATGCCGTCTGTGGTTAAGCACAGATGCCCAGTGCTGTTTTGCCTATTCATAGGGTGCACGGGGCCAGTGAAGACCAGCAAGAGCTTTCAGGGCTGGCCCCTTCCTTGTGGGAGAAGGAGCCGGACGTTTGCCTTTTCGGAAAGAGGCTCTGCCGAGAACGAGCGCCGTGAGATATGCCGTCTGTGGTTAAGCACAGATGCCCAGTGCTGTTGTGCCTATTCATAGAATGCACGGGGCCAGTGAAGACCAGCAAGAGCTTTCAGGGCTGGCCCCTTCCTTGTGGGAGAAGGAGCCGGACGTTTGCCTTTTCGGAAAGAGGCTCTGCCGAGAACGAGCGCCGTGAGATATGCCGTCTGTGGTTAAGCACAGATGCCCAGTGCTGTTGTGCCTGTGGGTAGGGTGCACGGGGCCAGTGAAGACCAGCAAGAGCTTTCAGGGCTGGCCCCTTCCTTGTGGGAGAAGGAGCCGGACGTTTGCCTTTTCGGAAAGAGGCTCTGCCGAGAACGAGCGCCGTGAGATATGCCGTCTGTGGTTAAGCACAGATGCCCAGTGCTGTTGTGCCTGTGGGTAGGGTGCACGGGGCCAGTGAAGACCAGCAAGAGCTTTCAGGACTGGCCCCTTCCTTGTGGGAGAAGGAGCCGGACGTTTGCCTTTTCGGAAAGAGGCTCTGCCGAGAACGAGCGCCGTGAGATGCTGAGTCTCTGGGAAAGCACAGATGCCCAGTGCTGTTGTGCCTGTGGGTAGGGTGCACGGGGCCAGTGAAGACCAGCAAGAGCTTTCAGGGCTGGCCCCTTCCTTGTGGGAGAAGGAGCCGGACGTTTGCCTTTTCGGAAAGAGGCTCTGCCGAGAACGAGCGCCGTGAGATATGCCCTCTGTGGTTAAGCACAGATGCCCAGTGCTGTTGTGCCTGTGGGTAGGGTGCACAGGGCCAGTGAAGACCAGCAAGAGCTTTCAGGGCTGGCCCCTTCCTTGTGGGAGAAGGAGCCGGACGTTTGCCTTTTCGGAAAGAGGCTCTGCCGAGAACGAGCGCCGTGAGATATGCCGTCTGTGGTTAAGCACAGATGCCCAGTGCTGTTGTGCCTGTGGGTAGGGTGCACGGGGCCAGTGAAGACCAGCAAGAGCTTTCAGGGCTGGCCCCTTCCTTGTGGGAGAAGGAGCCGGACGTTTGCCTTTTCGGAAAGAGGCTCTGCCGAGAACGAGCGCCGTGAGACGCTGAGTCTCTGGGAAAGCACAGATGTCCAGTGCTGTTGTGCCTGTGGGTAGGGTGCACGGGGCCAGTGAAGACCAGCAAGAGCTTTCAGGGCTGGCCCCTTCCTTGTGGGAGAAGGAGCCGGACGTTTGCCTTTTCGGAAAGATGCTCTGCCAAGAACGAGCGCCGTGAGATATGCCGTCTGTGGTTAAGCACAGATGTCCAGTGCTGTTGTGCCTATTCATAGGGTGCACGGGGCCAGTGAAGACCAGCAAGAGCTTTCAGGGCTGGCCCCTTCCTTGTGGGAGAAGGAGCCGGACGTTTGCCTTTTCGGAAAGAGGCTCTGCCGAGAACGAGCGCCGTGAGATATGCCGTCTGTGGTTAAGCACAGATGCCCAGTGCTGTTGTGCCTATTCATAGGGTGCACGGGGCCAGTGAAGACCAGCAAGAGCTTTCAGGGCTGGCCCATTCCTTGTGGGAGAAGGAGCCGGACGTTTGCCTTTTCGGAAAGATGCTCTGCCGAGAACGAGCGCCGTGAGATATGCCGTCTGTGGTTAAGCACAGATGCCCAGTGCTGTTGTGCCTGTGGGTAGGGTGCACGGGGCCAGTGAAGACCAGCAAGAGCTTTCAGGGCTGGCCCCTTCCTTGTGGGAGAAGGAGCCGGACGTTTGCCTTTTCGGAAAGAGGCTCTGCCGAGAACGAGCGCCGTGAGATGCTGAGTCTCTGGGAAAGCACAGATGCCCAGTGCTGTTGTGCCTGTGGGTAGGGTGCACGGGGCCAGTGAAGACCAGCAAGAGCTTTCAGGGCTGGCCCCTTCCTTGTGGGAGAAGGAGCCGGACGTTTGCCTTTTCGGAAAGAGGCTCTGCCGAGAACGAGCGCCGTGAGATGCTGAGTCTCTGGGAAAGCACAGATGCCCAGTGCTGTTGTGCCTGTGGGTAGGGTGCACGGGGCCAGTGAAGACCAGCAAGAGCTTTCAGGGCTGGCCCCTTCCTTGTGGGAGAAGGAGCCAGACGTTTGCCTTTTCGGAAAGAGGCTCTGCCGAGAGCGAACGCAGTGAGATGCTGAGTCTCTGGGAAAGCACAGATGCCCACTGCTGTTGTGCCTGTGGATAGGGTGCACGGGGACAGTGAAGACCAGCAAGAGCTTTCAGGGCTGGCCCCTTTTTTGTGGGAGAAGGAGCCGGACGTTTGCCTTTTCGGAAAGAGGCTCTGCCGAGAATGAGCGCCGTGAGATATGCCGTCTGTGGTTAAGCACAGATGCCCAGTGCTGTTGTGCCTGTGGGTAGGGTGCACGGGGCCAGTGAAGACCAGCAAGAGCTTTCAGGGCTGGCCCCTTCCTTGTGGGAGAAGGAGCCGGACGTTTGCCTTTTCGGAAAGAGGCTCTGCCGAGAACGAGCGCCGTGAGATATGCCGTCTGTGGTTAAGCACAGATGCCCAGTGCTGTTGTGCCTGTGGGTAGGGTGCACGGGGCCAGTGAAGACCAGCAAGAGCTTTCAGGGCTGGCCCCTTCCTTGTGGGAGAAGGAGCCGGATGTTTGCCTTTTCGGAAAGAGGCTCTGCCGAGAACGAGCGCCGTGAGATATGCCGTCTGTGGTTAAGCACAGATGCCCAGTGCTGTTGTGCCTGTGGGTAGGGTGCACGGGGCCAGTGAAGACCAGCAAGAGCTTTCAGGGCTGGCCCCTTCCTTGTGGGAGAAGGAGCCGGACGTTTGCCTTTTCGGAAAGAGGCTCTGCCGAGAACGAGCGCCGTGAGATATGCCGTCTGTGGTTAAGCACAGATGCTCATTGCTGTTGTGCCTGTGGGTAGGGTGCACGGGGACAGTGAAGACCAGCAAGAGCTTTCAGGGCTGGCCCCTTCCTTGTGGGAGAAGGAGCCGGACGTTTGCCTTTTCGGAAAGAGGCTCTGCCGAGAACGAGCGCCGTGAGATGCTGAGTCTCTGGGAAAGCACAGATGCCCAGTGCTGTTGTGCCTGTGGGTAGGGTGCACGGGGACGGTGAAGACCAGCAAGAGCTTTCAGGGCTGGCCCCTTCCTTGTGGGAGAAGGAGCCGGACGTTTGCCTTTTCGGAAAGAGGCTCTGCCGAGAACGAGCGCCGTGAGATATGCCGTCTGTGGTTAAGCACAGATGCCCAGTGCTGTTGTTCCTGTGGGTAGGGTGCACGGGGCCAGTGAAGACCAGCAAGAGCTTTCAGGGCTGGCCCCTTCCTTGTGGGAGAAGGAGCCGGACGTTTGCCTTTTCGGAAAGAGGCTCTGCCGAGAACGAGCGCCGTGAGATATGCCCTCTGTGGTTAAGCACAGATGCCCAGTGCTGTTGTGCCTGTGGGTAGGGTGCACGGGGCCAGTGAAGACCAGCAAGAGCTTTCAGGGCTGGCCCCTTCCTTGTGGGAGAAGGAGCCGGACGTTTGCCTTTTCGGAAAGAGGCTCTGCCGAGAACGAGCGCCGTGAGATATGCCGTCTGTGGTTAAGCACAGATGTCCAGTGCTGTTGTGCCTATTCATAGGGTGCACGGGGCCAGTGAAGACCAGCAAGAGCTTTCAGGGCTGGCCCCTTCCTTGTGGGAGAAGGAGCCGGACGTTTGCCTTTTCGGAAAGAGGCTCTGCCGAGAACGAGCGCCGTGAGATGCTGAGTCTCTGGGAAAGCACAGATGCCCAGTGCTGTTGTGCCTGTGGGTAGGGTGCACGGGGCCAGTGAAGACCAGCAAGAGCTTTCAGGGCTGGCCCCTTCCTTGTGGGAGAAGGAGCCGGACGTTTGCCTTTTCGGAAAGATGCTCTGCCAAGAACGAGCGCCGTGAGATATGCCGTCTGTGGTTAAGCACAGATGTCCAGTGCTGTTGTGCCTATTCATAGACTGCACGGGGCCAGTGAAGACCAGCAAGAGCTTTCAGGGCTGGCCCCTTCCTTGTGGGAGAAGGAGCCGGACGTTTGCCTTTTCGGAAAGAGGCTCTGCCGAGAACGAGCGCCGTGAGATATGCCGTCTGTGGTTAAGCACAGATGCCCAGTGCTGTTGTGCCTGTGGGTAGGGTGCACGGGGCCAGTGAAGACCAGCAAGAGCTTTCAGGGCTGGCCCCTTCCTTGTGGGAGAAGGAGCCGGACGTTTGCCTTTTCGGAAAGATGCTCTGCCGAGAACGAGCGCCGTGAGATATGCCGTCTGTGGTTAAGCACAGATGCCCAGTGCTGTTGTGCCTGTGGGTACGGTGCACGGGGACAGTGAAGACCAGCAAGAGCTTTCAGGGCTGGCCCCTTCCTTGTGGGAGAAGGAGCCGGACGTTTGCCTTTTCGGACAGAGGCTCTGCCGAGAACGAGCGCCGTGAGATATGCCGTCTGTGGTTAAGCACAGATGCCCAGTGCTGTTGTGCCTGTGGGTAGGGTGCACGCGGCCAGTGAAGACCAGCAAGAGCTTTCAGGGCTGGCCCCTTCCTTGTGGGAGAAGGAGCCGGACGTTTGCCTTTTCGGAAAGAGGCTCTGCCGAGAACGAGCGCCGTGAGATATGCCGTCTGTGGTTAAGCACAGATGTCCAGTGCTGTTGTGCCTATTCATAGGGTGCACAGGGCCAGTGAAGACCAGCAAGAGCTTTCAGGGCTGGCCCCTTCCTTGTGGGAGAAGGAGCCGGACGTTTGCCTTTTCGGAAAGAGGCTCTGCCGAGAACGAGCGCCGTGAGATGCTGAGTCTCTGGGAAAGCACAGATGTCCAGTGCTGTTGTGCCTGTGGGTAGGGTGCACGGGGCCAGTGAAGACCAGCAAGAGCTTTCAGGGCTGGCCCCTTCCTTGTGGGAGAAGGAGCCGGACGTTTGCCTTTTCGGAAAGAGGCTCTGCCGAGAACGAGCGCCGTGAGATATGCCGTCTGTGGTTAAGCACAGATGTCCAGTGCTGTTGTGCCTATTCATAGGGTGCACGGGGACAGTGAAGACCAGCAAGAGCTTTCAGGGCTGGCCCCTTCCTTGTGGGAGAAGGAGCCGGACGTTTGCCTTTTCGGAAAGAGGCTCTGCCGAGAACGAGCGCCGTGAGATATGCCGTCTGTGGTTAAGCACAGATGCCCATTGCTGTTGTGCCTGTGGGTAGGGTGCACGGGGACAGTGAAGACCAGCAAGAGCTTTCAGGGCTGGCCCCTTCCTTGTGGGAGAAGGAGCCGGACGTTTGCCTTTTCGGAAAGAGGCTCTGCCGAGAACGAGCGCCGTGAGATGCTGAGTCTCTGGGAAAGCACAGATGCCCAGTGCTGTTGTGCCTGTGGGTAGGGTGCACGGGGCCAGTGAAGACCAGCAAGAGCTTTCAGGGCTGGCCCCTTCCTTGTGGGAGAAGGAGCCGGACGTTTGCCTTTTCGGAAAGAGGCTCTGCCGAGAACGAGCGCCGTGAGATATGCCGTCTGTGGTTAAGCACAGATGTCCAGTGCTGTTGTGCCTATTCATAGGGTGCACAGGGCCAGTGAAGACCAGCAAGAGCTTTCAGGGCTGGCCCCTTCCTTGTGGGAGAAGGAGCCGGACGTTTGCCTTTTCGGAAAGAGGCTCTGCCGAGAACGAGCGCCGTGAGATGCTGAGTCTCTGGGAAAGCACAGATGTCCAGTGCTGTTGTGCCTGTGGGTAGGGTGCACGGGGCCAGTGAAGACCAGCAAGAGCTTTCAGGGCTGGCCCCTTCCTTGTGGGAGAAGGAGCCGGACGTTTGCCTTTTCGGAAAGAGGCTCTGCCGAGAACGAGCGCCGTGAGATATGCCGTCTGTGGTTAAGCACAGATGTCCAGTGCTGTTGTGCCTATTCATAGGGTGCACGGGGCCAGTGAAGACCAGCAAGAGCTTTCAGGGCTGGCCCCTTCCTTGTGGGAGAAGGAGCCGGACGTTTGCCTTTTCGGAAAGAGGCTCTGCCGAGAACGAGCGCCGTGAGATATGCCGTCTGTGGTTAAGCACAGATGCCCAGTGCTGTTGTGCCTGTGGGTAGGGTGCACGGGGACAGTGAAGACCAGCAAGAGCTTTCAGGGCTGGCCCCTTCCTTGTGGGAGAAGGAGCCGGACGTTTGCCTTTTCGGAAGGAGGCTCTGCCGAGAACGAGTGCCGTGAGATATGCCGTCTGTGGTTAAGCACAGATGTCCAGTGCTGTTGTGCCTGTGGGTAGGGTGCACGCGGCCAGTGAAGACCAGCAAGAGCTTTCAGGGCTGGCCCCTTCCTTGTGGGAGAAGGAGCCGGACGTTTGCCTTTTCGGAAAGAGGCTCTGCCGAGAACGAGCGCCGTCAGATATGCCGTCTGTGGTTAAGCACAGATGCCCAGTGCTGTTGTGCCTATTCATAGGGTGCACGGGGCCAGTGAAGACCAGCAAGAGCTTTCAGGGCTGGCCCCTTCCTTGTGGGAGAAGGAGCCGGACGTTTGCCTTTTCGGAAAGAGGCTCTGCCGAGAACGAGCGCCGTGAGATGCTGAGTCTCTGGGAAAGCACAGATGCCCAGTGCTGTTGTGCCTGTGGGTAGGGTGCACGGGGCCAGTGAAGACCAGCAAGAGCTTTCAGGGCTGGCCCCTTCCTTGTGGGAGAAGGAGCCGGACGTTTGCCTTTTCGGAAAGAGGCTCTGCCGAGAACGAGCGCCGTGAGATATGCCGTCTGTGGTTAAGCACAGATGTCCAGTGCTGTTGTGCCTATTCATAGGGTGCACGGGGCCAGTGAAGACCAGCAAGAGCTTTCAGGGCTGGCCCCTTCCTTGTGGGAGAAGGAGCCGGACGTTTGCCTTTTCGGAAAGAGGCTCTGCCGAGAACGAGCGCCGTGAGATATGCCGTCTGCGGTTAAGCACAGATGCCCAGTGCTGTTGTGCCTGTGGGTAGGGTGCACGGGGCCAGTGAAGACCAGCAAGAGCTTTCAGGGCTGGCCCCTTCCTTGTGGGAGAAGGAGCCGGACGTTTGCCTTTTCGGAAAGAGGCTCTGCCGAGAACGAGCGCCGTGAGATGCTGAGTCTCTGGGAAAGCACAGATGCCCAGTGCTGTTGTGCCTGTGGGTAGGGTGCACGGGGACAGTGAAGACCAGCAAGAGCTTTCAGGGCTGGCCCCTTCCTTGTGGGAGAAGGAGCCGGACGTTTGCCTTTTCGGAAAGAGGCTCTGCCGAGAACGAGCGCCGTGAGATATGCCGTCTGTGGTTAAGCACAGATGTCCAGTGCTGTTGTGCCTATTCATAGGGTGCACGGGGCCAGTGAAGACCAGCAAGAGCTTTCAGGGCTGGCCCCTTCCTTGTGGGAGAAGGAGCCGGACGTTTGCCTTTTCGGAAAGAGGCTCTGCCGAGAACGAGCGCCGTGAGATGCTGAGTCTCTGGGAAAGCACAGATGCCCAGTGCTGTTGTGCCTGTGGGTAGGGTGCACGGGGCCAGTGAAGACCAGCAAGAGCTTTCAGGGCTGGCCCCTTCCTTGTGGGAGAAGGAGCCGGACGTTTGCCTTTTCGGAAAGAGGCTCTGCCGAGAACGAGCGCCGTGAGATATGCCGTCTGTGGTTAAGCACAGATGTCCAGTGCTGTTGTGCCTATTCATAGGGTGCACGGGGCCAGTGAAGACCAGCAAGAGCTTTCAGGGCTGGCCCCTTCCTTGTGGGAGAAGGAGCCGGACGTTTGCCTTTTCGGAAAGAGGCTCTGCCGAGAACGAGCGCCGTGAGATATGCCGTCTGTGGTTAAGCACAGATGCCCATTGCTGTTGTGCCTGTGGGTAGGGTGCACGGGGACAGTGAAGACCAGCAAGAGCTTTCAGGGCTGGCCCCTTCCTTGTGGGAGAAGGAGCCGGACGTTTGCCTTTTCGGAAAGAGGCTCTGCCGAGAACGAGCGCCGTGAGATGCTGAGTCTCTGGGAAAGCACAGATGCCCAGTGCTGTTGTGCCTGTGGGTAGGGTGCACGGGGACAGTGAAGACCAGCAAGAGCTTTCAGGGCTGGCCCCTTCCTTGTGGGAGAAGGAGCCGGACGTTTGCCTTTTCGGAAAGAGGCTCTGCCGAGAACGAGCGCCGTGAGATATGCCGTCTGTGGTTAAGCACAGATGCCCAGTGCTGTTGTGCCTGTGGGTAGGGTGCACGGGGCCAGTGAAGACCAGCAAGAGCTTTCAGGGCTGGCCCCTTCCTTGTGGGAGAAGGAGCCGGACGTTTGCCTTTTCGGAAAGAGGCTCTGCCGAGAACGAGCGCCGTGAGATATGCCGTCTGTGGTTAAGCACAGATGCCCAGTGCTGTTGTGCCTGTGGGTAGGGTGCACGGGGACAGTGAAGACCAGCAAGAGCTTTCAGGGCTGGCCCCTTCCTTGTGGGAGAAGGAGCCGGACGTTTGCCTTTTCGGAAGGAGGCTCTGCCGAGAACGAGTGCCGTGAGATATGCCGTCTGTGGTTAAGCACAGATGCCCAGTGCTGTTGTGCCTGTGGGTAGGGTGCACGCGGCCAGTGAAGACCAGCAAGAGCTTTCAGGGCTGGCCCCTTCCTTGTGGGAGAAGGAGCCGGACGTTTGCCTTTTCGGAAAGAGGCTCTGCCGAGAACGAGCGCCGTGAGATGCTGAGTCTCTGGGAAAGCACAGATGCCCAGTGCTGTTGTGCCTGTGGGTAGGGTGCACGGGGACAGTGAAGACCAGCAAGAGCTTTCAGGGCTGGCCCCTTCCTTGTGGGAGAAGGAGCCGGACGTTTGCCTTTTCGGAAAGAGGCTCTGCCGAGAACGAGCGCCGTGAGATATGCCGTCTGTGGTTAAGCACAGATGCCCAGTGCTGTTGTGCCTGTGGGTAGGGTGCACGGGGCCAGTGAAGACCAGCAAGAGCTTTCAGGGCTGGCCCCTTCCTTGTGGGAGAAGGAGCCGGACGTTTGCCTTTTCGGAAAGAGGCTCTGCCGAGAACGAGCGCCGTGAGATATGCCGTCTGTGGTTAAGCACAGATGCCCAGTGCTGTTGTGCCTGTGGGTAGGGTGCACGGGGACAGTGAAGACCAGCAAGAGCTTTCAGGGCTGGCCCCTTCCTTGTGGGAGAAGGAGCCGGACGTTTGCCTTTTCGGAAGGAGGCTCTGCCGAGAACGAGTGCCGTGAGATATGCCGTCTGTGGTTAAGCACAGATGTCCAGTGCTGTTGTGCCTGTGGGTAGGGTGCACGCGGCCAGTGAAGACCAGCAAGAGCTTTCAGGGCTGGCCCCTTCCTTGTGGGAGAAGGAGCCGGACGTTTGCCTTTTCGGAAAGAGGCTCTGCCGAGAACGAGCGCCGTCAGATATGCCGTCTGTGGTTAAGCACAGATGCCCAGTGCTGTTGTGCCTATTCATAGGGTGCACGGGGACAGTGAAGACCAGCAAGAGCTTTCAGGGCTGGCCCATTCCTTGTGGGAGAAGGAGCCGGACGTTTGCCTTTTCGGAAAGAGGCTCTGCCGAGAACGAGCGCCGTGAGATGCTGAGTCTCTGGGAAAGCACAGATGTCCAGTGCTGTTGTGCCTGTGGGTAGGGTGCACGGGGCCAGTGAAGACCAGCAAGAGCTTTCAGGGCTGGCCCCTTCCTTGTGGGAGAAGGAGCCGGACGTTTGCCTTTTCGGAAAGAGGCTCTGCCGAGAACGAGCGCTGTGAGATATGCCGTCTGTGGTTAAGCACAGATGTCCAGTGCTGTTGTGCCTATTCATAGGGTGCACGGGGCCAGTGAAGACCAGCAAGAGCTTTCAGGGCTGGCCCCTTCCTTGTGGGAGAAGGAGCCGGACGTTTGCCTTTTCGGAAAGAGGCTCTGCCGAGAACGAGCGCCGTGAGATGCTGAGTCTCTGGGAAAGCACAGATGCACATTGCTGTTGTGCCTGTGGATAGGGTGCACGGGGCCAGTGAAGACCAGCAAGAGCTTTCAGGGCTGGCCCCTTCCTTGTGGGAGAAGGAGCCGGACGTTTGCCTTTTCGGAAAGAGGCTCTGCCGAGAACGAGCGCCGTGAGATATGCCGTCTGTGGTTAAGCACAGATGCCCATTGCTGTTGTGCCTGTGGGTAGGGTGCACGGGGACAGTGAAGACCAGCAAGAGCTTTCAGGACTGGCCCCTTCCTTGTGGGAGAAGGAGCCGGACGTTTGCCTTTTCGGAAAGAGGCTCTGCCGAGAACGAGCGCCGTGAGATATGCCGTCTGTGGTTAAGCACAGATGTCCAGTGCTCTTGTGCCTATTCATAGGGTGCACGGGGCCAGTGAAGACCAGCAAGAGCTTTCAGGGCTGGCCCCTCCCTTGTGGGAGAAGGAGCCGGACGTTTGCCTTTTCGGAAAGAGGCTCTGCCGAGAACGAGCGCCGTGAGATATGCCGTCTGTGGTTAAGCACAGATGCCCAGTGCTGTTGTGCCTGTGGGTAGGGTGCACGGGGACAGTGAAGACCAGCAAGAGCTTTCAGGGCTGGCCCCTTCCTTGTGGGAGAAGGAGCCGGACGTTTGCCTTTTCGGAAAGAGGCTCTGCCGAGAACGAGCGCCGTGAGATGCTGAGTCTCTGGGAAAGCGCAGATGCCCAGTGCTGTTGTGCCTGTGGGTAGGGTGCACGGGGCCAGTGAAGACCAGCAAGAGCTTTCAGGGCTGGCCCCTTCCTTGTGGGAGATAGAGCCGGACGTTTGCCTTTTCGGAAAGATGCTCTGCCGAGAACGAGCGCCGTGAGATATGCCGTCTGTGGTTAAGCACAGATGTCCAGTGCTGTTGTGCCTATTCATAGAGTGCACGGGGCCAGTGAAGACCAGCAAGAGCTTTCAGGGCTGGCCCCTTCCTTGTGGGAGAAGGAGCCGGACGTTTGCCTTTTCGGAAAGAGGCTCTGCCGAGAACGAGCGCCGTGAGATATGCCGTCTGTGGTTAAGCACAGATGCCCAGTGCTGTTGTGCCTGTGGGTAGGGTGCACGGGGCCAGTGAAGACCAGCAAGAGCTTTCAGGGCTGGCCCCTTCCTTGTGGGAGAAGGAGCCGGACGTTTGCCTTTTCGGAAAGAGGCTCTGCCAAGAACGAGCGCCGTGAGATGCTGAGTCTCTGGGAAAGCACAGATGCCCAGTGCTGTTGTGCCTGTGGGTAGGGTGCACGGGGACAGTGAAGACCAGCAAGAGCTTTCAGGGCTGGCCCCTTCCTTGTGGGAGAAGGAGCCGGACGTTTGCCTTTTCGGAAAGAGGCTCTGCCGAGAACGAGCGCCGTGAGATATGCCGTCTGTGGTTAAGCACAGATGCCCAGTGCTGTTGTGCCTGTGGGTAGGGTGCACGGGGACAGTGAAGACCAGCAAGAGCTTTCAGGGCTGGCCCCTTCCTTGTGGGAGAAGGAGCCGGACGTTTGCCTTTTCGGAAGGAGGCTCTGCCGAGAACGAGTGCCTTGAGATATGCCGTCTGTGGTTAAGCACAGATGCCCAGTGCTGTTGTGCCTGTGGGTAGGGTGCACGCGGCCAGTGAAGACCAGCAAGAGCTTTCAGGGCTGGCCCCTTCCTTGTGGGAGAAGGAGCCGGATGTTTGCCTTTTCGGAAAGAGGCTCTGCCGAGAACGAGCGCCGTGAGATATGCCGTCTGTGGTTAAGCACAGATGCCCAGTGCTGTTGTGCCTGTGGGTAGGGTGCACGGGGACAGTGAAGACCAGCAAGAGCTTTCAGGGCTGGCCCCTTCCTTGTGGGAGAAGGAGCCGGACGTTTGCCTTTTCGGAAAGAGGCTCTGCCGAGAACGAGCGCCGTGAGATATGCCGTCTGTGGTTAAGCACAGATGCCCAGTGCTGTTGTGCCTGTGGGTAGGGTGCACGCGGCCAGTGAAGACCAGCAAGAGCTTTCAGGGCTGGCCCCTTCCTTGTGGGAGAAGGAGCCGGACGTTTGCCTTTTCGGAAAGAGGCTCTGCCGAGAACGAGCGCCGTGAGATATGCCGTCTGTGGTTAAGCACAGATGCTCATTGCTGTTGTGCCTGTGGGTAGGGTGCACGGGGACAGTGAAGACCAGCAAGAGCTTTCAGGGCTGGCCCCTTCCTTGTGGGAGAAGGAGCCGGACGTTTGCCTTTTCGGAAAGAGGCTCTGCCGAGAACGAGCGCCGTGAGATGCTGAGTCTCTGGGAAAGCACAGATGCCCAGTGCTGTTGTGCCTGTGGGTAGGGTGCACGGGGCCAGTGAAGACCAGCAAGAGCTTTCAGGGCTGGCCCCTTCCTTGTGGGAGAAGGAGCCGGACGTTTGCCTTTTCGGAAAGAGTCTCTGCCGAGAACGAGCGCCGTGAGATATGCCGTCTGTGGTTAAGCACAGATGCCCAGTGCTGTTGTGCCTGTGTGTAGGGTGCACGGGGATAGTGAAGACCAGCAAGAGCTTTCAGGGCTGGCCCCTTCCTTGTGGGAGAAGGAGCCGGACGTTTGCCTTTTCGGAAAGAGGCTCTGCCGAGAACGAGCGCCGTGAGATATGCCGTCTGTGGTTAAGCACAGATGCCCAGTGCTGTTGTGCCTGTGGGTAGGGTGCACGGGGCCAGTGAAGACCAGCAAGAGCTTTCAGGGCTGGCCCCTTCCTTGTGGGAGAAGGAGCCGGACGTTTGCCTTTTCGGAAAGAGGCTCTGCCGAGAACGAGCACCGTGAGATGCTGAGTCTCTGGGAAAGCACAGATGCCCAGTGCTGTTGTGCCTGTGGGTAGGGTGCACGGGGATAGTGAAGACCAGCAAGAGCTTTCAGGGCTGGCCCCTTCCTTGTGGGAGAAGGAGCCGGACGTTTGCCTTTTCGGAAAGAGGCTCTGCCGAGAGCGAACGCCGTGAGATGCTGAGTCTCTGGGAAAGCACAGATGCCCATTGCTGTTGTGCCTGTGGGTAGGGTGCACGGGGCCAGTGAAGACCAGCAAGAGCTTTCAGGGCTGGCCCCTTCCTTGTGGGAGAAGGAGCCGGACGTTTGCCTTTTCGGAAAGAGGCTCTGCCGAGAACGAGCGCCGTGAGATATGCCGTCTGTGGTTAAGCACAGATGTCCAGTGCTCTTGTGCCTATTCATAGGGTGCACGGGGCCAGTGAAGACCAGCAAGAGCTTTCAGGGCTGGCCCCTCCCTTGTGGGAGAAGGAGCCGGACGTTTGCCTTTTCGGAAAGAGGCTCTGCCGAGAACGAGCGCCGTGAGATATGCCGTCTGTGGTTAAGCACAGATGCCCAGTGCTGTTGTGCCTGTGGGTAGGGTGCACGGGGACAGTGAAGACCAGCAAGAGCTTTCAGGGCTGGCCCCTTCCTTGTGGGAGAAGGAGCCGGACGTTTGCCTTTTCGGAAAGAGGCTCTGCCGAGAACGAGCGCCGTGAGATGCTGAGTCTCTGGGAAAGCGCAGATGCCCAGTGCTGTTGTGCCTGTGGGTAGGGTGCACGGGGCCAGTGAAGACCAGCAAGAGCTTTCAGGGCTGGCCCCTTCCTTGTGGGAGATAGAGCCGGACGTTTGCCTTTTCGGAAAGATGCTCTGCCGAGAACGAGCGCCGTGAGATATGCCGTCTGTGGTTAAGCACAGATGTCCAGTGCTGTTGTGCCTATTCATAGAGTGCACGGGGCCAGTGAAGACCAGCAAGAGCTTTCAGGGCTGGCCCCTTCCTTGTGGGAGAAGGAGCCGGACGTTTGCCTTTTCGGAAAGAGGCTCTGCCGAGAACGAGCGCCGTGAGATATGCCGTCTGTGGTTAAGCACAGATGCCCAGTGCTGTTGTGCCTGTGGGTAGGGTGCACGGGGCCAGTGAAGACCAGCAAGAGCTTTCAGGGCTGGCCCCTTCCTTGTGGGAGAAGGAGCCGGACGTTTGCCTTTTCGGAAAGAGGCTCTGCCAAGAACGAGCGCCGTGAGATGCTGAGTCTCTGGGAAAGCACAGATGCCCAGTGCTGTTGTGCCTGTGGGTAGGGTGCACGGGGACAGTGAAGACCAGCAAGAGCTTTCAGGGCTGGCCCCTTCCTTGTGGGAGAAGGAGCCGGACGTTTGCCTTTTCGGAAAGAGGCTCTGCCGAGAACGAGCGCCGTGAGATATGCCGTCTGTGGTTAAGCACAGATGCCCAGTGCTGTTGTGCCTGTGGGTAGGGTGCACGGGGACAGTGAAGACCAGCAAGAGCTTTCAGGGCTGGCCCCTTCCTTGTGGGAGAAGGAGCCGGACGTTTGCCTTTTCGGAAGGAGGCTCTGCCGAGAACGAGTGCCTTGAGATATGCCGTCTGTGGTTAAGCACAGATGCCCAGTGCTGTTGTGCCTGTGGGTAGGGTGCACGCGGCCAGTGAAGACCAGCAAGAGCTTTCAGGGCTGGCCCCTTCCTTGTGGGAGAAGGAGCCGGATGTTTGCCTTTTCGGAAAGAGGCTCTGCCGAGAACGAGCGCCGTGAGATATGCCGTCTGTGGTTAAGCACAGATGCCCAGTGCTGTTGTGCCTGTGGGTAGGGTGCACGGGGACAGTGAAGACCAGCAAGAGCTTTCAGGGCTGGCCCCTTCCTTGTGGGAGAAGGAGCCGGACGTTTGCCTTTTCGGAAAGAGGCTCTGCCGAGAACGAGCGCCGTGAGATATGCCGTCTGTGGTTAAGCACAGATGCCCAGTGCTGTTGTGCCTGTGGGTAGGGTGCACGCGGCCAGTGAAGACCAGCAAGAGCTTTCAGGGCTGGCCCCTTCCTTGTGGGAGAAGGAGCCGGACGTTTGCCTTTTCGGAAAGAGGCTCTGCCGAGAACGAGCGCCGTGAGATATGCCGTCTGTGGTTAAGCACAGATGCTCATTGCTGTTGTGCCTGTGGGTAGGGTGCACGGGGACAGTGAAGACCAGCAAGAGCTTTCAGGGCTGGCCCCTTCCTTGTGGGAGAAGGAGCCGGACGTTTGCCTTTTCGGAAAGAGGCTCTGCCGAGAACGAGCGCCGTGAGATGCTGAGTCTCTGGGAAAGCACAGATGCCCAGTGCTGTTGTGCCTGTGGGTAGGGTGCACGGGGCCAGTGAAGACCAGCAAGAGCTTTCAGGGCTGGCCCCTTCCTTGTGGGAGAAGGAGCCGGACGTTTGCCTTTTCGGAAAGAGTCTCTGCCGAGAACGAGCGCCGTGAGATATGCCGTCTGTGGTTAAGCACAGATGCCCAGTGCTGTTGTGCCTGTGTGTAGGGTGCACGGGGATAGTGAAGACCAGCAAGAGCTTTCAGGGCTGGCCCCTTCCTTGTGGGAGAAGGAGCCGGACGTTTGCCTTTTCGGAAAGAGGCTCTGCCGAGAACGAGCGCCGTGAGATATGCTGTCTGTGGTTAAGCACAGATGCCCAGTGCTGTTGTGCCTGTGGGTAGGGTGCACGGGGCCAGTGAAGACCAGCAAGAGCTTTCAGGGCTGGCCCCTTCCTTGTGGGAGAAGGAGCCGGACGTTTGCCTTTTCGGAAAGAGGCTCTGCCGAGAACGAGCACCGTGAGATGCTGAGTCTCTGGGAAAGCACAGATGCCCAGTGCTGTTGTGCCTGTGGGTAGGGTGCACGGGGATAGTGAAGACCAGCAAGAGCTTTCAGGGCTGGCCCCTTCCTTGTGGGAGAAGGAGCCGGACGTTTGCCTTTTCGGAAAGAGGCTCTGCCGAGAGCGAACGCCGTGAGATGCTGAGTCTCTGGGAAAGCACAGATGCCCATTGCTGTTGTGCCTGTGGGTAGGGTGCACGGGGCCAGTGAAGACCAGCAAGAGCTTTCAGGGCTGGCCCCTTCCTTGTGGGAGAAGGAGCCGGACGTTTGCCTTTTCGGAAAGAGGCTCTGCCGAGAACGAGCGCCGTGAGATGCTGAGTCTCTGGGAAAGCACAGATGCCCAGTGCTGTTGTGCCTGTGGGTAGGGTGCACGGGGACAGTGAAGACCAGCAAGAGCTTTCAGGGCTGGCCCCTTCCTTGTGGGAGAAGGAGCCGGACGTTTGCCTTTTCGGAAAGAGGCTCTGCCGAGAACGAGCGCCGTGAGATATGCCGTCTGTGGTTAAGCACAGATGCCCAGTGCTGTTGTGCCTGTGGGTAGGGTGCACGGGGACAGTGAAGACCAGCAAGAGCTTTCAGGGCTGGCCCCTTCCTTGTGGGAGAAGGAGCCGGACGTTTGCCTTTTCGGAAAGAGGCTCTGCCGAGAGCGAATGCAGTGAGATGCTGAGTCTCTGGGAAAGCACAGATGCCCAGTGCTGTTGTGCCTGTGGGTAGGGTGCACGGGGCCAGTGAAGACCAGCAAGAGCTTTCAGGGCTGGCCCCTTCCTTGTGGGAGAAGGAGCCGGACATTTGCCTTTTCGGAAAGAGGCTCTGCCGAGAACGAGCGCCGTGAGATATGCCGTCTGTGGTTAAGCACAGATGCCCAGTGCTGTTGTGCCTGTGGGTAGGGTGCACGCGGCCAGTGAAGACCAGCAAGAGCTTTCAGGGCTGGCCCCTTCCTTGTGGGAGAAGGAGCCGGACGTTTGCCTTTTCGGAAAGAGGCTCTGCCGAGAACGAGCGCCGTGAGATATGCCGTCTGTGGTTAAGCACAGATGCCCAGTGCTGTTGTGCCTGTGGGTAGGGTGCACGCGGCCAGTGAAGACCAGCAAGAGCTTTCAGGGCTGGCCCCTTCCTTGTGGGAGAAGGAGCCGGACGTTTGCCTTTTCGGAAAGAGTCTCTGCCGAGAACGAGCGCCGTGAGATGCTGAGTCTCTGGGAAAGCACAGATGCCCAGTGCTGTTGTGCCTGTGGGTAGGGTGCACGGGGACAGTGAAGACCAGCAAGAGCTTTCAGGGCTGGCCCCTTCCTTGTGGGAGAAGGAGCCGGACGTTTGCCTTTTCGGAAAGAGGCTCTGCCGAGAACGAGCGCCGTGAGATATGCCGTCTGTGGTTAAGCACAGATGCCCAGTGCTGTTGTGCCTGTGGGTAGGGTGCACGGGGATAGTGAAGACCAGCAAGAGCTTTCAGGGCTGGCCCCTTCCTTGTGGGAGAAGGAGCCGGACGTTTGCCTTTTCGGAAAGAGGCTCTGCCGAGAACGAGCGCCGTGAGATATGCCGTCTGTGGTTAAGCACAGATGCCCAGTGCTGTTGTGCCTGTGGGTAGGGTGCACGGGGCCAGTGAAGACCAGCAAGAGCTTTCAGGGCTGGCCCCTTCCTTGTGGGAGAAGGAGCCGGACGATTGCCTTTTCGGAAAGAGGCTCTGCCGAGAGCGAACGCAGTGAGATGCTGAGTCTCTGGGAAAGCACAGATGCCCAGTGCTGTTGTGCCTGTGGGTAGGGTGCACGGGGACAGTGAAGACCAGCAAGAGCTTTCAGGGCTGGCCCCTTCCTTGTGGGAGAAGGAGCCAGACGTTTGCCTTTCCGGAAAGAGGCCTTGCCGAGAACGAGCGCCGTGAGATATGCCGTCTGTGGTTAAGCACAGATGCCCAGTGCTGTTGTGCCTGTGGGTAGGGTGCACGGGGATAGTGAAGACCAGCAAGAGCTTTCAGGGCTGGCCCCTTCCTTGTGGGAGAAGGAGCCGGACGTTTGCCTTTTCGGAAAGAGGCTCTGCCGAGAACGAGCGCCGTGAGATATGCCGTCTGTGGTTAAGCACAGATGCCCAGTGCTGTTGTGCCTGTGGGTAGGGTGCACGGGGCCAGTGAAGACCAGCAAGAGCTTTCAGGGCTGGCCCCTTCCTTGTGGGAGAAGGAGCCGGACATTTGCCTTTTCGGAAAGAGGCTCTGCCGAGAGCGAATGCAGTGAGATGCTGAGTCTCTGGGAAAGCATAGATGCCCAGTGCTGTTGTGCCTGTGGGTAGGGTGCACGGGGATAGTGAAGACCAGCAAGAGCTTTCAGGGCTGGCCCCTTCCTTGTGGGAGACGGAGCCAGACGTTTGCCTTTTCGGAAAGAGGCCTTGCCGAGAACGAGCGCCGTGAGATATGCCGTCTGTGGTTAAGCACAGATGCCCAGTGCTGTTGTGCCTGTGGGTAGGGTGCACGCGGCCAGTGAAGACCAGCAAGAGCTTTCAGGGCTGGCCCCTTCCTTGTGGGAGAAGGAGCCGGACGATTGCCTTTTCGGAAAGAGGCTCTGCCGAGAGCGAACGCAGTGAGATGCTGAGTCTCTGGGAAAGCACAGATGCCCAGTGCTGTTGTGCCTGTGGGTAGGGTGCACGGGGACAGTGAAGACCAGCAAAAGCTTTCAGGGCTGGCCCCTTCCTTGTGGGAGAAGGAGCCAGACGTTTGCCTTTCCGGAAAGAGGCCTTGCCGAGAACGAGCGCCGTGAGATATGCCGTCTGTGGTTAAGCACAGATGCCCAGTGCTGTTGTGCCTGTGGGTAGGGTGCACGGGGCCAGTGAAGACCAGCAAGAGCTTTCAGGGCTGGCCCCTTCCTTGTGGGAGAAGGAGCCGGACGTTTGCCTTTTCGGAAAGAGGCTCTGCCGAGAACGAACGCCGTGAGATATGCCGTCTGTGGTTAAGCACAGATGCCCAGTGCTGTTGTGCCTGTGGGTAGGGTGCACGGGGCCAGTGAAGACCAGCAAGAGCTTTCAGGGCTGGCCCCTTCCTTGTGGGAGAAGGAGCCGGACATTTGCCTTTTCGGAAAGAGGCTCTGCCGAGAGCGAATGCAGTGAGATGCTGAGTCTCTGGGAAAGCACAGATGCCCAGTGCTGTTGTGCCTGTGGGTAGGGTGCACGGGGACAGTGAAGACCAGCAAGAGCTTTCAGGGCTGGCCCCTTCCTTGTGGGAGAAGGAGCCAGACGTTTGCCTTTCCGGAAAGAGGCCTTGCCGAGAACGAGCGCCGTGAGATATGCCGTCTGTGGTTAAGCACAGATGCCCAGTGCTGTTGTGCCTGTGGGTAGGGTGCACGGGGATAGTGAAGACCAGCAAGAGCTTTCAGGGCTGGCCCCTTCCTTGTGGGAGAAGGAGCCGGACGTTTGCCTTTTCGGAAAGAGGCTCTGCCGAGAACGAGCGCCGTGAGATATGCCGTCTGTGGTTAAGCACAGATGCCCAGTGCTGTTGTGCCTGTGGGTAGGGTGCACGGGGACAGTGAAGACCAGCAAGAGCTTTCAGGGCTGGCCCCTTCCTTGTGGGAGAAGGAGCCGGACATTTGCCTTTTCGGAAAGAGGCTCTGCCGAGAGCGAATGCAGTGAGATGCTGAGTCTCTGGGAAAGCACAGATGCCCAGTGCTGTTGTGCCTGTGGGTAGGGTGCACGGGGATAGTGAAGACCAGCAAGAGCTTTCAGGGCTGGCCCCTTCCTTGTGGGAGAAGGAGCCAGACGTTTGCCTTTTCGGAAAGAGGCCTTGCCGAGAACGAGCGCCGTGAGATATGCCGTCTGTGGTTAAGCACAGATGCCCAGTGCTGTTGTGCCTGTGGGTAGGGTGCACGCGGCCAGTGAAGACCAGCAAGAGCTTTCAGGGCTGGCCCCTTCCTTGTGGGAGAAGGAGCCGGACGTTTGCCTTTTCGGAAAGAGGCTCTGCCGAGAACGAGCGCCGTGAGATGCTGAGTCTCTGGGAAAGCACAGATGCCCAGTGCTGTTGTGCCTGTGGGTAGGGTGCACGGGGCCAGTGAAGACCAGCAAGAGCTTTCAGGGCTGGCCCCTTCCTTGTGGGAGAAGGAGCCGGACATTTGCCTTTTCGGAAAGAGGCTCTGCCGAGAGCGAATGCAGTGAGATGCTGAGTCTCTGGGAAAGCACAGATGCCCAGTGCTGTTGTGCCTGTGGGTAGGGTGCACGGGGATAGTGAAGACCAGCAAGAGCTTTCAGGGCTGGCCCCTTCCTTGTGGGAGACGGAGCCAGACGTTTGCCTTTTCGGAAAGAGGCCTTGCCGAGAACGAGCGCCGTGAGATATGCCGTCTGCGGTTAAGCACAGATGCCCAGTGCTGTTGTGCCTGTGGGTAGGGTGCACGCGGCCAGTGAAGACCAGCAAGAGCTTTCAGGGCTGGCCCCTTCCTTGTGGGAGAAGGAGCCGGACGATTGCCTTTTCGGAAAGAGGCTCTGCCGAGAGCGAACGCAGTGAGATGCTGAGTCTCTGGGAAAGCACAGATGCCCAGTGCTGTTGTGCCTGTGGGTAGGGTGCACGGGGACAGTGAAGACCAGCAAAAGCTTTCAGGGCTGGCCCCTTCCTTGTGGGAGAAGGAGCCAGACGTTTGCCTTTCCGGAAAGAGGCCTTGCCGAGAACGAGCGCCGTGAGATATGCCGTCTGTGGTTAAGCACAGATGCCCAGTGCTGTTGTGCCTGTGGGTAGGGTGCACGGGGCCAGTGAAGACCAGCAAGAGCTTTCAGGGCTGGCCCCTTCCTTGTGGGAGAAGGAGCCGGACGTTTGCCTTTTCGGAAAGAGGCTCTGCCGAGAACGAACGCCGTGAGATATGCCGTCTGTGGTTAAGCACAGATGCCCAGTGCTGTTGTGCCTGTGGGTAGGGTGCACGGGGCCAGTGAAGACCAGCAAGAGCTTTCAGGGCTGGCCCCTTCCTTGTGGGAGAAGGAGCCGGACATTTGCCTTTTCGGAAAGAGGCTCTGCCGAGAGCGAATGCAGTGAGATGCTGAGTCTCTGGGAAAGCACAGATGCCCAGTGCTGTTGTGCCTGTGGGTAGGGTGCACGGGGACAGTGAAGACCAGCAAGAGCTTTCAGGGCTGGCCCCTTCCTTGTGGGAGAAGGAGCCAGACGTTTGCCTTTCCGGAAAGAGGCCTTGCCGAGAACGAGCGCCGTGAGATATGCCGTCTGTGGTTAAGCACAGATGCCCAGTGCTGTTGTGCCTGTGGGTAGGGTGCACGGGGATAGTGAAGACCAGCAAGAGCTTTCAGGGCTGGCCCCTTCCTTGTGGGAGAAGGAGCCGGACGTTTGCCTTTTCGGAAAGAGGCTCTGCCGAGAACGAGCGCCGTGAGATATGCCGTCTGTGGTTAAGCACAGATGCCCAGTGCTGTTGTGCCTGTGGGTAGGGTGCACGGGGACAGTGAAGACCAGCAAGAGCTTTCAGGGCTGGCCCCTTCCTTGTGGGAGAAGGAGCCGGACGTTTGCCTTTTCGGAAAGAGGCTCTGCCGAGAGCGAATGCAGTGAGATGCTGAGTCTCTGGGAAAGCACAGATGCCCAGTGCTGTTGTGCCTGTGGGTAGGGTGCACGGGGATAGTGAAGACCAGCAAGAGCTTTCAGGGCTGGCCCCTTCCTTGTGGGAGAAGGAGCCAGACGTTTGCCTTTTCGGAAAGAGGCCTTGCCGAGAACGAGCGCCGTGAGATATGCCGTCTGTGGTTAAGCACAGATGCCCAGTGCTGTTGTGCCTGTGGGTAGGGTGCACGCGGCCAGTGAAGACCAGCAAGAGCTTTCAGGGCTGGCCCCTTCCTTGTGGGAGAAGGAGCCGGACGTTTGCCTTTTCGGAAAGAGGCTCTGCCGAGAACGAGCGCCGTGAGATGCTGAGTCTCTGGGAAAGCACAGATGCCCAGTGCTGTTGTGCCTGTGGGTAGGGTGCACGGGGACAGTGAAGACCAGCAAGAGCTTTCAGGGCTGGCCCCTTCCTTGTGGGAGAAGGAGCCGGACGTTTGCCTTTTCGGAAAGAGGCTCTGCCGAGAACGAGCGCCGTGAGATATGCCATCTGCGGTTAAGCACAGATGCCCAGTGCTGTTGTGCCTGTGGGTAGGGTGCACGGGGATAGTGAAGACCAGCAAGAGCTTTCAGGGCTGGCCCCTTCCTTGTGGGAGAAGGAGCCGGACGTTTGCCTTTTCGGAAAGAGGCTCTGCCGAGAACGAGCGCCGTGAGATATGCCGTCTAAGGTTAAGCACAGATGCCCAGTGCTGTTGTGCCTGTGGATAGGGTGCACGGGGCCAGTGAAGACCAGCAAGAGCTTTCAGGGCTGGCCCCTTCCTTGTGGGAGAAGGAGCCGGACGTTTGCCTTTTCGGAAAGAGGCTCTGCCGAGAACGAGCGCCGTGAGATATGCCGTCTGTGGTTAAGCACAGATGCCCAGTGCTGTTGTGCCTGTGGGTAGGGTGCACGGGGATAGTGAAGACCAGCAAGAGCTTTCAGGGCTGGCCCCTTCCTTGTGGGAGAAGGAGCCGGACGTTTGCCTTTTCGGAAAGAGGCTCTGCCGAGAACGAGCGCCGTGAGATATGCCGTCTGCGGTTAAGCACAGATGCCCAGTGCTGTTGTGCCTGTGGATAGGGTGCACGGGGACAGTGAAGACCAGCAAGAGCTTTCAGGGCTGGCCCCTTCCTTGTGGGAGAAGGAGCCAGACGTTTGCCTTTTCGGAAAGAGGCTCTGCCGAGAGCGAATGCAGTGAGATGCTGAGTCTCTGGGAAAGCACAGATGCCCAGTGCTGTTGTGCCTGTGGGTAGGGTGCACGGGGATAGTGAAGACCAGCAAGAGCTTTCAGGGCTGGCCCCTTCCTTGTGGGAGAAGGAGCCGGACGTTTGCCTTTTCGGAAAGAGTCTCTGCCGAGAACGAGCGCCGTGAGATATGCCATCTGTGGTTAAGCACAGATGCCCAGTGCTGTTGTGCCTGTGGGTAGGCTGCACGCGGCCAGTGAAGACCAGCAAGAGCTTTCAGGGCTGGCCCCTTCCTTGTGGGAGAAGGAGCCGGACGTTTGCCTTTTCGGAAAGAGGCTCTTCCGAGAACGAGCGCAGTGAGATGCTGAGTCTCTGGGAAAGCACAGATGCCCAGTGCTGTTGTGCCTGTGGGTAGGGTGCACGGGGACAGTGAAGACCAGCAAGAGCTTTCAGGGCTGGCCCCTTCCTTGTGGGAGAAGGAGCCGGACGTTTGCCTTTTCGGAAAGAGGCACTGCCGAGAACGAGCGCCGTGAGATATGCCATCTGCGGTTAAGCACAGATGCCCAGTGCTGTTGTGCCTGTGGGTAGGGTGCACGGGGCCAGTGAAGACCAGCAAGAGCTTTCAGGGCTGGCCCCTTCCTTGTGGGAGAAGGAGCCGGACGTTTGCCTTTTCGGAAAGAGGCTCTGCCGAGAACGAGCGCCGTGAGATATGCCGTCGGTGGTTAAGCACAGATGCCCAGTGCTGTTGTGCCTGTGGGTAGGGTGCACGGGGCCAGTGAAGACCAGCAAGAGCTTTCAGGGCTGGCCCCTTCCTTGTGGGAGAAGGAGCCGGACATTTGCCTTTTCGGAAAGAGGCTCTGCCGAGAACGAGCGCCGTGAGATATGCCGTCTGTGGTTAAGCACAGATGCCCAGTGCTGTTGTGCCTGTGGGTAGGGTGCACGGGGCCAGTGAAGACCAGCAAGAGCTTTCAGGGCTGGCCCCTTCCTTGTGGGAGAAGGAGCCGGACGTTTGCCTTTTCGGAAAGAGGCTCTGCCGAGAACGAGCGCCGTGAGATGCTGAGTCTCTGGGAAAGCACAGATGCCCAGTGCTGTTGTGCCTGTGGGTAGGGTGCACGAGGCCAGTGAAGACCAGCAAGAGCTTTCAGGGCTGGCCCCTTCCTTGTGGGAGAAGGAGCCGGACGTTTGCCTTTTCGGAAAGAGGCTCTGCCGAGAACGAGCGCCGTGAGATATGCCATCTGCGGTTAAGCACAGATGCCCAGTGCTGTTGTGCCTGTGGATAGGGTGCACGGGGACAGTGAAGACCAGCAAGAGCTTTCAGGGCTGGCCCCTTCCTTGTGGGAGAAGGAGCCGGACGTTTGCCTTTTCGGAAAGAGGCTCTGCCGAGAACGAGTGCCGTGAGATATGCCGTCGGTGGTTAAGCACAGATGCCCAGTGCTGTTGTGCCTGTGGATAGGGTGCACGGGGCCAGTGAAGACCAGCAAGAGCTTTCAGGGCTGGCCCCTTCCTTGTGGGAGAAGGAGCCGGACGTTTGCCTTTTCGGAAAGAGGCACTGCCGAGAACGAGCGCCGTGAGATATGCCGTCTGCGGTTAAGCACAGATGCCCAGTGCTGTTGTGCCTGTGGATAGGGTGCACGGGGACAGTGAAGACCAGCAAGAGCTTTCAGGGCTGGCCCCTTCCTTGTGGGAGAAGGAGCCGGACGTTTGCCTTTTCGGAAAGAGGCTCTGCCGAGAACGAGCGCCGTGAGATATGCCGTCTGTGGTTAAGCACAGATGCCCAATGCTGTTGTGCCTATGCATAGGGTGCACGGGGATAGTGAAGACCAGCAAGAGCTTTCAGGGCTGGCCCCTTCCTTGTGGGAGAAGGAGCCGGACGTTTGCCTTTTCGGAAAGAGGCTCTGCCGAGAGCGAATGCAGTGAGATGCTGAGTCTCTGGGAAAGCACAGATGCCCAGTGCTGTTGTGCCTGTGGGTAGGGTGCACGGGGACAGTGAAGACCAGCAAGAGCTTTCAGGGCTGGCCCCTTCCTTGTGGGAGAAGGAGCCGGACGTTTGCCTTTTCGGAAAGAGGCTCTGCCGAGAACGAGCGCCGTGAGATATGCCGTCTGCGGTTAAGCACAGATGCCCAGTGCTGTTGTGCCTGTGGATAGGGTGCACGGGGACAGTGAAGACCAGCAAGAGCTTTCAGGGCTGGCCCCTTCCTTGTGGGAGAAGGAGCCGGACATTTGCCTTTTCGGAAAGAGGCTCTGCCGAGAACGAGCGCCGTGAGATATGCCGTCTGCGGTTAAGCACAGATGCCCAGTGCTGTTGTGCCTGTGGATAGGGTGCACGGGGACAGTGAAGACCAGCAAGAGCTTTCAGGGCTGGCCCCTTCCTTGTGGGAGAAGGAGCCGGACGTTTGCCTTTTCGGAAAGAGGCTCTGCCGAGAGCGAATGCAGTGAGATGCTGAGTCTCTGGGAAAGCACAGATGCCCAGTGCTGTTGTGCCTGTGGGTAGGGTGCACGGGGCCAGTGAAGACCAGCAAGAGCTTTCAGGGCTGGCCCCTTCCTTGTGGGAGAAGGAGCCGGACGTTTGCCTTTTCGGAAAGAGGCTCTGCCGAGAACGAGCGCCGTGAGATATGCCGTCTGTGGTTAAGCACAGATGCCCAATGCTGTTGTGCCTATGCATAGGGTGCACGGGGATAGTGAAGACCAGCAAGAGCTTTCAGGGCTGGCCCCTTCCTTGTGGGAGAAGGAGCCGGACGTTTGCCTTTTCGGAAAGAGGCACTGCCGAGAACGAGCGCCGTGAGATATGCCGTCTGCGGTTAAGCACAGATGCCCAGTGCTGTTGTGCCTGTGGATAGGGTGCACGGGGACAGTGAAGACCAGCAAGAGCTTTCAGGGCTGGCCCCTTCCTTGTGGGAGAAGGAGCCGGACGTTTGCCTTTTCGGAAAGAGGCTCTGTCGAGAACGAGCGCCGTGAGATATGCCGTCTGTGGTTAAGCACAGATGCCCAATGCTGTTGTGCCTGTGGGTAGGGTGCACGGGGATAGTGAAGACCAGCAAGAGCTTTCAGGGCTGGCCCCTTCCTTGTGGGAGAAGGAGCCGGACGTTTGCCTTTTCGGAAAGAGGCACTGCCGAGAACGAGCGCCGTGAGATATGCCGTCTGCGGTTAAGCACAGATGCCCAGTGCTGTTGTGCCTGTGGATAGGGTGCACGGGGACAGTGAAGACCAGCAAGAGCTTTCAGGGCTGGCCCCTTCCTTGTGGGAGAAGGAGCCGGACGTTTGCCTTTTCGGAAAGAGGCTCTGCCGAGAGCGAATGCAGTGAGATGCTGAGTCTCTGGGAAAGCACAGATGCCCAGTGCTGTTGTGCCTGTGGGTAGGGTGCACGCGGCCAGTGAAGACCAGCAAGAGCTTTCAGGGCTGGCCCCTTCCTTGTGGGAGAAGGAGCCGGACGTTTGCCTTTTCGGAAAGAGGCTCTGCCGAGAACGAGCGCCGTGAGATGCTGAGTCTCTGGTTAAGCACAGATGCCCAGTGCTGTTGTGCCTGTGGGTAGGGTGCACGGGGCCAGTGAAGACCAGCAAGAGCTTTCAGGGCTGGCCCCTTCCTTGTGGGAGAAGGAGCCGGACGTTTGCCTTTTCGGAAAGAGGCTCTGCCGAGAACGAGCGCCGTGAGATATGCCGTCTGTGGTTAAGCACAGATGCCCAGTGCTGTTGTGCCTGTGGGTAGGGTGCACGGGGCCAGTGAAGACCAGCAAGAGCTTTCAGGGCTGGCCCCTTCCTTGTGGGAGAAGGAGCCGGACGTTTGCCTTTTCGGAAAGAGGCTCTGCCGAGAACGAGCGCCGTGAGATATGCCGTCTGTGGTTAAGCACAGATGCCCAGTGCTGTTGTGCCTGTGGGTAGGGTGCACGGGGCCAGTGAAGACCAGCAAGAGCTTTCAGGGCTGGCCCCTTCCTTGTGGGAGAAGGAGCCGGACGTTTGCCTTTTCGGAAAGAGGCACTGCCGAGAACGAGCGCCGTGAGATATGCCGTCTGCGGTTAAGCACAGATGCCCAGTGCTGTTGTGCCTGTGGATAGGGTGCACGGGGACAGTGAAGACCAGCAAGAGCTTTCAGGGCTGGCCCCTTCCTTGTGGGAGAAGGAGCCGGACGTTTGCCTTTTCGGAAAGAGGCTCTGTCGAGAACGAGCGCCGTGAGATATGCCGTCTGTGGTTAAGCACAGATGCCCAATGCTGTTGTGCCTGTGGGTAGGGTGCACGGGGATAGTGAAGACCAGCAAGAGCTTTCAGGGCTGGCCCCTTCCTTGTGGGAGAAGGAGCCGGACGTTTGCCTTTTCGGAAAGAGGCACTGCCGAGAACGAGCGCCGTGAGATATGCCGTCTGCGGTTAAGCACAGATGCCCAGTGCTGTTGTGCCTGTGGATAGGGTGCACGGGGACAGTGAAGACCAGCAAGAGCTTTCAGGGCTGGCCCCTTCCTTGTGGGAGAAGGAGCCGGACGTTTGCCTTTTCGGAAAGAGGCTCTGCCGAGAGCGAATGCAGTGAGATGCTGAGTCTCTGGGAAAGCACAGATGCCCAGTGCTGTTGTGCCTGTGGGTAGGGTGCACGGGGCCAGTGAAGACCAGCAAGAGCTTTCAGGGCTGGCCCCTTCCTTGTGGGAGAAGGAGCCGGACGTTTGCCTTTTCGGAAAGAGGCTCTGCCGAGAACGAGCGCCGTGAGATGCTGAGTCTCTGGGAAAGCACAGATGCCCAGTGCTGTTGTGCCTGTGGATAGGGTGCACGGGGACAGTGAAGACCAGCAAGAGCTTTCAGGGCTGGCCCCTTCCTTGTGGGAGAAGGAGCCGGACGTTTGCCTTTTCGGAAAGAGGCACTGCCGAGAACGAGCGCCGTGAGATATGCCGTCTGCGGTTAAGCACAGATGCCCAGTGCTGTTGTGCCTGTGGGTAGGGTGCACGGGGCCAGTGAAGACCAGCAAGAGCTTTCAGGGCTGGCCCCTTCCTTGTGGGAGAAGGAGCCAGACGTTTGCCTTTTCGGAAAGAGGCTCTGCCGAGAGCGAATGCAGTGAGATGCTGAGTCTCTGGGAAAGCACAGATGCCCACTGCTGTTGTGCCTGTGGGTAGGGTGCACGGGGACAGTGAAGACCAGCAAGAGCTTTCAGGGCTGGCCCCTTCCTTGTGGGAGAAGTAGCCGGACGTTTGCCTTTTCGGAAAGAGGCTCTGCCGAGAACGAGCGCCGTGAGATATGCCGTCTGTGGTTAAGCACAGATGCCCAGTGCTGTTGTGCCTGTGGATAGGGTGCACGGGGCCAGTGAAGACCAGCAAGAGCTTTCAGGGCTGGCCCCTTCCTTGTGGGAGAAGGAGCCGGACGTTTGCCTTTTCGGAAAGAGGCACTGCCGAGAACGAGCGCCGTGAGATATGCCGTCTGCGGTTAAGCACAGATGCCCAGTGCTGTTGTGCCTGTGGGTAATGTGCACGGGGACAGTGAAGACCAGCAAGAGCTTTCAGGGCTGGCCCCTTCCTTGTGGGAGAAGGAGCCGGACGTTTGCCTTTTCGGAAAGAGGCTCTGCCGAGAACGAGCGCCGTGAGATATGCCGTCTGTGGTTAAGCACAGATGCCCAATGCTGTTGTGCCTGTGGGTAGGGTGCACGGGGATAGTGAAGACCAGCAAGAGCTTTCAGGGCTGGCCCCTTCCTTGTGGGAGAAGGAGCCGGACGTTTGCCTTTTCGGACAGAGGCACTGCCGAGAGCGAATGCAGTGAGATGCTGAGTCTCTGGGAAAGCACAGATGCCCAGTGCTGTTGTGCCTGTGGGTAGGGTGCACGCGGCCAGTGAAGACCAGCAAGAGCTTTCAGGGCTGGCCCCTTCCTTGTGGGAGAAGGAGCCGGACGTTTGCCTTTTCGGAAAGAGGCTCTGCCGAGAACGAGCGCCGTGAGATATGCCGTCTGTGGTTAAGCACAGATGCCCAGTGCTGTTGTGCCTGTGGGTAGGGTGCACGGGGCCAGTGAAGACCAGCAAGAGCTTTCAGGGCTGGCCCCTTCCTTGTGGGAGAAGGAGCCGGACGTTTGCCTTTTCGGAAAGAGGCTCTGCCGAGAACGAGCGCCGTGAGATATGCCGTCTGTGGTTAAGCACAGATGCCCATTGCTGTTGTGCCTGTGGGTAGGGTGCACGGGGCCAGTGAAGACCAGCAAGAGCTTTCAGGGCTGGCCCCTTCCTTGTGGGAGAAGGAGCCGGACGTTTGCCTTTTCGGAAAGAGGCTCTGCCGAGAACGAGCGCCGTGAGATATGCCGTCTGTGGTTAAGCACAGATGCCCAGTGCTGTTGTGCCTGTGGGTAGGGTGCACGGGGATAGTGAAGACCAGCAAGAGCTTTCAGGGCTGGCCCCTTCCTTGTGGGAGAAGGAGCCGGACGTTTGCCTTTTCGGAAAGAGGCACTGCCGAGAACGAGCGCCGTGAGATATGCCGTCTGCGGTTAAGCACAGATGCCCAGTGCTGTTGTGCCTGTGGATAGGGTGCACGGGGACAGTGAAGACCAGCAAGAGCTTTCAGGGCTGGCCCCTTCCTTGTGGGAGAAGGAGCCGGACGTTTGCCTTTTCGGAAAGAGGCTCTGCCGAGAACGAGCGCCGTGAGATATGCCGTCTGCGGTTAAGCACAGATGCCCAGTGCTGTTGTGCCTGTGGATAGGGTGCACGGGGCCAGTGAAGACCAGCAAGAGCTTTCAGGGCTGGCCCCTTCCTTGTGGGAGAAGGAGCCGGACGTTTGCCTTTTCGGAAAGAGGCTCTGCCGAGAGCGAACGCAGTGAGATGCTGAGTCTCTGGGAAAGCACAGATGCCCAGTGCTGTTGTGCCTGTGGGTAGGGTGCACGCGGCCAGTGAAGACCAGCAAGAGCTTTCAGGGCTGGCCCCTTCCTTGTGGGAGAAGGAGCCGGACGTTTGCCTTTTCGGAAAGAGGCTCTGCCGAGAACGAGCGCCGTGAGATATGCCGTCTGTGGTTAAGCACAGATGCCCAGTGCTGTTGTGCCTGTGGGTAGGGTGCACGGGGCCAGTGAAGACCAGCAAGAGCTTTCAGGGCTGGCCCCTTCCTTGTGGGAGAAGGAGCCGGACGTTTGCCTTTTCGGAAAGAGGCTCTGCCGAGAACGAGCGCCGTGAGATATGCCGTCTGTGGTTAAGCACAGATGCCCATTGCTGTTGTGCCTGTGGGTAGGGTGCACGGGGCCAGTGAAGACCAGCAAGAGCTTTCAGGGCTGGCCCCTTCCTTGTGGGAGAAGGAGCCGGACGTTTGCCTTTTCGGAAAGAGGCTCTGCCGAGAACGAGCGCCGTGAGATATGCCGTCTGTGGTTAAGCACAGATGCCCAGTGCTGTTGTGCCTGTGGGTAGGGTGCACGGGGCCAGTGAAGACCAGCAAGAGCTTTCAGGGCTGGCCCCTTCCTTGTGGGAGAAGGAGCCGGACGTTTGCCTTTTCGGAAAGAGGCTCTGCCTAGAGCGAGCGCCGTGAGATATGCCGTCTGCGGTTAAGCACAGATGCCCAGTGCTGTTGTGCCTGTGGATAGGGTGCACGGGGACAGTGAAGACCAGCAAGAGCTTTCAGGGCTGGCCCCTTCCTTGTGGGAGAAGGAGCCGGACGTTTGCCTTTTCGGAAAGAGGCTCTGCCGAGAACGAGCGCCGTGAGATATGCCGTCTGCGGTTAAGCACAGATGCCCAGTGCTGTTGTGCCTGTGGATAGGGTGCACGGGGACAGTGAAGACCAGCAAGAGCTTTCAGGGCTGGCCCCTTCCTTGTGGGAGAAGGAGCCGGACGTTTGCCTTTTCGGAAAGAGGCTCTGCCGAGAGCGAACGCAGTGAGATGCTGAGTCTCTGGGAAAGCACAGATGCCCAGTGCTGTTGTGCCTGTGGGTAGGGTGCACGGGGATAGTGAAGACCAGCAAGAGCTTTCAGGGCTGGCCCCTTCCTTGTGGGAGAAGGAGCCGGACGTTTGCCTTTTCGGAAAGAGGCTCTGCCGAGAACGAGCGCCGTGAGATATGCCGTCTGTGGTTAAGCACAGATGCCCAGTGCTGTTGTGCCTGTGGGTAGGGTGCACGGGGCCAGTGAAGACCAGCAAGAGCTTTCAGGGCTGGCCCCTTCCTTGTGGGAGAAGGAGCCGGACGTTTGCCTTTTCGGAAAGAGGCTCTGCCGAGAACGAGCGCCGTGAGATATGCCGTCTGTGGTTAAGCACAGATGCCCAGTGCTGTTGTGCCTGTGGGTAGGGTGCACGGGGCCAGTGAAGACCAGCAAGAGCTTTCAGGGCTGGCCCCTTCCTTGTGGGAGAAGGAGCCGGACGTTTGCCTTTTCGGAAAGAGGCACTGCCGAGAACGAGCGCCGTGAGATATGCCGTCTGCGGTTAAGCACAGATGCCCAGTGCTGTTGTGCCTGTGGGTAGGGTGCACGGGGACAGTGAAGACCAGCAAGAGCTTTCAGGGCTGGCCCCTTCCTTGTGGGAGAAGGAGCCGGACGTTTGCCTTTTCGGAAAGAGGCTCTGCCGAGAACGAGCGCCGTGAGATATGCCCTCTGTGGTTAAGCACAGATGCCCAATGCTGTTGTGCCTGTGGGTAGGGTGCACGGGGCCAGTGAAGACCAGCAAGAGCTTTCAGGGCTGGCCCCTTCCTTGTGGGAGAAGGAGCCGGACGTTTGCCTTTTCGGAAAGAGGCACTGCCGAGAACGAGCGCCGTGAGATATGCCGTCTGCGGTTAAGCACAGATGCCCAGTGCTGTTGTGCCTGTGGATAGGGTGCACGGGGACAGTGAAGACCAGCAAGAGCTTTCAGGGCTGGCCCCTTCCTTGTGGGAGAAGGAGCCGGACGTTTGCCTTTTCGGAAAGAGGCTCTGCCGAGAACGAGCGCCGTGAGATATGCCGTCTGCGGTTAAGCACAGATGCCCAGTGCTGTTGTGCCTGTGGATAGGGTGCACGGGGACAGTGAAGACCAGCAAGAGCTTTCAGGGCTGGCCCCTTCCTTGTGGGAGAAGGAGCCGGACGTTTGCCTTTTCGGAAAGAGGCTCTGCCGAGAACGAGCGCCGTGAGATATGCCGTCTGTGGTTAAGCACAGATGCCCAATGCTGTTGTGCCTGTGGGTAGGGTGCACGGGGCCAGTGAAGACCAGCAAGAGCTTTCAGGGCTGGCCCCTTCCTTGTGGGAGAAGGAGCCGGACGTTTACCTTTTCGGAAAGAGGCACTGCCGAGAACGAGCGCCGTGAGATATGCCGTCTGCGGTTAAGCACAGATGCCCAGTGCTGTTGTGCCTGTGGATAGGGTGCACGGGGCCAGTGAAGACCAGCAAGAGCTTTCAGGGCTGGCCCCTTCCTTGTGGGAGAAGGAGCCGGACGTTTGCCTTTTCGGAAAGAGGCACTGCCGAGAACGAGCGCCGTGAGATATGCCGTCTGCGGTTAAGCACAGATGCCCAGTGCTGTTGTGCCTGTGGATAGGGTGCACGGGGACAGTGAAGACCAGCAAGAGCTTTCAGGGCTGGCCCCTTCCTTGTGGGAGAAGGAGCCGGACGTTTGCCTTTTCGGAAAGAGGCTCTGCCGAGAACGAGCGCCGTGAGATGCTGAGTCTCTGGGAAAGCACAGATGCCCATTGCTGTTGTGCCTGTGGGTAGGGTGCACGGGGCCAGTGAAGACCAGCAAGAGCTTTCAGGGCTGGCCCCTTCCTTGTGGGAGAAGGAGCCGGACGTTTGCCTTTTCGGAAAGAGGCACTGCCGAGAACGAGCGCCGTGAGATATGCCATCTGCGGTTAAGCACAGATGCCCAGTGCTGTTGTGCCTGTGGGTAGGGTGCACGGGGCCAGTGAAGACCAGCAAGAGCTTTCAGGGCTGGCCCCTTCCTTGTGGGAGAAGGAGCCGGATGTTTGCCTTTTCGGAAAGAGGCTCTGCCGAGAACGAGCGCCGTGAGATATGCCGTCTGCGGTTAAGCACAGATGCCCAGTGCTGTTGTGCCTGTGGGTAGGGTGCACGGGGACAGTGAAGACCAGCAAGAGCTTTCAGGGCTGGCCCCTTCCTTGTGGGAGAAGGAGCCGGACGTTTGCCTTTTCGGAAAGAGGCTCTGCCGAGAACGAGCGCCGTGAGATATGCCGTCTGTGGTTAAGCACAGATGCTCATTGCTGTTGTGCCTGTGGGTAGGGTGCACGGGGACAGTGAAGACCAGCAAGAGCTTTCAGGGCTGGCCCCTTCCTTGTGGGAGAAGGAGCCGGACGTTTGCCTTTTCGGAAAGAGGCTCTGCCGAGAACGAGCGCCGTGAGATGCTGAGTCTCTGGGAAAGCACAGATGCCCAGTGCTGTTGTGCCTGTGGGTAGGGTGCACGGGGCCAGTGAAGACCAGCAAGAGCTTTCAGGGCTGGCCCCTTCCTTGTGGGAGAAGGAGCCGGACGTTTGCCTTTTCGGAAAGAGGCTCTGCCGAGAACGAGCGCCGTGAGATGCTGAGTCTCTGGGAAAGCACAGATGCCCAGTGCTGTTGTGCCTGTGGGTAGGGTGCACGGGGACAGTGAAGACCAGCAAGAGCTTTCAGGGCTGGCCCCTTCCTTGTGGGAGAAGGAGCCGGACGTTTGCCTTTTCGGAAAGAGGCTCTGCCGACAGTGAACGCAGTGAGATGCTGAGTCTCTGGGAAAGCACAGATGCCCAGTGCTGTTGTGCCTGTGGATAGGGTGCACGGGGATAGTGAAGACCAGCAAGAGCTTTCAGGGCTGGCCCCTTCCTTGTGGGAGAAGGAGCCGGACGTTTGCCTTTTCGGAAAGAGGCTCTGCCGAGAACTAGCGCCGTGAGATGCTAAGTCTCTGGGAAAGCACAGATGCCCAGTGTTGTTGTGCCTGTGGGTAGGGTGCACGGGGCCAGCGAAGACCAGCAAGAGCTTTCAGGGCTGGCCCTTTTCTTGTGGGAGAAGGAGCCGGACGTTTGCCTTTTCGGAAAGAGGCTCTGCCGAGAGCGAACGCAGTGAGATGCTGAGTCTCTGGGAAAGCACAGATGCCCAGTGCTGTTGTGCCTGTGAGTAGGGTGCACGGGGATAGTGAAGACCAGCAAGAGCTTTCAGGGCTGGCCCCTTCCTTGTGGGAGAAGGAGCCGGACGTTTGCCTTTTCGGAAAGAGGCACTGCCGAGAACGAGCGCCGTGAGATATGCCGTCTGCGGTTAAGCACAGATGCCCAGTGCTGTTGTGCCTGTGGATAGGGTGCACGGGGACAGTGAAGACCAGCAAGAGCTTTCAGGGCTGGCCCCTTCCTTGTGGGAGAAGGAGCCGGACGTTTGCCTTTTCGGAAAGAGGCTCTGCCGAGAACGAGCGCCGTGAGATATGCCGTCTGCGGTTAAGCACAGATGCCCAGTGCTGTTGTGCCTGTGGATAGGGTGCACGGGGACAGTGAAGACCAGCAAGAGCTTTCAGGGCTGGCCCCTTCCTTGTGGGAGAAGGAGCCGGACGTTTGCCTTTTCGGAAAGAGGCTCTGCCGAGAGCGAACGCAGTGAGATGCTGAGTCTCTGGGAAAGCACAGATGCCCAGTGCTGTTGTGCCTGTGGGTAGGGTGCACGGGGATAGTGAAGACCAGCAAGAGCTTTCAGGGCTGGCCCCTTCCTTGTGGGAGAAGGAGCCGGACGTTTGCCTTTTCGGAAAGAGGCTCTGCCGAGAACGAGCGCCGTGAGATATGCCGTCTGTGGTTAAGCACAGATGCCCAGTGCTGTTGTGCCTGTGGGTAGGGTGCACGGGGCCAGTGAAGACCAGCAAGAGCTTTCAGGGCTGGCCCCTTCCTTGTGGGAGAAGGAGCCGGACGTTTGCCTTTTCGGAAAGAGGCTCTGCCGAGAACGAGCGCCGTGAGATATGCCGTCTGTGGTTAAGCACAGATGCCCAGTGCTGTTGTGCCTGTGGGTAGGGTGCACGGGGCCAGTGAAGACCAGCAAGAGCTTTCAGGGCTGGCCCCTTCCTTGTGGGAGAAGGAGCCGGACGTTTGCCTTTTCGGAAAGAGGCACTGCCGAGAACGAGCGCCGTGAGATATGCCGTCTGCGGTTAAGCACAGATGCCCAGTGCTGTTGTGCCTGTGGGTAGGGTGCACGGGGACAGTGAAGACCAGCAAGAGCTTTCAGGGCTGGCCCCTTCCTTGTGGGAGAAGGAGCCGGACGTTTGCCTTTTCGGAAAGAGGCTCTGCCGAGAACGAGCGCCGTGAGATATGCCCTCTGTGGTTAAGCACAGATGCCCAATGCTGTTGTGCCTGTGGGTAGGGTGCACGGGGCCAGTGAAGACCAGCAAGAGCTTTCAGGGCTGGCCCCTTCCTTGTGGGAGAAGGAGCCGGACGTTTGCCTTTTCGGAAAGAGGCACTGCCGAGAACGAGCGCCGTGAGATATGCCGTCTGCGGTTAAGCACAGATGCCCAGTGCTGTTGTGCCTGTGGATAGGGTGCACGGGGACAGTGAAGACCAGCAAGAGCTTTCAGGGCTGGCCCCTTCCTTGTGGGAGAAGGAGCCGGACGTTTGCCTTTTCGGAAAGAGGCTCTGCCGAGAACGAGCGCCGTGAGATATGCCGTCTGCGGTTAAGCACAGATGCCCAGTGCTGTTGTGCCTGTGGATAGGGTGCACGGGGACAGTGAAGACCAGCAAGAGCTTTCAGGGCTGGCCCCTTCCTTGTGGGAGAAGGAGCCGGACGTTTGCCTTTTCGGAAAGAGGCTCTGCCGAGAACGAGCGCCGTGAGATATGCCGTCTGTGGTTAAGCACAGATGCCCAATGCTGTTGTGCCTGTGGGTAGGGTGCACGGGGCCAGTGAAGACCAGCAAGAGCTTTCAGGGCTGGCCCCTTCCTTGTGGGAGAAGGAGCCGGACGTTTACCTTTTCGGAAAGAGGCACTGCCGAGAACGAGCGCCGTGAGATATGCCGTCTGCGGTTAAGCACAGATGCCCAGTGCTGTTGTGCCTGTGGATAGGGTGCACGGGGCCAGTGAAGACCAGCAAGAGCTTTCAGGGCTGGCCCCTTCCTTGTGGGAGAAGGAGCCGGACGTTTGCCTTTTCGGAAAGAGGCACTGCCGAGAACGAGCGCCGTGAGATATGCCGTCTGCGGTTAAGCACAGATGCCCAGTGCTGTTGTGCCTGTGGATAGGGTGCACGGGGACAGTGAAGACCAGCAAGAGCTTTCAGGGCTGGCCCCTTCCTTGTGGGAGAAGGAGCCGGACGTTTGCCTTTTCGGAAAGAGGCTCTGCCGAGAACGAGCGCCGTGAGATGCTGAGTCTCTGGGAAAGCACAGATGCCCATTGCTGTTGTGCCTGTGGGTAGGGTGCACGGGGCCAGTGAAGACCAGCAAGAGCTTTCAGGGCTGGCCCCTTCCTTGTGGGAGAAGGAGCCGGACGTTTGCCTTTTCGGAAAGAGGCACTGCCGAGAACGAGCGCCGTGAGATATGCCATCTGCGGTTAAGCACAGATGCCCAGTGCTGTTGTGCCTGTGGGTAGGGTGCACGGGGCCAGTGAAGACCAGCAAGAGCTTTCAGGGCTGGCCCCTTCCTTGTGGGAGAAGGAGCCGGATGTTTGCCTTTTCGGAAAGAGGCTCTGCCGAGAACGAGCGCCGTGAGATATGCCGTCTGCGGTTAAGCACAGATGCCCAGTGCTGTTGTGCCTGTGGGTAGGGTGCACGGGGACAGTGAAGACCAGCAAGAGCTTTCAGGGCTGGCCCCTTCCTTGTGGGAGAAGGAGCCGGACGTTTGCCTTTTCGGAAAGAGGCTCTGCCGAGAACGAGCGCCGTGAGATATGCCATCTGCGGTTAAGCACAGATGCCCAGTGCTGTTGTGCCTGTGGGTAGGGTGCACGGGGCCAGTGAAGACCAGCAAGAGCTTTCAGGGCTGGCCCCTTCCTTGTGGGAGAAGGAGCCGGACGTTTGCCTTTTCGGAAAGAGGCTCTGCCGAGAACGAGCGCCGTGAGATGCTGAGTCTCTGGGAAAGCACAGATGCCCAGTGCTGTTGTGCCTGTGGGTAGGGTGCACGGGGCCAGTGAAGACCAGCAAGAGCTTTCAGGGCTGGCCCCTTCCTTGTGGGAGAAGGAGCCGGACGTTTGCCTTTTCGGAAAGAGGCTCTGCCGAGAACGAGCGCCGTGAGATGCTGAGTCTCTGGGAAAGCACAGATGCCCAGTGCTGTTGTGCCTGTGGGTAGGGTGCACGGGGACAGTGAAGACCAGCAAGAGCTTTCAGGGCTGGCCCCTTCCTTGTGGGAGAAGGAGCCGGACGTTTGCCTTTTCGGAAAGAGGCTCTGCCGACAGTGAACGCAGTGAGATGCTGAGTCTCTGGGAAAGCACAGATGCCCAGTGCTGTTGTGCCTGTGGATAGGGTGCACGGGGATAGTGAAGACCAGCAAGAGCTTTCAGGGCTGGCCCCTTCCTTGTGGGAGAAGGAGCCGGACGTTTGCCTTTTCGGAAAGAGGCTCTGCCGAGAACTAGCGCCGTGAGATGCTAAGTCTCTGGGAAAGCACAGATGCCCAGTGTTGTTGTGCCTGTGGGTAGGGTGCACGGGGCCAGCGAAGACCAGCAAGAGCTTTCAGGGCTGGCCCTTTTCTTGTGGGAGAAGGAGCCGGACGTTTGCCTTTTCGGAAAGAGGCTCTGCCGAGAGCGAACGCAGTGAGATGCTGAGTCTCTGGGAAAGCACAGATGCCCAGTGCTGTTGTGCCTGTGGGTAGGGTGCACGGGGATAGTGAAGACCAGCAAGAGCTTTCAGGGCTGGCCCCTTCCTTGTGGGAGAAGGAGCCGGACGTTTGCCTTTTCGGAAAGAGGCTCTGCCGAGAACGAGCGCCGTGAGATATGCCGTCTGTGGTTAAGCACAGATGCCCAGTGCTGTTGTGCCTGTGGGTAGGGTGCACGGGGCCAGTGAAGACCAGCAAGAGCTTTCAGGGCTGGCCCCTTCCTTGTGGGAGAAGGAGCCGGACGTTTGCCTTTTCGGAAAGAGGCTCTGCCGAGAACGAGCGCCGTGAGATATGCCGTCTGTGGTTAAGCACAGATGCCCATTGCTGTTGTGCCTGTGGGTAGGGTGCACGGGGCCAGTGAAGACCAGCAAGAGCTTTCAGGGCTGGCCCCTTCCTTGTGGGAGAAGGAGCCGGACGTTTGCCTTTTCGGAAAGAGGCAATGCCGAGAACGAGCGCCGTGAGATATGCCGTCTGTGGTTAAGCACAGATGCCCAGTGCTGTTGTGCCTGTGGGTAGGGTGCACGGGGCCAGTGAAGACCAGCAAGAGCTTTCAGGGCTGGCCCCTTCCTTGTGGGAGAAGGAGCCGGACGTTTGCCTTTTCGGAAAGAGGCACTGCCGAGAACGAGCGCCGTGAGATATGCCGTCTGCGGTTAAGCACAGATGCCCAGTGCTGTTGTGCCTGTGGATAGGGTGCACGGGGCCAGTGAAGACCAGCAAGAGCTTTCAGGGCTGGCCCCTTCCTTGTGGGAGAAGGAGCCGGACGTTTGCCTTTTCGGAAAGAGGCTCTGCCGAGAACGAGCGCCGTGAGATATGCCGTCTGCGGTTAAGCACAGATGCCCAGTGCTGTTGTGCCTGTGGATAGGGTGCACGGGGCCAGTGAAGACCAGCAAGAGCTTTCAGGGCTGGCCCCTTCCTTGTGGGAGAAGGAGCCGGACGTTTGCCTTTTCGGAAAGAGGCTCTGCCGAGAGCGAACGCAGTGAGATGCTGAGTCTCTGGGAAAGCACAGATGCCCAGTGCTGTTGTGCCTGTGGGTAGGGTGCACGGGGATAGTGAAGACCAGCAAGAGCTTTCAGGGCTGGCCCCTTCCTTGTGGGAGAAGGAGCCGGACGTTTGCCTTTTCGGAAAGAGGCTCTGCCGAGAACGAGCGCCGTGAGATATGCCGTCTGTGGTTAAGCACAGATGCCCAGTGCTGTTGTGCCTGTGGGTAGGGTGCACGGGGCCAGTGAAGACCAGCAAGAGCTTTCAGGGCTGGCCCCTTCCTTGTGGGAGAAGGAGCCGGACGTTTGCCTTTTCGGAAAGAGGCTCTGCCGAGAACGAGCGCCGTGAGATATGCCGTCTGTGGTTAAGCACAGATGCCCAGTGCTGTTGTGCCTGTGGATAGGGTGCACGGGGCCAGTGAAGACCAGCAAGAGCTTTCAGGGCTGGCCCCTTCCTTGTGGGAGAAGGAGCCGGACGTTTGCCTTTTCGGAAAGAGGCACTGCCGAGAACGAGCGCCGTGAGATATGCCGTCTGCGGTTAAGCACAGATGCCCAGTGCTGTTGTGCCTGTGGATAGGGTGCACGGGGCCAGTGAAGACCAGCAAGAGCTTTCAGGGCTGGCCCCTTCCTTGTGGGAGAAGGAGCCGGACGTTTGCCTTTTCGGAAAGAGGCTCTGCCGAGAACGAGCGCCGTGAGATATGCCCTCTGTGGTTAAGCACAGATGCCCAATGCTGTTGTGCCTGTGGGTAGGGTGCACGGGGCCAGTGAAGACCAGCAAGAGCTTTCAGGGCTGGCCCCTTCCTTGTGGGAGAAGGAGCCGGACGTTTGCCTTTTCGGAAAGAGGCACTGCCGAGAACGAGCGCCGTGAGATATGCCGTCTGCGGTTAAGCACAGATGCCCAGTGCTGTTGTGCCTGTGGATAGGGTGCACGGGGACAGTGAAGACCAGCAAGAGCTTTCAGGGCTGGCCCCTTCCTTGTGGGAGAAGGAGCCGGACGTTTGCCTTTTCGGAAAGAGGCTCTGCCGAGAACGAGCGCCGTGAGATATGCCGTCTGCGGTTAAGCACAGATGCCCAGTGCTGTTGTGCCTGTGGGTAGGGTGCACGGGGACAGTGAAGACCAGCAAGAGCTTTCAGGGCTGGCCCCTTCCTTGTGGGAGAAGGAGCCGGACGTTTGCCTTTTCGGAAAGAGGCTCTGCCGAGAACGAGCGCCGTGAGATATGCCGTCTGTGGTTAAGCACAGATGCCCAATGCTGTTGTGCCTGTGGGTAGGGTGCACGGGGCCAGTGAAGACCAGCAAGAGCTTTCAGGGCTGGCCCCTTCCTTGTGGGAGAAGGAGCCGGACGTTTGCCTTTTCGGAAAGAGGCACTGCCGAGAACGAGCGCCGTGAGATATGCCGTCTGCGGTTAAGCACAGATGCCCAGTGCTGTTGTGCCTGTGGATAGGGTGCACGGGGCCAGTGAAGACCAGCAAGAGCTTTCAGGGCTGGCCCCTTCCTTGTGGGAGAAGGAGCCGGACGTTTGCCTTTTCGGAAAGAGGCTCTGCCGAGAACGAGCGCCGTGAGATATGCCGTCTGCGGTTAAGCACAGATGCCCAGTGCTGTTGTGCCTGTGGATAGGGTGCACGGGGCCAGTGAAGACCAGCAAGAGCTTTCAGGGCTGGCCCCTTCCTTGTGGGAGAAGGAGCCGGACGTTTGCCTTTTCGGAAAGAGGCTCTGCCGAGAACGAGCGCCGTGAGATGCTGAGTCTCTGGGAAAGCACAGATGCCCAGTGCTGTTGTGCCTGTGGGTAGGGTGCACGGGGCCAGTGAAGACCAGCAAGAGCTTTCAGGGCTGGCCCCTTCCTTGTGGGAGAAGGAGCCGGACGTTTGCCTTTTCGGAAAGAGGCTCTGCCGAGAACGAGCGCCGTGAGATGCTGAGTCTCTGGGAAAGCACAGATGCCCAGTGCTGTTGTGCCTGTGGGTAGGGTGCACGGGGACAGTGAAGACCAGCAAGAGCTTTCAGGGCTGGCCCCTTCCTTGTGGGAGAAGGAGCCGGACGTTTGCCTTTTCGGAAAGAGGCTCTGCCGAGAGTGAACGCAGTGAGATGCTGAGTCTCTGGGAAAGCACAGATGCCCAGTGCTGTTGTGCCTGTGGATAGGGTGCACGGGGATAGTGAAGACCAGCAAGAGCTTTCAGGGCTGGCCCCTTCCTTGTGGGAGAAGGAGCCGGACGTTTGCCTTTTCGGAAAGAGTCTCTGCCGAGAACTAGCGCCGTGAGATGCTAAGTCTCTGGGAAAGCACAGATGCCCAGTGTTGTTGTGCCTGTGGGTAGGGTGCACGGGGACAGCGAAGACCAGCAAGAGCTTTCAGGGCTGGCCCTTTTCTTGTGGGAGAAGGAGCCGGACGTTTGCCTTTTCGGAAAGAGGCTCTGCCGAGAGCGAACGCAGTGAGATGCTGAGTCTCTGGGAAAGCACAGATGCCCAGTGCTGTTGTGCCTGTGGGTAGGGTGCACGGGGATAGTGAAGACCAGCAAGAGCTTTCAGGGCTGGCCCCTTCCTTGTGGGAGAAGGAGCCGGACGTTTGCCTTTTCGGAAAGAGGCTCTGCCGAGAACGAGCGCCGTGAGATATGCCGTCTGTGGTTAAGCACAGATGCCCAGTGCTGTTGTGCCTGTGGGTAGGGTGCACGGGGACAGTGAAGACCAGCAAGAGCTTTCAGGGCTGGCCCCTTCCTTGTGGGAGAAGGAGCCGGACGTTTGCCTTTTCGGAAAGAGGCTCTGCCGAGAACGAGCGCCATGAGATATGCCGTCTGTGGTTAAGCACAGATGCCCATTGCTGTTGTGCCTGTGGGTAGGGTGCACGGGGCCAGTGAAGACCAGCAAGAGCTTTCAGGGCTGGCCCCTTCCTTGTGGGAGAAGGAGCCGGACGTTTGCCTTTTCGGAAAGAGGCAATGCCGAGAACGAGCGCCGTGAGATATGCCGTCTGTGGTTAAGCACAGATGCCCAGTGCTGTTGTGCCTGTGGGTAGGGTGCACGGGGCCAGTGAAGACCAGCAAGAGCTTTCAGGGCTGGCCCCTTCCTTGTGGGAGAAGGAGCCGGACGTTTGCCTTTTCGGAAAGAGGCACTGCCGAGAACGAGCGCCGTGAGATATGCCGTCTGCGGTTAAGCACAGATGCCCAGTGCTGTTGTGCCTGTGGATAGGGTGCACGGGGCCAGTGAAGACCAGCAAGAGCTTTCAGGGCTGGCCCCTTCCTTGTGGGAGAAGGAGCCGGACGTTTGCCTTTTCGGAAAGAGGCTCTGCCGAGAACGAGCGCCGTGAGATATGCCGTCTGCGGTTAAGCACAGATGCCCAGTGCTGTTGTGCCTGTGGATAGGGTGCACGGGGCCAGTGAAGACCAGCAAGAGCTTTCAGGGCTGGCCCCTTCCTTGTGGGAGAAGGAGCCGGACGTTTGCCTTTTCGGAAAGAGGCTCTGCCGAGAGCGAACGCAGTGAGATGCTGAGTCTCTGGGAAAGCACAGATGCCCAGTGCTGTTGTGCCTGTGGGTAGGGTGCACGGGGATAGTGAAGACCAGCAAGAGCTTTCAGGGCTGGCCCCTTCCTTGTGGGAGAAGGAGCCGGACGTTTGCCTTTTCGGAAAGAGGCTCTGCCGAGAACGAGCGCCGTGAGATATGCCGTCTGTGGTTAAGCACAGATGCCCAGTGCTGTTGTGCCTGTGGGTAGGGTGCACGGGGCCAGTGAAGACCAGCAAGAGCTTTCAGGGCTGGCCCCTTCCTTGTGGGAGAAGGAGCCGGACGTTTGCCTTTTCGGAAAGAGGCTCTGCCGAGAACGAGCGCCGTGAGATATGCCGTCTGTGGTTAAGCACAGATGCCCATTGCTGTTGTGCCTGTGGATAGGGTGCACGGGGCCAGTGAAGACCAGCAAGAGCTTTCAGGGCTGGCCCCTTCCTTGTGGGAGAAGGAGCCGGACGTTTGCCTTTTCGGAAAGAGGCACTGCCGAGAACGAGCGCCGTGAGATATGCCGTCTGTGGTTAAGCACAGATGCCCAGTGCTGTTGTGCCTGTGGATAGGGTGCACGGGGACAGTGAAGACCAGCAAGAGCTTTCAGGGCTGGCCCCTTCCTTGTGGGAGAAGGAGCCGGACGTTTGCCTTTTCGGAAAGAGGCTCTGCCGAGAACGAGCGCCGTGAGATATGCCCTCTGTGGTTAAGCACAGATGCCCAATGCTGTTGTGCCTGTGGGTAGGGTGCACGGGGCCAGTGAAGACCAGCAAGAGCTTTCAGGGCTGGCCCCTTCCTTGTGGGAGAAGGAGCCGGACGTTTGCCTTTTCGGAAAGAGGCACTGCCGAGAACGAGCGCCGTGAGATATGCCGTCTGCGGTTAAGCACAGATGCCCAGTGCTGTTGTGCCTGTGGATAGGGTGCACGGGGACAGTGAAGACCAGCAAGAGCTTTCAGGGCTGGCCCCTTCCTTGTGGGAGAAGGAGCCGGACGTTTGCCTTTTCGGAAAGAGGCTCTGCCGAGAACGAGCGCCGTGAGATATGCCGTCTGCGGTTAAGCACAGATGCCCAGTGCTGTTGTGCCTGTGGGTAGGGTGCACGGGGACAGTGAAGACCAGCAAGAGCTTTCAGGGCTGGCCCCTTCCTTGTGGGAGAAGGAGCCGGACGTTTGCCTTTTCGGAAAGAGGCACTGCCGAGAACGAGCGCCGTGAGATATGCCGTCTGCGGTTAAGCACAGATGCCCAGTGCTGTTGTGCCTGTGGATAGGGTGCACGGGGCCAGTGAAGACCAGCAAGAGCTTTCAGGGCTGGCCCCTTCCTTGTGGGAGAAGGAGCCGGACGTTTGCCTTTTCGGAAAGAGGCTCTGCCGAGAACGAGCGCCGTGAGATATGCCGTCTGCGGTTAAGCACAGATGCCCAGTGCTGTTGTGCCTGTGGATAGGGTGCACGGGGCCAGTGAAGACCAGCAAGAGCTTTCAGGGCTGGCCCCTTCCTTGTGGGAGAAGGAGCCGGACGTTTGCCTTTTCGGAAAGAGGCTCTGCCGAGAACGAGCGCCGTGAGATGCTGAGTCTCTGGGAAAGCACAGATGCCCAGTGCTGTTGTGCCTGTGGGTAGGGTGCACGGGGCCAGTGAAGACCAGCAAGAGCTTTCAGGGCTGGCCCCTTCCTTGTGGGAGAAGGAGCCGGACGTTTGCCTTTTCGGAAAGAGGCACTGCCGAGAACGAGCGCCGTGAGATATGCCATCTGCGGTTAAGCACAGATGCCCAGTGCTGTTGTGCCTGTGGGTAGGGTGCACGGGGCCAGTGAAGACCAGCAAGAGCTTTCAGGGCTGGCCCCTTCCTTGTGGGAGAAGGAGCCGGACGTTTGCCTTTTCGGAAAGAGGCTCTGCCGAGAACGAGCGCCGTGAGATATGCCGTCTGTGGTTAAGCACAGATGCCCAGTGCTGTTGTGCCTGTGGATAGGGTGCACGGGGACAGTGAAGACCAGCAAGAGCTTTCAGGGCTGGCCCCTTCCTTGTGGGAGAAGGAGCCGGACGTTTGCCTTTTCGGAAAGAGGCTCTGCCGAGAACGAGCGCCGTGAGATATGCCGTCTGTGGTTAAGCACAGATGCTCATTGCTGTTGTGCCTGTGGGTAGGGTGCACGGGGACAGTGAAGACCAGCAAGAGCTTTCAGGGCTGGCCCCTTCCTTGTGGGAGAAGGAGCCGGACGTTTGCCTTTTCGGAAAGAGGCTCTGCCGAGAACGAGCGCCGTGAGATGCTGAGTCTCTGGGAAAGCACAGATGCCCAGTGCTGTTGTGCCTGTGGGTAGGGTGCACGGGGCCAGTGAAGACCAGCAAGAGCTTTCAGGGCTGGCCCCTTCCTTGTGGGAGAAGGAGCCGGACGTTTGCCTTTTCGGAAAGAGGCTCTGACGAGAACGAGCGCCGTGAGATGCTGAGTCTCTGGGAAAGCACAGATGCCCAGTGCTGTTGTGCCTGTGGGTAGGGTGCACGGGGACAGTGAAGACCAGCAAGAGCTTTCAGGGCTGGCCCCTTCCTTGTGGGAGAAGGAGCCGGACGTTTGCCTTTTCGGAAAGAGGCTCTGCCGAGAGTGAACGCAGTGAGATGCTGAGTCTCTGGGAAAGCACAGATGCCCAGTGCTGTTGTGCCTGTGGATAGGGTGCACGGGGATAGTGAAGACCAGCAAGAGCTTTCAGGGCTGGCCCCTTCCTTGTGGGAGAAGGAGCCGGACGTTTGCCTTTTCGGAAAGAGGCTCTGCCGAGAACTAGCGCCGTGAGATGCTAAGTCTCTGGGAAAGCACAGATGCCCAGTGTTGTTGTGCCTGTGGGTAGGGTGCACGGGGCCAGCGAAGACCAGCAAGAGCTATCAGGGCTGGCCCTTTTCTTGTGGGAGAAGGAGCCGGACGTTTGCCTTTTCGGAAAGAGGCTCTGCCGAGAGCGAACACAGTGAGATGCTGAGTCTCTGGGAAAGCACAGATGCCCAGTGCTGTTGTGCCTGTGGGTAGGGTGCACGGGGATAGTGAAGACCAGCAAGAGCTTTCAGGGCTGGCCCCTTCCTTGTGGGAGAAGGAGCCGGACGTTTGCCTTTTCGGAAAGAGGCTCTGCCGAGAACGAGCGCCGTGAGATATGCCGTCTGTGGTTAAGCACAGATGCCCAGTGCTGTTGTGCCTGTGGATAGGGTGCACGGGGACAGTGAAGACCAGCAAGAGCTTTCAGGGCTGGCCCCTTCCTTGTGGGAGAAGGAGCCGGACGTTTGCCTTTTCGGAAAGAGGCTCTGCCGAGAACGAGCGCCGTGAGATATGCCGTCTGTGGTTAAGCACAGATGCCCAGTGCTGTTGTGCCTGTGGGTAGGGTGCACGGGGCCAGTGAAGACCAGCAAGAGCTTTCAGGGCTGGCCCCTTCCTTGTGGGAGAAGGAGCCGGACGTTTGCCTTTTCGGAAAGAGGCTCTGCCGAGAACGAGCGCCGTGAGATATGCCGTCTGTGGTTAAGCACAGATGCCCAGTGCTGTTGTGCCTGTGGGTAGGGTGCACGGGGCCAGTGAAGACCAGCAAGAGCTTTCAGGGCTGGCCCCTTCCTTGTGGGAGAAGGAGCCGGACGTTTGCCTTTTCGGAAAGAGGCACTGCCGAGAACGAGCGCCGTGAGATATGCCGTCTGCGGTTAAGCACAGATGCCCAGTGCTGTTGTGCCTGTGGATAGGGTGCACGGGGCCAGTGAAGACCAGCAAGAGCTTTCAGGGCTGGCCCCTTCCTTGTGGGAGAAGGAGCCGGACGTTTGCCTTTTCGGAAAGAGGCTCTGCCGAGAACGAGCGCCGTGAGATATGCCGTCTGCGGTTAAGCACAGATGCCCAGTGCTGTTGTGCCTGTGGATAGGGTGCACGGGGCCAGTGAAGACCAGCAAGAGCTTTCAGGGCTGGCCCCTTCCTTGTGGGAGAAGGAGCCGGACGTTTGCCTTTTCGGAAAGAGGCTCTGCCGAGAGCGAACGCAGTGAGATGCTGAGTCTCTGGGAAAGCACAGATGCCCAGTGCTGTTGTGCCTGTGGGTAGGGTGCACGGGGATAGTGAAGACCAGCAAGAGCTTTCAGGGCTGGCCCCTTCCTTGTGGGAGAAGGAGCCGGACGTTTGCCTTTTCGGAAAGAGGCTCTGCCGAGAACGAGCGCCGTGAGATATGCCGTCTGTGGTTAAGCACAGATGCCCAGTGCTGTTGTGCCTGTGGATAGGGTGCACGGGGACAGTGAAGACCAGCAAGAGCTTTCAGGGCTGGCCCCTTCCTTGTGGGAGAAGGAGCCGGACGTTTGCCTTTTCGGAAAGAGGCTCTGCCGAGAACGAGCGCCGTGAGATATGCCGTCTGTGGTTAAGCACAGATGCTCATTGCTGTTGTGCCTGTGGGTAGGGTGCACGGGGACAGTGAAGACCAGCAAGAGCTTTCAGGGCTGGCCCCTTCCTTGTGGGAGAAGGAGCCGGACGTTTGCCTTTTCGGAAAGAGGCTCTGCCGAGAACGAGCGCCGTGAGATGCTGAGTCTCTGGGAAAGCACAGATGCCCAGTGCTGTTGTGCCTGTGGGTAGGGTGCACGGGGCCAGTGAAGACCAGCAAGAGCTTTCAGGGCTGGCCCCTTCCTTGTGGGAGAAGGAGCCGGACGTTTGCCTTTTCGGAAAGAGGCTCTGACGAGAACGAGCGCCGTGAGATGCTGAGTCTCTGGGAAAGCACAGATGCCCAGTGCTGTTGTGCCTGTGGGTAGGGTGCACGGGGACAGTGAAGACCAGCAAGAGCTTTCAGGGCTGGCCCCTTCCTTGTGGGAGAAGGAGCCGGACGTTTGCCTTTTCGGAAAGAGGCTCTGCCGAGAGTGAACGCAGTGAGATGCTGAGTCTCTGGGAAAGCACAGATGCCCAGTGCTGTTGTGCCTGTGGATAGGGTGCACGGGGATAGTGAAGACCAGCAAGAGCTTTCAGGGCTGGCCCCTTCCTTGTGGGAGAAGGAGCCGGACGTTTGCCTTTTCGGAAAGAGGCTCTGCCGAGAACTAGCGCCGTGAGATGCTAAGTCTCTGGGAAAGCACAGATGCCCAGTGTTGTTGTGCCTGTGGGTAGGGTGCACGGGGCCAGCGAAGACCAGCAAGAGCTATCAGGGCTGGCCCTTTTCTTGTGGGAGAAGGAGCCGGACGTTTGCCTTTTCGGAAAGAGGCTCTGCCGAGAGCGAACACAGTGAGATGCTGAGTCTCTGGGAAAGCACAGATGCCCAGTGCTGTTGTGCCTGTGGGTAGGGTGCACGGGGATAGTGAAGACCAGCAAGAGCTTTCAGGGCTGGCCCCTTCCTTGTGGGAGAAGGAGCCGGACGTTTGCCTTTTCGGAAAGAGGCTCTGCCGAGAACGAGCGCCGTGAGATATGCCGTCTGTGGTTAAGCACAGATGCCCAGTGCTGTTGTGCCTGTGGATAGGGTGCACGGGGACAGTGAAGACCAGCAAGAGCTTTCAGGGCTGGCCCCTTCCTTGTGGGAGAAGGAGCCGGACGTTTGCCTTTTCGGAAAGAGGCTCTGCCGAGAACGAGCGCCGTGAGATATGCCGTCTGTGGTTAAGCACAGATGCCCAGTGCTGTTGTGCCTGTGGGTAGGGTGCACGGGGCCAGTGAAGACCAGCAAGAGCTTTCAGGGCTGGCCCCTTCCTTGTGGGAGAAGGAGCCGGACGTTTGCCTTTTCGGAAAGAGGCTCTGCCGAGAACGAGCGCCGTGAGATATGCCGTCTGTGGTTAAGCACAGATGCCCAGTGCTGTTGTGCCTGTGGGTAGGGTGCACGGGGCCAGTGAAGACCAGCAAGAGCTTTCAGGGCTGGCCCCTTCCTTGTGGGAGAAGGAGCCGGACGTTTGCCTTTTCGGAAAGAGGCACTGCCGAGAACGAGCGCCGTGAGATATGCCGTCTGCGGTTAAGCACAGATGCCCAGTGCTGTTGTGCCTGTGGATAGGGTGCACGGGGCCAGTGAAGACCAGCAAGAGCTTTCAGGGCTGGCCCCTTCCTTGTGGGAGAAGGAGCCGGACGTTTGCCTTTTCGGAAAGAGGCTCTGCCGAGAACGAGCGCCGTGAGATATGCCGTCTGCGGTTAAGCACAGATGCCCAGTGCTGTTGTGCCTGTGGATAGGGTGCACGGGGCCAGTGAAGACCAGCAAGAGCTTTCAGGGCTGGCCCCTTCCTTGTGGGAGAAGGAGCCGGACGTTTGCCTTTTCGGAAAGAGGCTCTGCCGAGAGCGAACGCAGTGAGATGCTGAGTCTCTGGGAAAGCACAGATGCCCAGTGCTGTTGTGCCTGTGGGTAGGGTGCACGGGGATAGTGAAGACCAGCAAGAGCTTTCAGGGCTGGCCCCTTCCTTGTGGGAGAAGGAGCCGGACGTTTGCCTTTTCGGAAAGAGGCTCTGCCGAGAACGAGCGCCGTGAGATATGCCGTCTGTGGTTAAGCACAGATGCCCAGTGCTGTTGTGCCTGTGGGTAGGGTGCACGGGGCCAGTGAAGACCAGCAAGAGCTTTCAGGGCTGGCCCCTTCCTTGTGGGAGAAGGAGCCGGACGTTTGCCTTTTCGGAAAGAGGCTCTGCCGAGAACGAGCGCCGTGAGATATGCCGTCTGTGGTTAAGCACAGATGCCCAGTGCTGTTGTGCCTGTGGGTAGGGTGCACGCGGCCAGTGAAGACCAGCAAGAGCTTTCAGGGCTGGCCCCTTCCTTGTGGGAGAAGGAGCCGGACGTTTGCCTTTTCGGAAAGAGGCTCTGCCGAGAACGAGCGCCGTGAGATGCTGAGTCTCTGGGAAAGCACAGATGCCCAGTGCTGTTGTGCCTGTGGCTAGGGTGCACGGGGCCAGTGAAGACCAGCAAGAGCTTTCAGGGCTGGCCCCTTCCTTGTGGGAGAAGGAGCCGGACGTTTGCCTTTTCGGAAAGAGGCTCTGCCGAGAACGAGCGCCGTGAGATATGCCGTCTGTGGTTAAGCACAGATGCCCAGTGCTGTTGTGCCTGTGGGTAGGGTGCACGGGGACAGTGAAGACCAGCAAGAGCTTTCAGGGCTGGCCCCTTCCTTGTGGGAGAAGGAGCCGGACGTTTGCCTTTTCGGAAAGAGGCTCTGCCGAGAACGACCGCCGTGAGATGCTGAGTCTCTGGGAAAGCACAGATGCCCAGTGCTGTTGTGCCTGTGGGTAGGGTGCACGGGGCCAGTGAAGACCAGCAAGAGCTTTCAGGGCTGGCCCCTTCCTTGTGGGAGAAGGAGCCGGACGTTTGCCTTTTCGGAAAGAGGCTCTGCCGAGAACGAGCGCCGTGAGATGCTGAGTCTCTGGGAAAGCACAGATGCCCAGTGCTGTTGTGCCTGTGGGTAGGGTGCACGGGGCCAGTGAAGACCAGCAAGAGCTTTCAGGGCTGGCCCCTTCCTTGTGGGAGAAGGAGCCGGACGTTTGCCTTTTCGGAAAGAGGCTCTGCCGAGAACGAGCGCCGTGAGATATGCCGTCTAAGGTTAAGCACAGATGCCCAGTGCTGTTGTGCCTGTGGGTAGGGTGCACGGGGACAGTGAAGACCAGCAAGAGCTTTCAGGGCTGGCCCCTTCCTTGTGGGAGAAGGAGCCGGACGTTTGCCTTTTCGGAAAGAGGCTCTGCCTAGAACGAGCGCCGTGAGATGCTGAGTCTGTGGTTAAGCACAGATGCCCAGTGCTGTTGTGCCTGTGGGTAGGGTGCACGGGGACAGTGAAGACCAGCAAGAGCTTTCAGGGCTGGCCCCTTCCTTGTGGGAGAAGGAGCCGGACGTTTGCCTTTTCGGAAGGAGGCTCTGCCGAGAGCGAACGCAGTGAGATGCTGAGTCTCTGGGAAAGCACAGATGCCCAGTGCTGTTGTGCCTGTGGGTAGGGTGCACGGGGCCAGTGAAGACCAGCAAGAGCTTTCAGGGCTGGCCCCTTCCTTGTGGGAGAAGGAGCCAGACGTTTGCCTTTTCGGAAAGAGGCTCTGCCGAGAACGAGCGCCGTGAGATATGCCGTCTGAGGTTAAGCACAGATGCCCAGTGCTGTTGTGCCTGTGGGTAGGGTGCACGGGGACAGTGAAGACCAGCAAGAGCTTTCAGGGCTGGCCCCTTCCTTGTGGGAGAAGGAGCCGGACGTTTGCCTTTTCGGAAAGAGGCTCTGCCGAGAACGAGCGCCGTGAGATTTGCCGTCTATGGTTAAGCAGAGATGTCCAGTGCTGTTGTGCCTATTCATTGGGTGCACGGGGCCAGTGAAGACCAGCAAGAGCTTTCAGGGCTGGCCCCTTCCTTGTGGGAGAAGGAGCCGGACGTTTGCCTTTTCGGAAAGAGGCTCTGCCGAGAACGAGCGCCGTGAGATATGCCGTCTGTGGTTAAGCACAGATGCCCAGTGCTGTTGTGCCTATTCATAGGGTGCACGGGGACAGTGAAGACCAGCAAGAGCTTTCAGGGCTGGCCCCTTCCTTGTGGGAGAAGGAGCCGGACGTTTGCCTTTTCGGAAAGAGGCTCTGCCGAGAATGAGCGCCGTGAGATATGCCGTCTGTGGTTAAGCACAGATGCCCAGTGCTGTTGTGCCTGTGGGTAGGGTGCACGGGGCCAGTGAAGACCAGCAAGAGCTTTCAGGGCTGGCCCCTTCCTTGTGGGAGAAGGAGCCGGACGTTTGCCTTTTCGGAAAGAGGCTCTGCCGAGAGCGAATGCAGTGAGATGCTGAGTCTCTGGGAAAGCACAGATGCCCATTGCTGTTGTGCCTGTGGGTAGGGTGCACGGGGACAGTGAAGACCAGCAAGAGCTTTCAGGGCTGGCCCCTTCCTTGTGGGAGAAGGAGCCGGACGTTTGCCTTTTCGGAAAGAGGCTCTGCCGAGAACGAGCGCCGTGAGATATGCCGTCTGTGGTTAAGCACAGATGCCCAGTGCTGTTGTGCCTGTGGGTAAGGTGCACGGGGACAGTGAAGACCAGCAAGAGCTTTCAGGGCTGGCCCCTTCCTTGTGGGAGAAGGAGCCGGACGTTTGCCTTTTCGGAAAGAGGCACTGCCGAGAACGAGCGCCGTGAGATATGCCGTCTGCGGTTAAGCACAGATGCCCAGTGCTGTTGTGCCTGTGGGTAGGGTGCACGGGGATAGTGAAGACCAGCAAGAGCTTTCAGGGCTGGCCCCTTCCTTGTGGGAGAAGGAGCCGGACGTTTGCCTTTTCGGAAAGAGGCTCTGCCGAGAGCGAACGCCGTGAGATATGCCGTCTGTGGTTAAGCACAGATGCCCAGTGCTGTTGTGCCTGTGGGTAGGGTGCACGGGGACAGTGAAGACCAGCAAGAGCTTTCAGGGCTGGCCCCTTCCTTGTGGGAGAAGGAGCCGGACGTTTGCCTTTTCGGAAAGAGGCTCTGCCGAGAACGAGCTCCGTGAGATGCTGAGTCTCTGGGAAAGCACAGATGCCCAGTGCTGTTGTGCCTGTGGGTAGGGTGCACGCGGCCAGTGAAGACCAGCAAGAGCTTTCAGGGCTGGCCCCTTCCTTGTGGGAGAAGGAGCCGGACGTTTGCCTTTTCGGAAAGATGCTCTGCCGAGAACGAGCGCCGTGAGATGCTGAGTCTCTGGGAAAGCACAGATGCCCAGTGCTGTTGTGCCTGTGGGTAGGGTGCACGGGGACAGTGAAGACCAGCAAGAGCTTTCAGGGCTGGCCCCTTCCTTGTGGGAGAAGGAGCCGGACGTTTGCCTTTTCGGAAAGAGGCTCTGCTGAGAACGAGCGCCGTGAGATATGCCGTCTGTGGTTAAGCACAGATGCCCAGTGCTGTTGTGCCTGTGGGTAGGGTGCACGGGGCCAGTGAAGACCAGCAAGAGCTTTCAGGGCTGGCCCCTTCCTTGTGGGAGAAGGAGCCGGACGTTTGCCCTTTAGGAAAGAGGCTCTGCCGAGAGCGAATGCAGTGAGATGCTGAGTCTCTGGTAAAGCACAGATGCCCAGTGCTGTTGTGCCTGTGGGTAGGGTGCACGGGGCCAGTGAAGACCAGCAAGAGCTTTCAGGGCTGGCCCCTTCCTTGTGGGAGAAGGAGCCGGACGTTTGCCTTTTCGGAAAGAGGCTCTGCCGAGAACGAGCGCCGTGAGATATGCCGTCTGTGGTTAAGCACAGATGCCCAGTGCTGTTGTGCCTGTGGGTAGGGTGCACGGGGCCAGTGAAGACCAGCAAGAGCTTTCAGGGCTGGCCCCTTCCTTGTGGGAGAAGGAGCCGGACGTTTGCCTTTTCGGAAAGAGGCTCTGCCGAGAGCGAACGCAGTGAGATGCTGAGTCTCTGGGAAAGCACAGATGCCCAGTGCTGTTGTGCCTGTGGGTAGGGTGCACGGGGCCAGTGAAGACCAGCAAGAGCTTTCAGGGCTGGCCCCTTCCTTGTGGGAGAAGGAGCCGGACGTTTGCCTTTTCGGAAAGAGGCTCTGCCGAGAACGAGCGCTGTGAGATATGCCGTCTGTGGTTAAGCACAGATGCCCAGTGCTGTTGTGCCTGTGGGTAGGGTGCACGGGGCCAGTGAAGACCAGCAAGAGCTTTCAGGGCTGGCCCCTTCCTTGTGGGAGAAGGAGCCGGACGTTTGCCTTTTCGGAAAGAGGCACTGCCGAGAACGAGCGCCGTGAGATATGCCGTCTGCGGTTAAGCACAGATGCCCAGTGCTGTTGTGCCTGTGGATAGGGTGCACGGGGATAGTGAAGACCAGCAAGAGCTTTCAGGGCTGGCCCCTTCCTTGTGGGAGAAGGAGCCGGACGTTTGCCTTTTCGGAAAGAGGCTCTGCCGAGAGCGAACGCCGTGAGATATGCCGTCTGTGGTTAAGCACAGATGCCCAGTGCTGTTGTGCCTGTGGGTAGGGTGCACGGGGCCAGTGAAGACCAGCAAGAGCTTTCAGGGCTGGCCCCTTCTTTGTGGGAGAAGGAGCCGGACGTTTGCCTTTTCGGAAAGAGGCTCTGCCGATAACGAGTGCCGTGAGATATGCCGTCTGTGGTTAAGCACAGATGCCCAGTGCTGTTGTGCCTGTGGGTAGGGTGCACGGGGACAGTGAAGACCAGCAAGAGCTTTCAGGGCTGGCCCCTTCCTTGTGGGAGAAGGAGCCGGACGTTTGCCTTTTCGGAAAGAGGCTCTGCCGAGAACGAGCGCCGTGAGATTTGCCGTCTATGGTTAAGCAGAGATGTCCAGTGCTGTTGTGCCTATTCATTGGGTGCACGGGGCCAGTGAAGACCAGCAAGAGCTTTCAGGGCTGGCCCCTTCCTTGTGGGAGAAGGAGCCGGACGTTTGCCTTTTCGGAAAGAGGCTCTGCCGAGAACGAGCGCCGTGAGATATGCCGTCTGTGGTTAAGCACAGATGCCCAGTGCTGTTGTGCCTATTCATAGGGTGCACGGGGACAGTGAAGACCAGCAAGAGCTTTCAGGGCTGGCCCCTTCCTTGTGGGAGAAGGAGCCGGACGTTTGCCTTTTCGGAAAGAGGCTCTGCCGAGAATGAGCGCCGTGAGATATGCCGTCTGTGGTTAAGCACAGATGCCCAGTGCTGTTGTGCCTGTGGGTAGGGTGCACGGGGCCAGTGAAGACCAGCAAGAGCTTTCAGGGCTGGCCCCTTCCTTGTGGGAGAAGGAGCCGGACGTTTGCCTTTTCGGAAAGAGGCTCTGCCGAGAGCGAATGCAGTGAGATGCTGAGTCTCTGGGAAAGCACAGATGCCCATTGCTGTTGTGCCTGTGGGTAGGGTGCACGGGGACAGTGAAGACCAGCAAGAGCTTTCAGGGCTGGCCCCTTCCTTGTGGGAGAAGGAGCCGGACGTTTGCCTTTTCGGAAAGAGGCTCTGCCGAGAACGAGCGCCGTGAGATATGCCGTCTGTGGTTAAGCACAGATGCCCAGTGCTGTTGTGCCTATTCATAGGGTGCACGGGGACAGTGAAGACCAGCAAGAGCTTTCAGGGCTGGCCCCTTCCTTGTGGGAGAAGGAGCCGGACGTTTGCCTTTTCGGAAAGAGGCTCTGCCGAGAATGAGCGCCGTGAGATATGCCGTCTGTGGTTAAGCACAGATGCCCAGTGCTGTTGTGCCTGTGGGTAGGGTGCACGGGGCCAGTGAAGACCAGCAAGAGCTTTCAGGGCTGGCCCCTTCCTTGTGGGAGAAGGAGCCGGACGTTTGCCTTTTCGGAAAGAGGCTCTGCCGAGAGCGAATGCAGTGAGATGCTGAGTCTCTGGGAAAGCACAGATGCCCATTGCTGTTGTGCCTGTGGGTAGGGTGCACGGGGACAGTGAAGACCAGCAAGAGCTTTCAGGGCTGGCCCCTTCCTTGTGGGAGAAGGAGCCGGACGTTTGCCTTTTCGGAAAGAGGCTCTGCCGAGAACGAGCGCCGTGAGATATGCCGTCTGTGGTTAAGCACAGATGCCCAGTGCTGTTGTGCCTGTGGGTAAGGTGCACGGGGACAGTGAAGACCAGCAAGAGCTTTCAGGGCTGGCCCCTTCCTTGTGGGAGAAGGAGCCGGACGTTTGCCTTTTCGGAAAGAGGCACTGCCGAGAACGAGCGCCGTGAGATATGCCGTCTGCGGTTAAGCACAGATGCCCAGTGCTGTTGTGCCTGTGGGTAGGGTGCACGGGGATAGTGAAGACCAGCAAGAGCTTTCAGGGCTGGCCCCTTCCTTGTGGGAGAAGGAGCCGGACGTTTGCCTTTTCGGAAAGAGGCTCTGCCGAGAGCGAACGCCGTGAGATATGCCGTCTGTGGTTAAGCACAGATGCCCAGTGCTGTTGTGCCTGTGGGTAGGGTGCACGGGGACAGTGAAGACCAGCAAGAGCTTTCAGGGCTGGCCCCTTCCTTGTGGGAGAAGGAGCCGGACGTTTGCCTTTTCGGAAAGAGGCTCTGCCGAGAACGAGCTCCGTGAGATGCTGAGTCTCTGGGAAAGCACAGATGCCCAGTGCTGTTGTGCCTGTGGGTAGGGTGCACGCGGCCAGTGAAGACCAGCAAGAGCTTTCAGGGCTGGCCCCTTCCTTGTGGGAGAAGGAGCCGGACGTTTGCCTTTTCGGAAAGATGCTCTGCCGAGAACGAGCGCCGTGAGATGCTGAGTCTCTGGGAAAGCACAGATGCCCAGTGCTGTTGTGCCTGTGGGTAGGGTGCACGGGGACAGTGAAGACCAGCAAGAGCTTTCAGGGCTGGCCCCTTCCTTGTGGGAGAAGGAGCCGGACGTTTGCCTTTTCGGAAAGAGGCTCTGCTGAGAACGAGCGCCGTGAGATATGCCGTCTGTGGTTAAGCACAGATGCCCAGTGCTGTTGTGCCTGTGGGTAGGGTGCACGGGGCCAGTGAAGACCAGCAAGAGCTTTCAGGGCTGGCCCCTTCCTTGTGGGAGAAGGAGCCGGACGTTTGCCCTTTAGGAAAGAGGCTCTGCCGAGAGCGAATGCAGTGAGATGCTGAGTCTCTGGTAAAGCACAGATGCCCAGTGCTGTTGTGCCTGTGGGTAGGGTGCACGGGGCCAGTGAAGACCAGCAAGAGCTTTCAGGGCTGGCCCCTTCCTTGTGGGAGAAGGAGCCGGACGTTTGCCTTTTCGGAAAGAGGCTCTGCCGAGAACGAGCGCCGTGAGATATGCCGTCTGTGGTTAAGCACAGATGCCCAGTGCTGTTGTGCCTGTGGGTAGGGTGCACGGGGCCAGTGAAGACCAGCAAGAGCTTTCAGGGCTGGCCCCTTCCTTGTGGGAGAAGGAGCCGGACGTTTGCCTTTTCGGAAAGAGGCTCTGCCGAGAGCGAACGCAGTGAGATGCTGAGTCTCTGGGAAAGCACAGATGCCCAGTGCTGTTGTGCCTGTGGGTAGGGTGCACGGGGCCAGTGAAGACCAGCAAGAGCTTTCAGGGCTGGCCCCTTCCTTGTGGGAGAAGGAGCCGGACGTTTGCCTTTTCGGAAAGAGGCTCTGCCGAGAACGAGCGCTGTGAGATATGCCGTCTGTGGTTAAGCACAGATGCCCAGTGCTGTTGTGCCTGTGGGTAGGGTGCACGGGGCCAGTGAAGACCAGCAAGAGCTTTCAGGGCTGGCCCCTTCCTTGTGGGAGAAGGAGCCGGACGTTTGCCTTTTCGGAAAGAGGCACTGCCGAGAACGAGCGCCGTGAGATATGCCGTCTGCGGTTAAGCACAGATGCCCAGTGCTGTTGTGCCTGTGGATAGGGTGCACGGGGATAGTGAAGACCAGCAAGAGCTTTCAGGGCTGGCCCCTTCCTTGTGGGAGAAGGAGCCGGACGTTTGCCTTTTCGGAAAGAGGCTCTGCCGAGAGCGAACGCCGTGAGATATGCCGTCTGTGGTTAAGCACAGATGCCCAGTGCTGTTGTGCCTGTGGGTAGGGTGCACGGGGCCAGTGAAGACCAGCAAGAGCTTTCAGGGCTGGCCCCTTCTTTGTGGGAGAAGGAGCCGGACGTTTGCCTTTTCGGAAAGAGGCTCTGCCGATAACGAGTGCCGTGAGATATGCCGTCTGTGGTTAAGCACAGATGCCCAGTGCTGTTGTGCCTGTGGGTAGGGTGCACGGGGACAGTGAAGACCAGCAAGAGCTTTCAGGGCTGGCCCCTTCCTTGTGGGAGAAGGAGCCGGACGTTTGCCTTTTCGGAAAGAGGCTCTGCCGAGAACGAGCGCCGTGAGATGCTGAGTCTCTGGGAAAGCACAGATGCCCAGTGCTGTTTTGCCTGTGGGTATGGTGCACGGGGACAGTGAAGACCAGCAAGAGCTTTCAGGGCTGGCCCCTTCCTTGTGGGAGAAGGAGCCGGACGTTTGCCTTTTCGGAAAGATGCTCTGCCGAGAGCGAACGCAGTGAGATGCTGAGTCTCTGGGAAAGCACAGATGCCCAGTGCTGTTGTGCCTGTGGGTAGGGTGCACGGGGCCAGTGAAGACCAGCAAGAGCTTTCAGGGCTGGCCCCTTCCTTGTGGGAGAAGGAGCCGGACGTTTGCCTTTTCGGAAAGAGGCTCTGCCGAGAACGAGCGCCGTGAGATATGCCGTCTGTGGTTAAGCACAGATGCCCAGTGCTGTTGTGCCTGTGGGTAGGGTGCACGGGGCCAGTGAAGACCAGCAAGAGCTTTCAGGGCTGGCCCCTTCCTTGTGGGAGAAGGAGCCGGACGTTTGCCTTTTCGGAAAGAGGCTCTGCCGAGAACGAGCGCCGTGAGATATGCCGTCTGTGGTTAAGCACAGATGCCCATTGCTGTTGTGCCTGTGGGTAGGGTGCACGGGGCCAGTGAAGACCAGCAAGAGCTTTCAGGGCTGGCCCCTTCCTTGTGGGAGAAGGAGCCGGACGTTTGCCTTTTCGGAAAGAGGCTCTGCCGAGAACAAGCGCCGTGAGATGCTGAGTCTCTGGGAAAGCACAGATGCCCAGTGCTGTTGTGCCTGTGGGTAGGGTGCACGGGGATAGTGAAGACCAGCAAGAGCTTTCAGGGCTGGCCCCTTCCTTGTGGGAGAAGGAGCCGGACGTTTGCCTTTTCGGAAAGAGGCACTGCCGAGAACGAGCGCCGTGAGATATGCCGTCTGCGGTTAAGCACAGATGCCCAGTGCTGTTGTGCCTGTGGGTAGGGTGCACGGGGCCAGTGAAGACCAGCAAGAGCTTTCAGGGCTGGCCCCTTCCTTGTGGGAGAAGGAGCCGGACGTTTGCCTTTTCGGAAAGAGGCTCTGCCGAGAACGAGCGCCGTGAGATATGCCGTCTGTGGTTAAGCACAGATGCCCATTGCTGTTGTGCCTGTGGGTAGGGTGCACGGGGCCAGTGAAGACCAGCAAGAGCTTTCAGGGCTGGCCCCTTCCTTGTGGGAGAAGGAGCCGGACGTTTGCCTTTTCGGAAAGAGGCTCTGCCGAGAACAAGCGCCGTGAGATGCTGAGTCTCTGGGAAAGCACAGATGCCCAGTGCTGTTGTGCCTGTGGGTAGGGTGCACGGGGATAGTGAAGACCAGCAAGAGCTTTCAGGGCTGGCCCCTTCCTTGTGGGAGAAGGAGCCGGACGTTTGCCTTTTCGGAAAGAGGCACTGCCGAGAACGAGCGCCGTGAGATATGCCGTCTGCGGTTAAGCACAGATGCCCAGTGCTGTTGTGCCTGTGGGTAGGGTGCACGGGGATAGTGAAGACCAGCAAGAGCTTTCAGGGCTGGCCCCTTCCTTGTGGGAGAAGGAGCCGGACGTTTGCCTTTTCGGAAAGAGGCTCTGCCGAGAACGAGTGCCGTGAGATATGCCGTCTGTGGTTAAGCACAGATGCCCAGTGCTGTTGTGCCTGTGGGTAGGGTGCACGGGGATAGTGAAGACCAGCAAGAGCTTTCAGGGCTGGCCCCTTCCTTGTGGGAGAAGGAGCCGGACGTTTGCCTTTTCGGAAAGAGGCTCTGCCGAGAGCGAACGCCGTGAGATATGCCGTCTGTGGTTAAGCACAGATGCCCAGTGCTGTTGTGCCTGTGGGTAGGGTGCACGGGGACAGTGAGGACCAGCAAGAGCTTTCAGGGCTGGCCCCTTCCTTGTGGGAGAAGGAGCCGGACGTTTGCCTTTTCGGAAAGAGGCTCTGCCGAGAACGAGCGCCGTGAGATATGCCGTCTGTGGTTAAGCACAGATGCCCAGTGCTGTTGTGCCTGTGGGTATGGTGCACGGGGCCAGTGAAGACCAGCAAGAGCTTTCAGGGCTGGCCCCTTCCTTGTGGGAGAAGGAGCCGGACGTTTGCCTTTTCGGAAAGAGGCTCTGCCGAGAACGAGCGCCGTGAGATATGCCGTCTGTGGTTAAGCACAGATGCCCAGTGCTGTTGTGCCTGTGGGTAGGGTGCACGGGGCCAGTGAAGACCAGCAAGAGCTTTCAGGGCTGGCCCCTTCCTTGTGGGAGAAGGAGCCGGACGTTTGCCTTTTCGGAAAGAGGCTCTGCCGAGAACGAGCGCCGTGAGATATGCCGTCTGTGGTTAAGCACAGATGCCCAGTGCTGTTGTGCCTGTGGGTAGGGTGCACGGGGACAGTGAAGACCAGCAAGAGCTTTCAGGGCTGGCCCCTTCCTTGTGGGAGAAGGAGCCGGACGTTTGCCTTTTCGGAAAGAGGCTCTGCCGAGAACGAGCGCCGTGAGATATGCCGTCTGTGGTTAAGCACAGATGCCCAGTGCTGTTGTGCCTGTGGGTAGGGTGCACGGGGCCAGTGAAGACCAGCAAGAGCTTTCAGGGCTGGCCCCTTCCTTGTGGGAGAAGGAGCCGGACGTTTGCCTTTTCGGAAAGAGGCTCTGCCGAGAACGAGCGCCGTGAGATATGCCGTCTGTGGTTAAGCACAGATGCCCATTGCTGTTGTGCCTGTGGGTAGGGTGCACGGGGCCAGTGAAGACCAGCAAGAGCTTTCAGGGCTGGCCCCTTCCTTGTGGGAGAAGGAGCCGGACGTTTGCCTTTTCGGAAAGAGGCACTGCCGAGAACGAGCGCCGTGAGATATGCCGTCTGCGGTTAAGCACAGATGCCCAGTGCTGTTGTGCCTGTGGATAGGGTGCACGGGGATAGTGAAGACCAGCAAGAGCTTTCAGGGCTGGCCCCTTCCTTGTGGGAGAAGGAGCCGGACGTTTGCCTTTTCGGAAAGAGGCTCTGCCGAGAGCGAACGCCGTGAGATATGCCGTCTGTGGTTAAGCACAGATGCCCAGTGCTGTTGTGCCTGTGGGTAGGGTGCACGGGGACAGTGAAGACCAGCAAGAGCTTTCAGGGCTGGCCCCTTCCTTGTGGGAGAAGGAGCCGGACGTTTGCCTTTTCGGAAAGAGGCTCTGCCGAGAACGAGCGCCGTGAGATGCTGAGTCTCTGGGAAAGCACAGATGCCCAGTGCTGTTGTGCCTGTGGGTATGGTGCACGGGGACAGTGAAGACCAGCAAGAGCTTTCAGGGCTGGCCCCTTCCTTGTGGGAGAAGGAGCCGGACGTTTGCCTTTTCGGAAAGATGCTCTGCCGAGAGCGAACGCAGTGAGATGCTGAGTCTCTGGGAAAGCACAGATGCCCAGTGCTGTTGTGCCTGTGGGTAGGGTGCACGGGGACAGTGAAGACCAGCAAGAGCTTTCAGGGCTGGCCCCTTCCTTGTGGGAGAAGGAGCCGGACGTTTGCCTTTTCGGAAAGAGGCTCTGCCGAGAACGAGCGCCGTGAGATATGCCGTCTGTGGTTAAGCACAGATGCCCAGTGCTGTTGTGCCTGTGGGTAGGGTGCACGGGGCCAGTGAAGACCAGCAAGAGCTTTCAGGGCTGGCCCCTTCCTTGTGGGAGAAGGAGCCGGACGTTTGCCCTTTCGGAAAGAGGCTCTGCCGAGAGCGAATGCAGTGAGATGCTGAGTCTCTGGTAAAGCACAGATGCCCAGTGCTGTTGTGCCTGTGGGTAGGGTGCACGGGGCCAGTGAAGACCAGCAAGAGCTTTCAGGGCTGGCCCCTTCCTTGTGGGAGAAGGAGCCGGACGTTTGCCTTTTCGGAAAGAGGCTCTGCCGAGAACGAGCGCCGTGAGATATGCCGTCTGTGGTTAAGCACAGATGCCCAGTGCTGTTGTGCCTATTCATAGGGTGCACGGGGACAGTGAAGACCAGCAAGAGCTTTCAGGGCTGGCCCCTTCCTTGTGGGAGAAGGAGCCGGACGTTTGCCTTTTCGGAAAGAGGCTCTGCCGAGAACGAGCGCCGTGAGATGCTGAGTCTCTGGGAAAGCACAGATGCCCAGTGCTGTTGTGCCTATTCATAGGGTGCACGGGGATAGTGAAGACCAGCAAGAGCTTTCAGGGCTGGCCCCTTCCTTGTGGGAGAAAGAGCCAGACGTTTGCCTTTTCGGAAAGAGGCTCTGCCGAGAACGAGCGCCGTGAGATATGCCGTCTGTGGTTAAGCACAGATGCCCAGTGCTGTTGTGCCTGTGGGTAGGGTGCACGGGGACAGTGAAGACCAGCAAGAGCTTTCAGGGCTGGCCCCTTCCTTGTGGGAGAAGGAGCCGGACGTTTGCCTTTTCGGAAAGAGGCTCTGCCGAGAACGAGCGCCGTGAGATATGCCGTCTGTGGTTAAGCACAGATGCCCAGTGCTGTTGTGCCTGTGGGTAGGGTGCACGGGGACAGTGAAGACCAGCAAGAGCTTTCAGGGCTGGCCCCTTCCTTGTGGGAGAAGGAGCCGGACGTTTGCCTTTTCGGAAAGAGGCTCTGCCGAGAACGAGCGCAGTGAGATGCTGAGTCTCTGGGAAAGCACAGATGCCCAGTGCTGTTGTGCCTGTGGGTAGGGTGCACGGGGCCAGTGAAGACCAGCAAGAGCTTTCAGGGCTGGCCCCTTCCTTGTGGGAGAAGGAGCCGGACGTTTGCCTTTTCGGAAAGAGGCTCTGCCGAGAGCGAACGCCGTGAGATATGCCGTCTGTGGTTAAGCACAGATGCCCAGTGCTGTTGTGCCTGTGGGTAGGGTGCACGGGGACAGTGAAGACCAGCAAGAGCTTTCAGGGCTGGCCCCTTCCTTGTGGGAGAAGGAGCCGGACGTTTGCCTTTTCGGAAAGAGGCTCTGCCGAGAACGAGTGCCGTGAGATATGCCGTCTGTGGTTAAGCACAGATGCCCAGTGCTGTTGTGCCTGTGGGTAGGGTGCACGGGGACAGTGAAGACCAGCAAGAGCTTTCAGGGCTGGCCCCTTCCTTGTGGGAGAAGGAGCCGGACGTTTGCCTTTTCGGAAAGAGGCTCTGCCGAGAACGAGCGCCGTGAGATGCTGAGTCTCTGGGAAAGCACAGATGCCCAGTGCTGTTGTGCCTGTGGGTATGGTGCACGGGGACAGTGAAGACCAGCAAGAGCTTTCAGGGCTGGCCCCTTCCTTGTGGGAGAAGGAGCCGGACGTTTGCCTTTTCGGAAAGATGCTCTGCCGAGAGCGAACGCAGTGAGATGCTGAGTCTCTGGGAAAGCACAGATGCCCAGTGCTGTTGTGCCTGTGGGTAGGGTGCACGGGGCCAGTGAAGACCAGCAAGAGCTTTCAGGGCTGGCCCCTTCCTTGTGGGAGAAGGAGCCGGACGTTTGCCTTTTCGGAAAGAGGCTCTGCCGAGAACGAGCGCCGTGAGATATGCCGTCTGTGGTTAAGCACAGATGCCCAGTGCTGTTGTGCCTGTGGGTAGGGTGCACGGGGCCAGTGAAGACCAGCAAGAGCTTTCAGGGCTGGCCCCTTCCTTGTGGGAGAAGGAGCCGGACGTTTGCCCTTTCGGAAAGAGGCTCTGCCAAGAGCGAATGCAGTGAGATGCTGAGTCTCTGGGAAAGCACAGATGCCCAGTGCTGTTGTGCCTGTGCATAGGGTGCACGGGGACAGTGAAGACCAGCAAGAGCTTTCAGGGCTGGCCCCTTCCTTGTGGGAGAAGGAGCCGGACGTTTGCCTTTTCGGAAAGAGGCTCTGCCGAGAACGAGCGCCGTGAGATATGCCGTCTGTGGTTAAGCACAGATGCCCATTGCAGTTGTGCCTGTGGGTAGGGTGCACGGGGCCAGTGAAGACCAGCAAGAGCTTTCAGGGCTGGCCCCTTCCTTGTGGGAGAAGGAGCCGGACGTTTGCCTTTTCGGAAAGAGGCTCTGCCGAGAACAAGCGCCGTGAGATGCTGAGTCTCTGGGAAAGCACAGATGCCCAGTACTGTTGTGCCTGTGGGTAGGGTGCACGGGGATAGTGAAGACCAGCAAGAGCTTTCAGGGCTGGCCCCTTCCTTGTGGGAGAAGGAGCCGGACGTTTGCCTTTTCGGAAAGAGGCACTGCCGAGAACGAGCGCCGTGAGATATGCCGTCTGCGGTTAAGCACAGATGCCCAGTGCTGTTGTGCCTGTGGGTAGGGTGCACGGGGATAGTGAAGACCAGCAAGAGCTTTCAGGGCTGGCCCCTTCCTTGTGGGAGAAGGAGCCGGACGTTTGCCTTTTCGGAAAGAGGCTCTGCCGAGAACGAGCGCCGTGAGATATGCCGTCTGTGGTTAAGCACAGATGCCCAGTGCTGTTGTGCCTATTCATAGGGTGCACGGGGCCAGTGAAGACCAGCAAGAGCTTTCAGGGCTGGCCCCTTCCTTGTGGGAGAAGGAGCCGGACGTTTGCCCTTTCGGAAAGAGGCTCTGCCGAGAGCGAATGCAGTGAGATGCTGAGTCTCTGGGAAAGCACAGATGCCCAGTGCTGTTGTGCCTGTGGGTAGGGTGCACGGGGCCAGTGAAGACCAGCAAGAGCTTTCAGGGCTGGCCCCTTCCTTGTGGGAGAAGGAGCCGGACGTTTGCCTTTTCGGAAAGAGGCTCTGCCGAGAACGAGCGCCGTGAGATATGCCGTCTGTGGTTAAGCACAGATGCCCAGTGCTGTTGTGCCTGTGGGTAGGGTGCACGGGGACAGTGAAGACCAGCAAGAGCTTTCAGGGCTGGCCCCTTCCTTGTGGGAGAATGAGCCGGACGTTTGCCTTTTCGGAAAGAGGCTCTGCCGAGAACGAGCGCCGTGAGATATGCCGTCTGTGGTTAAGCACAGATGCCCAGTGCTGTTGTGCCTGTGGGTAGGGTGCACGGGGCCAGTGAAGACCAGCAAGAGCTTTCAGGGCTGGCCCCTTCCTTGTGGGAGAAGGAGCCGGACGTTTGCCTTTTCAGAAAGAGGCTCTGCCGAGAACGAGCGCCGTGAGATATGCCGTCTGTGGTTAAGCACAGATGCCCAGTGCTGTTGTGCCTGTGGGTAGGGTGCACGGGGCCAGTGAAGACCAGCAAGAGCTTTCAGGGCTGGCCCCTTCCTTGTGGGAGAAGGAGCCGGACGTTTGCCTTTTCGGAAAGAGGCTCTGCCGAGAACGAGCGCCGTGAGATGCTGAGTCTCTGGGAAAGCACAGATGCCCAGTGCTGTTGTGCCTGTGGGTAGGGTGCACGGGGACAGTGAAGACCAGCAAGAGCTTTCAGGGCTGGCCCCTTCCTTGTGGGAGAAGGAGCCGGACGTTTGCCTTTTCGGAAAGAGGCTCTGCCGAGAACGAGCGCCGTGAGATATGCCGTCTGTGGTTAAGCACAGATGCCCAGTGCTGTTGTGCCTGTGGGTAGGGTGCACGGGGCCAGTGAAGACCAGCAAGAGCTTTCAGGGCTGGCCCCTTCCTTGTGGGAGAAGGAGCCGGACGTTTGCCTTTTCGGAAAGAGGCTCTGCCGAGAACGAGCGCCGTGAGATATGCCGTCTGTGGTTAAGCACAGATGCCCATTGCTGTTGTGCCTGTGGGTAGGGTGCACGGGGCCAGTGAAGACCAGCAAGAGCTTTCAGGGCTGGCCCCTTCCTTGTGGGAGAAGGAGCCGGACGTTTGCCTTTTCGGAAAGAGGCTCTGCTGAGAGCGAACGCAGTGAGATGCTGAGTCTCTGGGAAAGCACAGATGCCCAGTGCTGTTGTGCCTGTGGGTAGGGTGCACGGGGACAGTGAAGACCAGCAAGAGCTTTCAGGGCTGGCCCCTTCCTTGTGGGAGAAGGAACCAGACGTTTGCGTTTTCGGAAAGAGGCTCTGCCGAGAACGAGCGCCGTGAGATATGCCGTCTGTGGTTAAGCACAGATGCCCAGTGCTGTTGTGCCTGTGGGTAGGGTGCACGGGGACAGTGAAGACCAGCAAGAGCTTTCAGGGCTGGCCCCTTCCTTGTGGGAGAAGGAGCCGGACGTTTGCCTTTTCGGAAAGAGGCTCTGCCGAGAACGAGCGCCGTGAGATATGCCGTCTGTGGTTAAGCACAGATGCCCAGTGCTGTTGTGCCTGTGGGTAGGGTGCACGGGGCCAGTGAAGACCAGCAAGAGCTTTCAGGGCTGGCCCCTTCCTTGTGGGAGAAGGAGCCGGACGTTTGCCTTTTCGGAAAGAGGCTCTGCCGAGAACGAGCGCCATGAGATGCTGAGTCTCTGGGAAAGCACAGATGCCCAGTGCTGTTGTGCCTGTGGGTAGGGTGCACGGGGATAGTGAAGACCAGCAAGAGCTTTCAGGGCTGGCCCCTTCCTTGTGGGAGAAGGAGCCGGACGTTTGCCTTTTCGGAAAGAGGCTCTGCCGAGAACGAGAGCCGTGAGATATGCCGTCTGTGGTTAAGCACAGATGCCCAGTGCTGTTGTGCCTGTGGGTAGGGTGCACGGGGCCAGTGAAGACCAGCAAGAGCTTTCAGGGCTGGCCCCTTCCTTGTGGGAGAAGGAGCCGGACGTTTGCCTTTTCGGAAAGAGGCTCTGCCGAGAACGAGCGCCGTGAGATGCTGAGTCTCTGGGAAAGCACAGATGCCCAGTGCTGTTGTGCCTGTGGGTAGGGTGCACGGGGATAGTGAAGACCAGCAAGAGCTTTCAGGGCTGGCCCCTTCCTTGTGGGAGAAGGAGCCGGACGTTTGCCTTTTCGGAAAGAGGCTCTGCCGAGAACGAGCGCCGTGAGATATGCCGTCTGTGGTTAAGCACAGATGCCCAGTGCTGTTGTGCCTGTGGGTAGGGTGCACGGGGACAGTGAAGACCAGCAAGAGCTTTCAGGGCTGGCCCCTTCCTTGTGGGAGAAGGAACCAGACGTTTGCGTTTTCGGAAAGAGGCTCTGCCGAGAACGAGCGCCGTGAGATGCTGAGTCTCTGGGAAAGCACAGATGCCCAGTGCTGTTGTGCCTGTGGGTAGGGTGCACGGGGCCAGTGAAGACCAGCAAGAGCTTTCAGGGCTGGCCCCTTCCTTGTGGGAGAAGGAGCCGGACGTTTGCCTTTTCGGAAAGAGGCTCTGCCGAGAGCGAGCGCCGTGAGATATGCCGTCTGTGGTTAAGCACAGATGCCCAGTGCTGTTGTGCCTGTGGGTAGGGTGCACGGGGACAGTGAAGACCAGCAAGAGCTTTCAGGGCTGGCCCCTTCCTTGTGGGAGAAGGAGCCGGACGTTTGCCTTTTCGGAAAGAGGCTCTGCCGAGAACGAGCGCCGTGAGATATGCCATCTGTGGTTAAGCACAGATGCCCAGTGCTGTTGTGCCTGTGGGTAGGGTGCACGGGGCCAGTGAAGACCAGCAAGAGCTTTCAGGGCTGGCCCCTTCCTTGTGGGAGAAGGAGCCGGACGTTTGCCTTTTCGGAAAGAGGCTCTGCCGAGAACGAGCGCCATGAGATGCTGAGTCTCTGGGAAAGCACAGATGCCCAGTGCTGTTGTGCCTGTGGGTAGGGTGCACGGGGATAGTGAAGACCAGCAAGAGCTTTCAGGGCTGGCCCCTTCCTTGTGGGAGAAGGAGCCGGACGTTTGCCTTTTCGGAAAGAGGCTCTGCCGAGAACGAGCGCCGTGAGATATGCCGTCTGTGGTTAAGCACAGATGCCCAGTGCTGTTGTGCCTGTGGGTAGGGTGCACGGGGCCAGTGAAGACCAGCAAGAGCTTTCAGGGCTGGCCCCTTCCTTGTGGGAGAAGGAGCCAGACGTTTGCCTTTTCGGAAAGAGGCTCTGCCGAGAACGAGCGCCGTGAGATGCTGAGTCTCTGGGAAAGCACAGATGCCCAGTGCTGTTGTGCCTGTGGGTAGGGTGCACGGGGATAGTGAAGACCAGCAAGAGCTTTCAGGGCTGGCCCCTTCCTTGTGGGAGAAGGAGCCGGACGTTTGCCTTTTCGGAAAGAGGCTCTGCCGAGAACGAGCGCCGTGAGATATGCCGTCTGTGGTTAAGCACAGATGCCCAGTGCTGTTGTGCCTGTGGGTAGGGTGCACGGGGACAGTGAAGACCAGCAAGAGCTTTCAGGGCTGGCCCCTTCCTTGTGGGAGAAGGAGCCGGACGTTTGCCTTTTCGGAAAGAGGCTCTGCCGAGAACGAGCGCAGTGAGATGCTGAGTCTCTGGGAAAGCACAGATGCCCATTGCTGTTGTGCCTGTGGGTAGGGTGCACGGGGCCAGTGAAGACCAGCAAGAGCTTTCAGGGCTGGCCCCTTCCTTGTGGGAGAAGGAGCCGGACGTTTGCCTTTTCGGAAAGAGGCTCTGCCGAGAGCGAACGCCGTGAGATATGCCGTCTGTGGTTAAGCACAGATGCCCAGTGCTGTTGTGCCTGTGGGTAGGGTGCACGGGGACAGTGAAGACCAGCAAGAGCTTTCAGGGCTGGCCCCTTCCTTGTGGGAGAAGGAGCCGGACGTTTGCCTTTTCGGAAAGAGGCTCTGCCGAGAACGAGTGCCGTGAGATATGCCGTCTGTGGTTAAGCACAGATGCCCAGTGCTGTTGTGCCTGTGGGTAGGGTGCACGGGGCCAGTGAAGACCAGCAAGAGCTTTCAGGGCTGGCCCCTTCCTTGTGGGAGAAGGAGCCGGACGTTTGCCTTTTCGGAAAGAGGCTCTGCCGAGAACGAGCGCCGTGAGATGCTGAGTCTCTGGGAAAGCACAGATGCCCAGTGCTGTTGTGCCTGTGGGTAGGGTGCACGGGGCCAGTGAAGACCAGCAAGAGCTTTCAGGGCTGGCCCCTTCCTTGTGGGAGAAGGAGCCGGACGTTTGCCTTTTCGGAAAGAGGCTCTGCCGAGAACGAGCGCCGTGAGATATGCCGTCTGTGGTTAAGCACAGATGCCCAGTGCTGTTGTGCCTGTGGGTAGGGTGCACGGGGCCAGTGAAGACCAGCAAGAGCTTTCAGGGCTGGCCCCTTCCTTGTGGGAGAAGGAGCCGGACGTTTGCCCATTCGGAAAGAGGCTCTGCCGAGAGCGAATGCAGTGAGATGCTGAGTCTCTGGGAAAGCACAGATGCCCAGTGCTGTTGTGCCTGTGCATAGGGTGCACGGGGACAGTGAAGACCAGCAAGAGCTTTCAGGGCTGGCCCCTTCCTTGTGGGAGAAGGAGCCGGATGTTTGCCTTTTCGGAAAGAGGCTCTGCCGAGAACGAGCGCCGTGAGATATGCCGTCTGTGGTTAAGCACAGATGCCCATTGCTGTTGTGCCTGTGGGTAGGGTGCACGGGGCCAGTGAAGACCAGCAAGAGCTTTCAGGGCTGGCCCCTTCCTTGTGGGAGAAGGAGCCGGACGTTTGCCTTTTCGGAAAGAGGCTCTGCCGAGAACAAGCGCCGTGAGATGCTGAGTCTCTGGGAAAGCACAGATGCCCAGTGCTGTTGTGCCTGTGGGTAGGGTGCACGGGGATAGTGAAGACCAGCAAGAGCTTTCAGGGCTGGCCCCTTCCTTGTGGGAGAAGGAGCCGGACGTTTGCCTTTTCGGAAAGAGGCACTGCCGAGAACGAGCGCCGTGAGATATGCCGTCTGCGGTTAAGCACAGATGCCCAGTGCTGTTGTGCCTGTGGGTAGGGTGCACGGGGATAGTGAAGACCAGCAAGAGCTTTCAGGGCTGGCCCCTTCCTTGTGGGAGAAGGAGCCGGACATTTGCCTTTTCGGAAAGAGGCTCTGCCGAGAACGAGTGCCGTGAGATATGCCGTCTGTGGTTAAGCACAGATGCCCAGTGCTGTTGTGCCTGTGGGTAGGGTGCACGGGGATAGTGAAGACCAGCAAGAGCTTTCAGGGCTGGCCCCTTCCTTGTGGGAGAAGGAGCCGGACGTTTGCCTTTTCGGAAAGAGGCTCTGCCGAGAGCGAACGCCGTGAGATATGCCGTCTGTGGTTAAGCACAGATGCCCAGTGCTGTTGTGCCTGTGGGTAGGGTGCACGGGGACAGTGAAGACCAGCAAGAGCTTTCAGGGCTGGCCCCTTCCTTGTGGGAGAAGGAGCCGGACGTTTGCCTTTTCGGAAAGAGGCTCTGCCGAGAACGAGCGCCGTGAGATATGCCGTCTGTGGTTAAGCACAGATGCCCAGTGCTGTTGTGCCTGTGGGTATGGTGCACGGGGCCAGTGAAGACCAGCAAGAGCTTTCAGGGCTGGCCCCTTCCTTGTGGGAGAAGGAGCCGGACGTTTGCCTTTTCGGAAAGAGGCTCTGCCGAGAACGAGCGCCGTGAGATATGCCGTCTGTGGTTAAGCACAGATGCCCAGTGCTGTTGTGCCAGTGGGTAGGGTGCACGGGGCCAGTGAAGACCAGCAAGAGCTTTCAGGGCTGGCCCCTTCCTTGTGGGAGAAGGAGCCGGACGTTTGCCTTTTCGGAAAGAGGCTCTGCCGAGAGCGAATGCAGTGAGATGCTGAGTCTCTGGGAAAGCACAGATGCCCAGTGCTGTTGTGCCTGTGGGTAGGGTGCACGGGGCCAGTGAAGACCTGCAAGAGCTTTCAGGGCTGGCCCCTTCCTTGTGGGAGAAGGAGCCGGACGTTTGCCTTTTCAGAAAGAGGCTCTGCCGAGAACGAGCGCCGTGAGATATGCCGTCTGTGGTTAAGCACAGATGCCCAGTGCTGTTGTGCCTGTGGGTAGGGTGCACGGGGCCAGTGAAGACCAGCAAGAGCTTTCAGGGCTGGCCCCTTCCTTGTGGGAGAAGGAGCCGGACGTTTGCCTTTTCGGAAAGAGGCACTGCCGAGAACGAGCGCCGTGAGATATGCCGTCTGCGGTTAAGCACAGATGCCCAGCCCAGTGCTGTTGTGCCTGTGGGTAGGGTGCACGGGGATAGTGAAGACCAGCAAGAGCTTTCAGGGCTGGCCCCTTCCTTGTGGGAGAAGGAGCCGGACGTTTGCCTTTTCGGAAAGAGGCTCTGCCGAGAGCGAACGCCGTGAGATATGCCGTCTGTGGTTAAGCACAGATGCCCAGTGCTGTTGTGCCTGTGGGTAGGGTGCACGGGGACAGTGAAGACCAGCAAGAGCTTTCAGGGCTGGCCCCTTCCTTGTGGGAGAAGGAGCCGGACGTTTGCCTTTTCGGAAAGAGGCTCTGCCGAGAACGAGTGCCGTGAGATATGCCGTCTGTGGTTAAGCACAGATGCCCAGTGCTGTTGTGCCTGTGGGTAGGGTGCACGGGGACAGTGAAGACCAGCAAGAGCTTTCAGGGCTGGCCCCTTCCTTGTGGGAGAAGGAGCCGGACGTTTGCCTTTTCGGAAAGATGCTCTGCCGAGAGCGAACGCAGTGAGATGCTGAGTCTCTGGGAAAGCACAGATGCCCAGTGCTGTTGTGCCTGTGGGTAGGGTGCACGGGGACAGTGAAGACCAGCAAGAGCTTTCAGGGCTGGCCCCTTCCTTGTGGGAGAAGGAGCCGGACGTTTGCCTTTTCGGAAAGATGCTCTGCCGAGAGCGAACGCAGTGAGATGCTGAGTCTCTGGTAAAGCACAGATGCCCAGTGCTGTTGTGCCTGTGGGTAGGGTGCACGGGGCCAGTGAAGACCAGCAAGAGCTTTCAGGGCTGGCCCCTTCCTTGTGGGAGAAGGAGCCGGACGTTTGCCTTTTCGGAAAGAGGCTCTGCCGAGAACGAGCGCCGTGAGATATGCCGTCTGTGGTTAAGCACAGATGCCCAGTGCTGTTGTGCCTGTGGGTAGGGTGCACGGGGCCAGTGAAGACCAGCAAGAGCTTTCAGGGCTGGCCCCTTCCTTGTGGGAGAAGGAGCCGGACGTTTGCCTTTTCGGAAAGAGGCTCTGCCGAGAACGAGCGCCGTGAGATGCTGAGTCTCTGGGAAAGCACAGATGCCCGTTGCTGTTGTGCCTATTCATAGGGTGCACGGGGATAGTGAAGACCAGCAAGAGCTTTCAGGGCTGGCCCCTTCCTTGTGGGAGAAGGAGCCAGACGTTTGCCTTTTCGGAAAGAGGCTCTGCCGAGAACGAGCGCCATGAGATATGCCGTCTGTGGTTAAGCACAGATGCCCAGTGCTGTTGTGCCTGTGGGTAGGGTGCACGGGGACAGTGAAGACCAGCAAGAGCTTTCAGGGCTGGCCCCTTCCTTGTGGGAGAAGGAGCCGGACGTTTGCCTTTTCGGAAAGAGGCTCTGCCGAGAACGAGCGCCGTGAGATATGCCGTCTGTGGTTAAGCACAGATGCCCAGTGCTGTTGTGCCTGTGGGTAGGGTGCACGGGGACAGTGAAGACCAGCAAGAGCTTTCAGGGCTGGCCCCTTCCTTGTGGGAGAAGGAGCCGGACGTTTGCCTTTTCGGAAAGAGGCTCTGCCGAGAACGAGCGCAGTGAGATGCTGAGTCTCTGGGAAAGCACAGATGCCCAGTGCTGTTGTGCCTGTGGGTAGGGTGCACGGGGCCAGTGAAGACCAGCAAGAGCTTTCAGGGCTGGCCCCTTCCTTGTGGGAGAAGGAGCCGGACGTTTGCCTTTTCGGAAAGAGGCTCTGCCGAGAACGAGCGCCGTGAGATATGCCGTCTGTGGTTAAGCACAGATGCCCAGTGCTGTTGTGCCTGTGGGTATGGTGCACGGGGCCAGTGAAGACCAGCAAGAGCTTTCAGGGCTGGCCCCTTCCTTGTGGGAGAAGGAGCCGGACGTTTGCCTTTTCGGAAAGAGGCTCTGCCGAGAACGAGCGCCGTGAGATATGCCGTCTGTGGTTAAGCACAGATGCCCAGTGCTGTTGTGCCTGTGGGTAGGGTGCACGGGGCCAGTGAAGACCAGCAAGAGCTTTCAGGGCTGGCCCCTTCCTTGTGGGAGAAGGAGCCGGACGTTTGCCTTTTCGGAAAGAGGCTCTGCCGAGAACGAGCGCCGTGAGATATGCTGTCTGTGGTTAAGCACAGATGCCCAGTGCTGTTGTGCCTGTGGGTAGGGTGCACGGGGACAGTGAAGACCAGCAAGAGCTTTCAGGGCTGGCCCCTTCCTTGTGGGAGAAGGAGCCGGACGTTTGCCTTTTCGGAAAGAGGCTCTGCCGAGAACGAGCGCCGTGAGATATGCCGTCTGTGGTTAAGCACAGATGCCCAGTGCTGTTGTGCCTGTGCGTAGGGTGCACGGGGCCAGTGAAGACCAGCAAGAGCTTTCAGGGCTGGCCCCTTCCTTGTGGGAGAAGGAGCCGGACGTTTGCCTTTTCGGAAAGAGGCTCTGCCGAGAACGAGCGCCGTGAGATGCTGAGTCTCTGGGAAAGCACAGATGCCCAGTGCTGTTGTGCCTGTGGGTAGGGTGCACGGGGCCAGTGAAGACCAGCAAGAGCTTTCAGGGCTGGCCCCTTCCTTGTGGGAGAAGGAGCCGGACGTTTGCCTTTTCGGAAAGAGGCTCTGCCGAGAACGAGCGCCGTGAGATATGCCGTCTGTGGTTAAGCACAGATGCCCAGTGCTGTTGTGCCTGTGGGTAGGGTGCACGGGGCCAGTGAAGACCAGCAAGAGCTTTCAGGGCTGGCCCCTTCCTTGTGGGAGAAGGAGCCGGACGTTTGCCTTTTCGGAAAGAGGCTCTGCCGAGAACGAGCGCCGTGAGATATGCTGTCTGTGGTTAAGCACAGATGCCCAGTGCTGTTGTGCCTGTGGGTAGGGTGCACGGGGCCAGTGAAGACCAGCAAGAGCTTTCAGGGCTGGCCCCTTCCTTGTGGGAGAAGGAGCCGGACGTTTGCCTTTTCGGAAAGAGGCTCTGCCGAGAACGAGCGCCGTGAGATGCTGAGTCTCTGGGAAAGCACAGATGCCCAGTGCTGTTGTGCCTGTGGGTAGGGTGCACGGGGACAGTGAAGACCAGCAAGAGCTTTCAGGGCTGGCCCCTTCCTTGTGGGAGAAGGAGCCGGAAGTTTGCCTTTTCGGAAAGAGGCTCTGCCGAGAACGAGCGCCGTGAGATATGCCCTCTGTGGTTAAGCACAGATGCCCAGTGCTGTTGTGCCTGTGGGTAGGGTGCACGGGGTCAGTGAAGACCAGCAAGAGCTTTCAGGGCTGGCCCCTTCCTTGTGGGAGAAGGAGCCGGACATTTGCCTTTTCGGAAAGAGGCTCTGCTGAGAGCGAACGCAGTGAGATGCTGAGTCTCTGGGAAAGCAGAGATGCCCAGTGCTGTTGTGCCTGTGGGTAGGGTGCACGGGGACAGTGAAGACCAGCAAGAGCTTTCAGGGCTGGCCCCTTCCTTGTGGGAGAAGGAGCCGGACGTTTGCCTTTTCGGAAAGAGGCTCTGCCGAGAACGAGCGCCGTGAGATATGCCGTCTGTGGTTAAGCACAGATGCCCAGTGCTGTTGTGCCTGTGGGTAGGGTGCACGGGGCCAGTGAAGACCAGCAAGAGCTTTCAGGGCTGGCCCCTTCCTTGTGGGAGAAGGAGCCGGACGTTTGCCTTTTCGGAAAGAGGCTCTGCCGAGAACGAGCGCCGTGAGATATGCCGTCTGTGGTTAAGCACAGATGCCCAGTGCTGTTGTGCCTGTGGGTAGGGTGCACGGGGCCAGTGAAGACCAGCAAGAGCTTTCAGGGCTGGCCCCTTCCTTGTGGGAGAAGGAGCCGGACGTTTGCCTTTTCGGAAAGAGGCTCTGCCGAGAACGAGCGCCGTGAGATATGCCGTCTGTGGTTAAGCACAGATGCCCATTGCTGTTGTGCCTGTGGGTAGGGTGCACGGGGCCAGTGAAGACCAGCAAGAGCTTTCAGGGCTGGCCCCTTCCTTGTGGGAGAAGGAGCCGGACGTTTGCCTTTTCGGAAAGAGGCTCTGCTGAGAGCGAACGCAGTGAGATGCTGAGTCTCTGGGAAAGCACAGATGCCCAGTGCTGTTGTGCCTGTGGGTAGGGTGCACGGGGCCAGTGAAGACCAGCAAGAGCTTTCAGGGCTGGCCCCTTCCTTGTGGGAGAAGGAACCAGACGTTTGCGTTTTCGGAAAGAGGCTCTGCCGAGAACGAGCGCCGTGAGATATGCCGTCTGTGGTTAAGCACAGATGCCCAGTGCTGTTGTGCCTGTGGGTAGGGTGCACGGGGACAGTGAAGACCAGCAAGAGCTTTCAGGGCTGGCCCCTTCCTTGTGGGAGAAGGAGCCGGACGTTTGCCTTTTCGGAAAGAGGCTCTGCCGAGAACGAGCGCCGTGAGATATGCCGTCTGTGGTTAAGCACAGATGCCCAGTGCTGTTGTGCCTGTGGGTAGGGTGCACGGGGCCAGTGAAGACCAGCAAGAGCTTTCAGGGCTGGCCCCTTCCTTGTGGGAGAAGGAGCCGGACGTTTGCCTTTTCGGAAAGAGGCTCTGCCGAGAACGAGCGCCATGAGATGCTGAGTCTCTGGGAAAGCACAGATGCCCAGTGCTGTTGTGCCTGTGGGTAGGGTGCACGGGGATAGTGAAGACCAGCAAGAGCTTTCAGGGCTGGCCCCTTCCTTGTGGGAGAAGGAGCCGGACGTTTGCCTTTTCGGAAAGAGGCTCTGCCGAGAACGAGAGCCGTGAGATATGCCGTCTGTGGTTAAGCACAGATGCCCAGTGCTGTTGTGCCTGTGGGTAGGGTGCACGGGGCCAGTGAAGACCAGCAAGAGCTTTCAGGGCTGGCCCCTTCCTTGTGGGAGAAGGAGCCGGACGTTTGCCTTTTCGGAAAGAGGCTCTGCCGAGAACGAGCGCCATGAGATGCTGAGTCTCTGGGAAAGCACAGATGCCCAGTGCTGTTGTGCCTGTGGGTAGGGTGCACGGGGATAGTGAAGACCAGCAAGAGCTTTCAGGGCTGGCCCCTTCCTTGTGGGAGAAGGAGCCGGACGTTTGCCTTTTCGGAAAGAGGCTCTGCCGAGAACGAGCGCCGTGAGATATGCCGTCTGTGGTTAAGCACAGATGCCCAGTGCTGTTGTGCCTGTGGGTAGGGTGCACGGGGCCAGTGAAGACCAGCAAGAGCTTTCAGGGCTGGCCCCTTCCTTGTGGGAGAAGGAGCCGGACGTTTGCCTTTTCGGAAAGAGGCTCTGCCGAGAACGAGCGCCGTGAGATGCTGAGTCTCTGGGAAAGCACAGATGCCCAGTGCTGTTGTGCCTGTGGGTAGGGTGCACGGGGATAGTGAAGACCAGCAAGAGCTTTCAGGGCTGGCCCCTTCCTTGTGGGAGAAGGAGCCGGACGTTTGCCTTTTCGGAAAGAGGCTCTGCCGAGAACGAGCGCCGTGAGATATGCCGTCTGTGGTTAAGCACAGATGCCCAGTGCTGTTGTGCCTGTGGGTAGGGTGCACGGGGACAGTGAAGACCAGCAAGAGCTTTCAGGGCTGGCCCCTTCCTTGTGGGAGAAGGAGCCGGACGTTTGCCTTTTCGGAAAGAGGCTCTGCCGAGAACGAGCGCAGTGAGATGCTGAGTCTCTGGGAAAGCACAGATGCCCAGTGCTGTTGTGCCTGTGGGTAGGGTGCACGGGGCCAGTGAAGACCAGCAAGAGCTTTCAGGGCTGGCCCCTTCCTTGTGGGAGAAGGAGCCGGACGTTTGCCTTTTCGGAAAGAGGCTCTGCCGAGAGCGAACGCCGTGAGATATGCCGTCTGTGGTTAAGCACAGATGCCCAGTGCTGTTGTGCCTGTGGGTAGGGTGCACGGGGCCAGTGAAGACCAGCAAGAGCTTTCAGGGCTGGCCCCTTCCTTGTGGGAGAAGGAGCCGGACGTTTGCCTTTTCGGAAAGAGGCTCTGCCGAGAACGAGCGCCGTGAGATGCTGAGTCTCTGGGAAAGCACAGATGCCCAGTGCTGTTGTGCCTGTGGGTATGGTGCACGGGGACAGTGAAGACCAGCAAGAGCTTTCAGGGCTGGCCCCTTCCTTGTGGGAGAAGGAGCCGGACGTTTGCCTTTTCGGAAAGATGCTCTGCCGAGAGCGAACGCAGTGAGATGCTGAGTCTCTGGGAAAGCACAGATGCCCAGTGCTGTTGTGCCTGTGGGTAGGGTGCACGGGGCCAGTGAAGACCAGCAAGAGCTTTCAGGGCTGGCCCCTTCCTTGTGGGAGAAGGAGCCGGACGTTTGCCTTTTCGGAAAGAGGCTCTGCCGAGAACGAGCGCCGTGAGATATGCCGTCTGTGGTTAAGCACAGATGCCCAGTGCTGTTGTGCCTGTGGGTAGGGTGCACGGGGCCAGTGAAGACCAGCAAGAGCTTTCAGGGCTGGCCCCTTCCTTGTGGGAGAAGGAGCCGGACGTTTGCCCTTTCGGAAAGAGGCTCTGCCGAGAGCGAATGCAGTGAGATGCTGAGTCTCTGGGAAAGCACAGATGCCCAGTGCTGTTGTGCCTGTGCATAGGGTGCACGGGGACAGTGAAGACCAGCAAGAGCTTTCAGGGCTGGCCCCTTCCTTGTGGGAGAAGGAGCCGGATGTTTGCCTTTTCGGAAAGAGGCTCTGCCGAGAACGAGCGCCGTGAGATATGCCGTCTGTGGTTAAGCACAGATGCCCATTGCTGTTGTGCCTGTGGGTAGGGTGCACGGGGCCAGTGAAGACCAGCAAGAGCTTTCAGGGCTGGCCCCTTCCTTGTGGGAGAAGGAGCCGGACGTTTGCCTTTTCGGAAAGAGGCTCTGCCGAGAACAAGCGCCGTGAGATGCTGAGTCTCTGGGAAAGCACAGATGCCCAGTGCTGTTGTGCCTGTGGGTAGGGTGCACGGGGATAGTGAAGACCAGCAAGAGCTTTCAGGGCTGGCCCCTTCCTTGTGGGAGAAGGAGCCGGACGTTTGCCTTTTCGGAAAGAGGCACTGCCGAGAACGAGCGCCGTGAGATATGCCGTCTGCGGTTAAGCACAGATGCCCAGTGCTGTTGTGCCTGTGGGTAGTGTGCACGGGGATAGTGAAGACCAGCAAGAGCTTTCAGGGCTGGCCCCTTCCTTGTGGGAGAAGGAGCCGGACATTTGCCTTTTCGGAAAGAGGCTCTGCCGAGAACGAGTGCCGTGAGATATGCCGTCTGTGGTTAAGCACAGATGCCCAGTGCTGTTGTGCCTGTGGGTAGGGTGCACGGGGATAGTGAAGACCAGCAAGAGCTTTCAGGGCTGGCCCCTTCCTTGTGGGAGAAGGAGCCGGACGTTTGCCTTTTCGGAAAGAGGCTCTGCCGAGAGCGAACGCCGTGAGATATGCCGTCTGTGGTTAAGCACAGATGCCCAGTGCTGTTGTGCCTGTGGGTAGGGTGCACGGGGACAGTGAAGACCAGCAAGAGCTTTCAGGGCTGGCCCCTTCCTTGTGGGAGAAGGAGCCGGACGTTTGCCTTTTCGGAAAGAGGCTCTGCCGAGAGCGAATGCAGTGAGATGCTGAGTCTCTGGGAAAGCACAGATGCCCAGTGCTGTTGTGCCTGTGGGTAGGGTGCACGGGGCCAGTGAAGACCTGCAAGAGCTTTCAGGGCTGGCCCCTTCCTTGTGGGAGAAGGAGCCGGACGTTTGCCTTTTCAGAAAGAGGCTCTGCCGAGAACGAGCGCCGTGAGATATGCCGTCTGTGGTTAAGCACAGATGCCCAGTGCTGTTGTGCCTGTGGGTAGGGTGCACGGGGCCAGTGAAGACCAGCAAGAGCTTTCAGGGCTGGCCCCTTCCTTGTGGGAGAAGGAGCCGGACGTTTGCCTTTTCGGAAAGAGGCACTGCCGAGAACGAGCGCCGTGAGATATGCCGTCTGCGGTTAAGCACAGATGCCCAGCCCAGTGCTGTTGTGCCTGTGGATAGGGTGCACGGGGATAGTGAAGACCAGCAAGAGCTTTCAGGGCTGGCCCCTTCCTTGTGGGAGAAGGAGCCGGACGTTTGCCTTTTCGGAAAGAGGCTCTGCCGAGAGCGAACGCCGTGAGATATGCCGTCTGTGGTTAAGCACAGATGCCCAGTGCTGTTGTGCCTGTGGGTAGGGTGCACGGGGACAGTGAAGACCAGCAAGAGCTTTCAGGGCTGGCCCCTTCCTTGTGGGAGAAGGAGCCGGACGTTTGCCTTTTCGGAAAGAGGCTCTGCCGAGAACGAGTGCCGTGAGATATGCCGTCTGTGGTTAAGCACAGATGCCCAGTGCTGTTGTGCCTGTGGGTAGGGTGCACGGGGACAGTGAAGACCAGCAAGAGCTTTCAGGGCTGGCCCCTTCCTTGTGGGAGAAGGAGCCGGACGTTTGCCTTTTCGGAAAGATGCTCTGCCGAGAGCGAACGCAGTGAGATGCTGAGTCTCTGGGAAAGCACAGATGCCCAGTGCTGTTGTGCCTGTGGGTAGGGTGCACGGGGACAGTGAAGACCAGCAAGAGCTTTCAGGGCTGGCCCCTTCCTTGTGGGAGAAGGAGCCGGACGTTTGCCTTTTCGGAAAGATGCTCTGCCGAGAGCGAACGCAGTGAGATGCTGAGTCTCTGGTAAAGCACAGATGCCCAGTGCTGTTGTGCCTGTGGGTAGGGTGCACGGGGCCAGTGAAGACCAGCAAGAGCTTTCAGGGCTGGCCCCTTCCTTGTGGGAGAAGGAGCCGGACGTTTGCCTTTTCGGAAAGAGGCTCTGCCGAGAACGAGCGCCGTGAGATATGCCGTCTGTGGTTAAGCACAGATGCCCAGTGCTGTTGTGCCTGTGGGTAGGGTGCACGGGGCCAGTGAAGACCAGCAAGAGCTTTCAGGGCTGGCCCCTTCCTTGTGGGAGAAGGAGCCGGACGTTTGCCTTTTCGGAAAGAGGCTCTGCCGAGAACGAGCGCCGTGAGATGCTGAGTCTCTGGGAAAGCACAGATGCCCGTTGCTGTTGTGCCTATTCATAGGGTGCACGGGGATAGTGAAGACCAGCAAGAGCTTTCAGGGCTGGCCCCTTCCTTGTGGGAGAAGGAGCCAGACGTTTGCCTTTTCGGAAAGAGGCTCTGCCGAGAACGAGCGCCGTGAGATATGCCGTCTGTGGTTAAGCACAGATGCCCAGTGCTGTTGTGCCTGTGGGTAGGGTGCACGGGGACAGTGAAGACCAGCAAGAGCTTTCAGGGCTGGCCCCTTCCTTGTGGGAGAAGGAGCCGGACGTTTGCCTTTTCGGAAAGAGGCTCTGCCGAGAACGAGCGCCGTGAGATATGCCGTCTGTGGTTAAGCACAGATGCCCAGTGCTGTTGTGCCTGTGGGTAGGGTGCACGGGGACAGTGAAGACCAGCAAGAGCTTTCAGGGCTGGCCCCTTCCTTGTGGGAGAAGGAGCCGGACGTTTGCCTTTTCGGAAAGAGGCTCTGCCGAGAACGAGCGCAGTGAGATGCTGAGTCTCTGGGAAAGCACAGATGCCCAGTGCTGTTGTGCCTGTGGGTAGGGTGCACGGGGCCAGTGAAGACCAGCAAGAGCTTTCAGGGCTGGCCCCTTCCTTGTGGGAGAAGGAGCCGGACGTTTGCCTTTTCGGAAAGAGGCTCTGCCGAGAACGAGCGCCGTGAGATATGCCGTCTGTGGTTAAGCACAGATGCCCAGTGCTGTTGTGCCTGTGGGTATGGTGCACGGGGCCAGTGAAGACCAGCAAGAGCTTTCAGGGCTGGCCCCTTCCTTGTGGGAGAAGGAGCCGGACGTTTGCCTTTTCGGAAAGAGGCTCTGCCGAGAACGAGCGCCGTGAGATATGCCGTCTGTGGTTAAGCACAGATGCCCAGTGCTGTTGTGCCTGTGGGTAGGGTGCACGGGGCCAGTGAAGACCAGCAAGAGCTTTCAGGGCTGGCCCCTTCCTTGTGGGAGAAGGAGCCGGACGTTTGCCTTTTCGGAAAGAGGCTCTGCCGAGAGCGAATGCAGTGAGATGCTGAGTCTCTGGGAAAGCACAGATGCCCAGTGCTGTTGTGCCTGTGGGTAGGGTGCACGGGGCCAGTGAAGACCAGCAAGAGCTTTCAGGGCTGGCCCCTTCCTTGTGGGAGAAGGAGCCGGACGTTTGCCTTTTCAGAAAGAGGCTCTGCCGAGAACGAGCGCCGTGAGATATGCCGTCTGTGGTTAAGCACAGATGCCCAGTGCTGTTGTGCCTGTGGGTAGGGTGCACGGGGCCAGTGAAGACCAGCAAGAGCTTTCAGGGCTGGCCCCTTCCTTGTGGGAGAAGGAGCCGGACGTTTGCCTTTTCGGAAAGAGGCACTGCCGAGAACGAGCGCCGTGAGATATGCCGTCTGCGGTTAAGCACAGATGCCCAGCCCAGTGCTGTTGTGCCTGTGGATAGGGTGCACGGGGATAGTGAAGACCAGCAAGAGCTTTCAGGGCTGGCCCCTTCCTTGTGGGAGAAGGAGCCGGACGTTTGCCTTTTCGGAAAGAGGCTCTGCCGAGAGCGAACGCCGTGAGATATGCCGTCTGTGGTTAAGCACAGATGCCCAGTGCTGTTGTGCCTGTGGGTAGGGTGCACGGGGACAGTGAAGACCAGCAAGAGCTTTCAGGGCTGGCCCCTTCCTTGTGGGAGAAGGAGCCGGACGTTTGCCTTTTCGGAAAGAGGCTCTGCCGAGAACGAGTGCCGTGAGATATGCCGTCTGTGGTTAAGCACAGATGCCCAGTGCTGTTGTGCCTGTGGGTAGGGTGCACGGGGACAGTGAAGACCAGCAAGAGCTTTCAGGGCTGGCCCCTTCCTTGTGGGAGAAGGAGCCGGACGTTTGCCTTTTCGGAAAGATGCTCTGCCGAGAGCGAACGCAGTGAGATGCTGAGTCTCTGGGAAAGCACAGATGCCCAGTGCTGTTGTGCCTGTGGGTAGGGTGCACGGGGACAGTGAAGACCAGCAAGAGCTTTCAGGGCTGGCCCCTTCCTTGTGGGAGAAGGAGCCGGACGTTTGCCTTTTCGGAAAGATGCTCTGCCGAGAGCGAACGCAGTGAGATGCTGAGTCTCTGGTAAAGCACAGATGCCCAGTGCTGTTGTGCCTGTGGGTAGGGTGCACGGGGCCAGTGAAGACCAGCAAGAGCTTTCAGGGCTGGCCCCTTCCTTGTGGGAGAAGGAGCCGGACGTTTGCCTTTTCGGAAAGAGGCTCTGCCGAGAACGAGCGCCGTGAGATATGCCGTCTGTGGTTAAGCACAGATGCCCAGTGCTGTTGTGCCTGTGGGTAGGGTGCACGGGGCCAGTGAAGACCAGCAAGAGCTTTCAGGGCTGGCCCCTTCCTTGTGGGAGAAGGAGCCGGACGTTTGCCTTTTCGGAAAGAGGCTCTGCCGAGAACGAGCGCCGTGAGATGCTGAGTCTCTGGGAAAGCACAGATGCCCGTTGCTGTTGTGCCTATTCATAGGGTGCACGGGGATAGTGAAGACCAGCAAGAGCTTTCAGGGCTGGCCCCTTCCTTGTGGGAGAAGGAGCCAGACGTTTGCCTTTTCGGAAAGAGGCTCTGCCGAGAACGAGCGCCGTGAGATATGCCGTCTGTGGTTAAGCACAGATGCCCAGTGCTGTTGTGCCTGTGGGTAGGGTGCACGGGGACAGTGAAGACCAGCAAGAGCTTTCAGGGCTGGCCCCTTCCTTGTGGGAGAAGGAGCCGGACGTTTGCCTTTTCGGAAAGAGGCTCTGCCGAGAACGAGCGCCGTGAGATATGCCGTCTGTGGTTAAGCACAGATGCCCAGTGCTGTTGTGCCTGTGGGTAGGGTGCACGGGGACAGTGAAGACCAGCAAGAGCTTTCAGGGCTGGCCCCTTCCTTGTGGGAGAAGGAGCCGGACGCTTGCCTTTTCGGAAAGAGGCTCTGCCGAGAACGAGCGCAGTGAGATGCTGAGTCTCTGGGAAAGCACAGATGCCCAGTGCTGTTGTGCCTGTGGGTAGGGTGCACGGGGCCAGTGAAGACCAGCAAGAGCTTTCAGGGCTGGCCCCTTCCTTGTGGGAGAAGGAGCCGGACGTTTGCCTTTTCGGAAAGAGGCTCTGCCGAGAACGAGCGCCGTGAGATATGCCGTCTGTGGTTAAGCACAGATGCCCAGTGCTGTTGTGCCTGTGGGTAGGGTGCACGGGGCCAGTGAAGACCAGCAAGAGCTTTCAGGGCTGGCCCCTTCCTTGTGGGAGAAGGAGCCGGACGTTTGCCTTTTCGGAAAGAGGCTCTGCCGAGAACGAGCGCCGTGAGATATGCTGTCTGTGGTTAAGCACAGATGCCCAGTGCTGTTGTGCCTGTGGGTAGGGTGCACGGGGACAGTGAAGACCAGCAAGAGCTTTCAGGGCTGGCCCCTTCCTTGTGGGAGAAGGAGCCGGACGTTTGCCTTTTCGGAAAGAGGCTCTGCCGAGAACGAGCGCCGTGAGATATGCCGTCTGTGGTTAAGCACAGATGCCCAGTGCTGTTGTGCCTGTGCGTAGGGTGCACGGGGCCAGTGAAGACCAGCAAGAGCTTTCAGGGCTGGCCCCTTCCTTGTGGGAGAAGGAGCCGGACGTTTGCCTTTTCGGAAAGAGGCTCTGCCGAGAACGAGCGCCGTGAGATGCTGAGTCTCTGGGAAAGCACAGATGCCCAGTGCTGTTGTGCCTGTGGGTAGGGTGCACGGGGCCAGTGAAGACCAGCAAGAGCTTTCAGGGCTGGCCCCTTCCTTGTGGGAGAAGGAGCCGGACGTTTGCCTTTTCGGAAAGAGGCTCTGCCGAGAACGAGCGCCGTGAGATATGCCGTCTGTGGTTAAGCACAGATGCCCAGTGCTGTTGTGCCTGTGGGTAGGGTGCACGGGGCCAGTGAAGACCAGCAAGAGCTTTCAGGGCTGGCCCCTTCCTTGTGGGAGAAGGAGCCGGACGTTTGCCTTTTCGGAAAGAGGCTCTGCCGAGAACGAGCGCCGTGAGATATGCTGTCTGTGGTTAAGCACAGATGCCCAGTGCTGTTGTGCCTGTGGGTAGGGTGCACGGGGACAGTGAAGACCAGCAAGAGCTTTCAGGGCTGGCCCCTTCCTTGTGGGAGAAGGAGCCGGACGTTTGCCTTTTCGGAAAGAGGCTCTGCCGAGAACGAGCGCCGTGAGATGCTGAGTCTCTGGGAAAGCACAGATGCCCAGTGCTGTTGTGCCTGTGGGTAGGGTGCACGGGGACAGTGAAGACCAGCAAGAGCTTTCAGGGCTGGCCCCTTCCTTGTGGGAGAAGGAGCCGGAAGTTTGCCTTTTCGGAAAGAGGCTCTGCCGAGAACGAGCGCCGTGAGATATGCCCTCTGTGGTTAAGCACAGATGCCCAGTGCTGTTGTGCCTGTGGGTAGGGTGCACGGGGTCAGTGAAGACCAGCAAGAGCTTTCAGGGCTGGCCCCTTCCTTGTGGGAGAAGGAGCCGGACATTTGCCTTTTCGGAAAGAGGCTCTGCTGAGAGCGAACGCAGTGAGATGCTGAGTCTCTGGGAAAGCAGAGATGCCCAGTGCTGTTGTGCCTGTGGGTAGGGTGCACGGGGACAGTGAAGACCAGCAAGAGCTTTCAGGGCTGGCCCCTTCCTTGTGGGAGAAGGAGCCGGACGTTTGCCTTTTCGGAAAGAGGCTCTGCCGAGAACGAGCGCCGTGAGATATGCCGTCTGTGGTTAAGCACAGATGCCCAGTGCTGTTGTGCCTGTGGGTAGGGTGCACGGGGCCAGTGAAGACCAGCAAGAGCTTTCAGGGCTGGCCCCTTCCTTGTGGGAGAAGGAGCCGGACGTTTGCCTTTTCGGAAAGAGGCTCTGCCGAGAACGAGCGCCGTGAGATATGCCGTCTGTGGTTAAGCACAGATGCCCAGTGCTGTTGTGCCTGTGGGTAGGGTGCACGGGGCCAGTGAAGACCAGCAAGAGCTTTCAGGGCTGGCCCCTTCCTTGTGGGAGAAGGAGCCGGACGTTTGCCTTTTCGGAAAGAGGCTCTGCCGAGAACGAGCGCCGTGAGATATGCTGACTTTGGTTAAGCACAGATGCCCATTGCTGTTGTGCCTGTGGGTAGGGTGCACGGGGCCAGTGAAGACCAGCAAGAGCTTTCAGGGCTGGCCCCTTCCTTGTGGGAGAAGGAGCCGGACGTTTGCCTTTTCGGAAAGAGGCTCTGCCGAGAGCGAACGCCGTGAGATATGCCATCTGTGGTTAAGCACAGATGCCCAGTGCTGTTGTGCCTGTGGGTAGGGTGCACGGGGCCAGTGAAGACCAGCAAGAGCTTTCAGGGCTGGCCCCTTCCTTGTGGGAGAAGGAGCCGGACGTTTGCCTTTTCGGAAAGAGGCTCTGCCAAGAACGAGCGCCGTGAGATATGCCGTCTGTGGTTAAGCACAGATGCCCAGTGCTGTTGTGCCTGTGGGTAGGGTGCACGGGGACAGTGAAGACCAGCAAGAGCTTTCAGGGCTGGCCCCTTCCTTGTGGGAGAAGGAGCCGGACGTTTGCCTTTTCGGAAAGATGCTCTGCCGAGAGCGAACGCAGTGAGATGCTGAGTCTCTGGGAAAGCACAGATGCCCAGTGCTGTTGTGCCTGTGGGTAGGGTGCACGGGGCCAGTGAAGACCAGCAAGAGCTTTCAGGGCTGGCCCCTTCCTTGTGGGAGAAGGAGCCGGACGTTTGCCTTTTCGGAAAGAGGCTCTGCCGAGAACGAGCGCCGTGAGATGCTGAGTCTCTGGGAAAGCACAGATGCCCAGTGCTGTTGTGCCTGTGGGTAGGGTGCACGGGGCCAGTGAAGACCAGCAAGAGCTTTCAGGGCTGGCCCCTTCCTTGTGGGAGAAGGAGCCGGACGTTTGCCTTTTCGGAAAGAGGCTCTGCCGACAACAAGCGCCGTGAGATGCTGAGTCTCTGGGAAAGCACAGATGCCCAGTGCTGTTGTGCCTGTGGGTAGGGTGCACGGGGCCAGTGAAGACCAGCAAGAGCTTTCAGGGCTGGCCCCTTCCTTGTGGGAGAAGGAGCCGGACGTTTGCCTTTTCGGAAAGAGGCTCTGCCGAGAACGAGCGCCGTGAGATATGCCGTCTGTGGTTAAGCACAGATGCCCAGTGCTGTTGTGCCTGTGGGTAGGGTGCACGGGGCCAGTGAAGACCAGCAAGAGCTTTCAGGGCTGGCCCCTTCCTTGTGGGAGAAGGAGCCGGACGTTTGCCTTTTCGGAAAGAGGCTCTGCCGAGAACGAGCACCGTGAGATGCTGAGTCTCTGGGAAAGCACAGATGCCCAGTGCTGTTGTGCCTGTGGGTAGGGTGCACGGGGCCAGTGAAGACCAGCAAGAGCTTTCAGGGCTGGCTCCTTCCTTGTGGGAGAAGGAGCCGGAAGTTTGCCTTTTCGGAAAGAGGCTCTGCCGAGAACGAGCGCCGTGAGATGCTGAGTCTCTGGGAAAGCACAGATGCCCAGTGCTGTTGTGCCTGTGGGTAGGGTGCACGGGGACAGTGAAGACCAGCAAGAGCTTTCAGGGCTGGCCCCTTCCTTGTGGGAGAAGGAGCCGGACGTTTGCCTTTTCGGAAAGAGGCTCTGCCGAGAACGAGCGCCGTGAGATATGCCGTCTGTGGTTAAGCACAGATGCCCAGTGCTGTTGTGCCTGTGGGTAGGGTGCACGGGGACAGTGAAGACCAGCAAGAGCTTTCAGGGCTGGCCCCTTCCTTGTGGGAGAAGGAGCCGGACGTTTGCCTTTTCGGAAAGAGGCTCTGCCAAGAACGAGCGCCGTGAGATATGCCGTCTGTGGTTAAGCACAGATGCCCAGTGCTGTTGTGCCTATTCATAGGGTGCACGGGGCCAGTGAAGACCAGCAAGAGCTTTCAGGGCTGGCCCCTTCCTTGTGGGAGAAGGAGCCGGACGTTTGCCCTTTCGGAAAGAGGCTCTGCCGAGAGCGAATGCAGTGAGATGCTGAGTCTCTGGGAAAGGACAGATGCCCAGTGCTGTTGTGCCTGTGGGTAGGGTGCACGGGGACAGTGAAGACCAGCAAGAGCTTTCAGGGCTGGCCCCTTCCTTGTGGGAGAAGGAGCCGGACGTTTGCCCTTTCGGAAAGAGGCTCTGCCGAGAGCGAATGCAGTGAGATGCTGAGTCTCTGGGAAAGGACAGATGCCCAGTGCTGTTGTGCCTGTGGGTAGGGTGCACGGGGACAGTGAAGACCAGCAAGAGCTTTCAGGGCTGGCCCCTTCCTTGTGGGAGAAGGAGCCGGACGTTTGCCTTTTCGGAAAGAGGCTCTGCCGAGAACGAGCGCCGTGAGATATGCCGTCTGTGGTTAAGCACAGATGCCCAGTGCTGTTGTGCCTGTGGGTAGGGTGCACGGGGCCAGTGAAGACCAGCAAGAGCTTTCAGGGCTGGCCCCTTCCTTGTGGGAGAAGGAGCCGGACGTTTGCCTTTTCGGAAAGAGGCTCTGCCGAGAACGAGCGCCGTGAGATATGCCGTCTGTGGTTAAGCACAGATGCCCAGTGCTGTTGTGCCTGTGGGTAGGGTGCACGGGGCCAGTGAAGACCAGCAAGAGCTTTCAGGGCTGGCCCCTTCCTTGTGGGAGAAGGAGCCGGACGTTTGCCTTTTCGGAAAGAGGCTCTGCCGAGAACGAGCGCCGTGAGATATGCCGTCTGTGGTTAAGCACAGATGCCCAGTGCTGTTGTGCCTGTGGGTAGGGTGCACGGGGCCAGTGAAGACCAGCAAGAGCTTTCAGGGCTGGCCCCTTCCTTGTGGGAGAAGGAGCCGGACGTTTGCCTTTTCGGAAAGAGGCTCTGCCGAGAACGAGCGCCATGAGATGCTGAGTCTCTGGGAAAGCACAGATGCCCAGTGCTGTTGTGCCTGTGGGTAGGGTGCACGGGGATAGTGAAGACCAGCAAGAGCTTTCAGGGCTGGCCCCTTCCTTGTGGGAGAAGGAGCCGGACGTTTGCCTTTTCGGAAAGAGGCTCTGCCGAGAACGAGCGCCGTGAGATATGCCGTCTGTGGTTAAGCACAGATGCCCAGTGCTGTTGTGCCTGTGGGTAGGGTGCACGGGGCCAGTGAAGACCAGCAAGAGCTTTCAGGGCTGGCCCCTTCCTTGTGGGAGAAGGAGCCGGACGTTTGCCTTTTCGGAAAGAGGCTCTGCCGAGAACGAGCGCCGTGAGATGCTGAGTCTCTGGGAAAGCACAGATGCCCAGTGCTGTTGTGCCTGTGGGTAGGGTGCACGGGGACAGTGAAGACCAGCAAGAGCTTTCAGGGCTGGCCCCTTCCTTGTGGGAGAAGGAGCCGGACGTTTGCCTTTTCGGAAAGAGGCTCTGCCGAGAACGAGCGCCGTGAGATATGCCGTCTGTGGTTAAGCACAGATGCCCAGTGCTGTTGTGCCTGTGGGTAGGGTGCACGGGGCCAGTGAAGACCAGCAAGAGCTTTCAGGGCTGGCCCCTTCCTTGTGGGAGAAGGAGCCGGACGTTTGCCTTTTCGGAAAGAGGCTCTGCCGACAACAAGCGCCGTGAGATGCTGAGTCTCTGGGAAAGCACAGATGCCCAGTGCTGTTGTGCCTGTGGGTAGGGTGCACGGGGCCAGTGAAGACCAGCAAGAGCTTTCAGGGCTGGCCCCTTCCTTGTGGGAGAAGGAGCCGGACGTTTGCCTTTTCGGAAAGAGGCTCTGCCGAGAACGAGCGCCGTGAGATATGCCGTCTGTGGTTAAGCACAGATGCCCAGTGCTGTTGTGCCTGTGGGTAGGGTGCACGGGGCCAGTGAAGACCAGCAAGAGCTTTCAGGGCTGGCCCCTTCCTTGTGGGAGAAGGAGCCGGACGTTTGCCTTTTCGGAAAGAGGCTCTGCCGAGAACGAGCGCCGTGAGATGCTGAGTCTCTGGGAAAGCACAGATGCCCAGTGCTGTTGTGCCTGTGGGTAGGGTGCACGGGGATAGTGAAGACCAGCAAGAGCTTTCAGGGCTGGCCCCTTCCTTGTGGGAGAAGGAGCCGGACGTTTGCCTTTTCGGAAAGAGGCTCTGCCGAGAACGAGCGCCGTGAGATATGCCGTCTGTGGTTAAGCACAGATGCCCAGTGCTGTTGTGCCTGTGGGTAGGGTGCACGGGGACAGTGAAGACCAGCAAGAGCTTTCAGGGCTGGCCCCTTCCTTGTGGGAGAAGGAGCCGGACGTTTGCCTTTTCGGAAAGAGGCTCTGCCGAGAACGAGCGCCGTGATATATGCCGTCTGTGGTTAAGCACAGATGCCCAGTGCTGTTGTGCCTGTGGGTAGGGTGCACGGGGCCAGTGAAGACCAGCAAGAGCTTTCAGGGCTGGCCCCTTCCTTGTGGGAGAAGGAGCCGGACGTTTGCCTTTTCGGAAAGAGGCTCTGCCGAGAACGAGCGCCGTGAGATGCTGAGTCTCTGGGAAAGCACAGATGCCCAGTGCTGTTGTGCCTGTGGGTAGGGTGCACGGGGACAGTGAAGACCAGCAAGAGCTTTCAGGGCTGGCCCCTTCCTTGTGGGAGAAGGAGCCAGACGTTTGCCTTTTCGGAAAGAGGCTCTGCCGAGAACGAGCGCCGTGAGATGCTGAGTCTCTGGGAAAGCACAGATGCCCAGTGCTGTTGTGCCTGTGGGTAGGGTGCACGGGGCCAGTGAAGACCAGCAAGAGCTTTCAGGGCTGGCCCCTTCCTTGTGGGAGAAGGAGCCGGACGTTTGCCTTTTCGGAAAGAGGCTCTGCCGAGAACGAGCGCCGTGAGATATGCCGTCTGTGGTTAAGCACAGATGCCCAGTGCTGTTGTGCCTGTGGATAGGGTGCACGGGGACAGTGAAGACCAGCAAGAGCTTTCAGGGCTGGCCCCTTCCTTGTGGGAGAAGGAGCCGGACGTTTGCCCTTTCGGAAAGAGGCTCTGCCGAGAGCGAATGCAGTGAGATGCTGAGTCTCTGGGAAAGCACAGATGCCCAGTGCTGTTGTGCCTGTGGGTAGGGTGCACGGGGACAGTGAAGACCAGCAAGAGCTTTCAGGGCTGGCCCCTTCCTTGTGGGAGAAGGAGCCGGACGTTTGCCTTTTCGGAAAGAGGCTCTGCCGAGAACGAGCGCCGTGAGATATGCCGTCTGTGGTTAAGCACAGATGCCCAGTGCTGTTGTGCCTGTGGGTAGGGTGCACGGGGCCAGTGAAGACCAGCAAGAGCTTTCAGGGCTGGCCCCTTCCTTGTGGGAGAAGGAGCCGGACGTTTGCCTTTTCGGAAAGAGGCTCTGCCGAGAACGAGCGCCGTGAGATGCTGAGTCTCTGGGAAAGCACAGATGCCCAGTGCTGTTGTGCCTGTGGGTAGGGTGCACGGGGACAGTGAAGACCAGCAAGAGCTTTCAGGGCTGGCCCCTTCCTTGTGGGAGAAGGAGCCGGACGTTTGCCTTTTCGGAAAGAGGCTCTGCCGAGAACGAGCGCCGTGAGATATGCCGTCTGTGGTTAAGCACAGATGCCCAGTGCTGTTGTGCCTGTGGGTAGGGTGCACGGGGCCAGTGAAGACCAGCAAGAGCTTTCAGGGCTGGCCCCTTCCTTGTGGGAGAAGGAGCCGGACGTTTGCCTTTTCGGAAAGAGGCTCTGCCGAGAACGAGCGCCGTGAGATGCTGAGTCTCTGGGAAAGCACAGATGCCCAGTGCTGTTGTGCCTGTGGGTAGGGTGCACGGGGATAGTGAAGACCAGCAAGAGCTTTCAGGGCTGGCCCCTTCCTTGTGGGAGAAGGAGCCGGACGTTTGCCCTTTCGGAAAGAGGCTCTGCCGAGAGCGAATGCAGTGAGATGCTGAGTCTCTGGGAAAGCACAGATGCCCAGTGCTGTTGTGCCTGTGGGTAGGGTGCACGGGGCCAGTGAAGACCAGCAAGAGCTTTCAGGGCTGGCCCCTTCCTTGTGGGAGAAGGAGCCGGACGTTTGCCTTTTCGGAAAGAGGCTCTGCCGAGAGCGAATGCAGTGAGATGCTGAGTCTCTGGGAAAGCACAGATGCCCAGTGCTGTTGTGCCTGTGGGTAGGGTGCACGGGGACAGTGAAGACCAGCAAGAGCTTTCAGGGCTGGCCCCTTCCTTGTGGGAGAAGGAGCCGGACGTTTGCCTTTTCGGAAAGAGGCTCTGCCGAGAACGAGCGCCGTGAGATATGCCGTCTGTGGTTAAGCACAGATGCCCAGTGCTGTTGTGCCTGTGGGTAGGGTGCACGGGGACAGTGAAGACCAGCAAGAGCTTTCAGGGCTGGCCCCTTCCTTGTGGGAGAAGGAGCCGGACGTTTGCCTTTTCGGAAAGAGGCTCTGCCGAGAACGAGCGCCGTGAGATATGCCGTCTGCGGTTAAGCACAGATGCCCAGTGCTGTTGTGCCTGTGGGTAGGGTGCACGGGGACAGTGAAGACCAGCAAGAGCTTTCAGGGCTGGCCCCTTCCTTGTGGGAGAAGGAGCCGGACGTTTGCCTTTTCGGAAAGAGGCTCTGCTGAGAGCGAACGCAGTGAGATGCTGAGTCTCTGGGAAAGCACAGATGCCCAGTGCTGTTGTGCTTGTGGGTAGGGTGCACGGGGACAGTGAAGACCAGCAAGAGCTTTCAGGGCTGGCCCCTTCCTTGTGGGAGAAGGAGCCAGACGTTTGCCTTTTCGGAAAGAGGCTCTGCCGAGAACGAGCGCCGTGAGATGCTGAGTCTCTGGGAAAGCACAGATGCCCAGTGCTGTTGTGCCTGTGGGTAGGGTGCACGGGGCCAGTGAAGACCAGCAAGAGCTTTCAGGGCTGGCCCCTTCCTTGTGGGAGAAGGAGCCGGACGTTTGCCTTTTCGGAAAGAGGCTCTGCCGAGAACGAGCGCCGTGAGATATGCCGTCTGTGGTTAAGCACAGATGCCCAGTGCTGTTGTGCCTATTCATAGGGTGCACGTGGACAGTGAAGACCAGCAAGAGCTTTCAGGGCTGGCCCCTTCCTTGTGGGAGAAGGAGCCGGACGTTTGCCTTTTCGGAAAGAGGCTCTGCCGAGAACGAGCGCCGTGAGATATGCCGTCTGTGGTTAAGCACAGATGCCCAGTGCTGTTGTGCCTGTGGGTAGGGTGCACGGGGCCAGTGAAGACCAGCAAGAGCTTTCAGGGCTGGCCCCTTCCTTGCGGGAGAAGGAGCCGGACGTTTGCCTTTTCGGAAAGAGGCTCTGCCGAGAACGAGCGCCGTGAGATGCTGAGTCTCTGGGAAAGCACAGATGCCCAGTGCTGTTGTGCCTGTGGGTAGGGTGCACGGGGATAGTGAAGACCAGCAAGAGCTTTCAGGGCTGGCCCCTTCCTTGTGGGAGAAGGAGCCGGACGTTTGCCTTTTCGGAAAGAGGCTCTGCCGAGAACGAGCGCCGTGAGATATGCCGTCTGTGGTTAAGCACAGATGCCCAGTGCTGTTGTGCCTGTGGGTAGGGTGCACGGGGACAGTGAAGACCAGCAAGAGCTTTCAGGGCTGGCCCCTTCCTTGTGGGAGAAGGAGCCGGACGTTTGCCTTTTCGGAAAGAGGCTCTGCCGAGAACGAGCGCCGTGAGATATGCCGTCTGTGGTTAAGCACAGATGCCCAGTGCTGTTGTGCCTGTGGGTAGGGTGCACGGGGCCAGTGAAGACCAGCAAGAGCTTTCAGGGCTGGCCCCTTCCTTGTGGGAGAAGGAGCCGGACGTTTGCCTTTTCGGAAAGAGGCTCTGCCGAGAACGAGCGCCGTGAGATATGCCGTCTGTGGTTAAGCACCGATGCCCATTGGTGTTGTGCCTGTGGGTAGGGTGCACGGGGCCAGTGAAGACCAGCAAGAGCTTTCAGGGCTGGCCCCTTCCTTGTGGGAGAAGGAGCCGGACGTTTGCCTTTTCGGAAAGAGGCTCTGCCGAGAACGAGCGCCGTGAGATGCTGAGTCTCTGGGAAAGCACAGATGCCCAGTGCTGTTGTGCCTGTGGGTAGGGTGCACGGGGATAGTGAAGACCAGCAAGAGCTTTCAGGGCTGGCCCCTTCCTTGTGGGAGAAGGAGCCGGACGTTTGCCTTTTCGGAAAGAGGCTCTGCCGAGAACGAGCGCCGTGTGATGCTGAGTCTCTGGGAAAGCACAGATGCCCAGTGCTGTTGTGCCTGTGGGTAGGGTGCACGGGGACAGTGAAGACCAGCAAGAGCTTTCAGGGCTGGCCCCTTCCTTGTGGGAGAAGGAGCCGGACGTTTGCCTTTTCGGAAAGAGGCTCTGCCGAGAGCGAACGCCGTGAGATATGCCGTCTGTGGTTAAGCACAGATGCCCAGTGCTGTTGTGCCTATTCATAGGGTGCACGTGGACAGTGAAGACCAGCAAGAGCTTTCAGGGCTGGCCCCTTCCTTGTGGGAGAAGGAGCCGGACGTTTGCCTTTTCGGAAAGAGGCTCTGCCGAGAGTGAACGCCGTGAGATATGCCGTCTGTGGTTAAGCACAGATGCCCAGTGCTGTTGTGCCTGTGGGTAGGGTGCACGGGGCCAGTGAAGACCAGCAAGAGCTTTCAGGGCTGGCCCCTTCCTTGTGGGAGAAGGAGCCGGACGTTTGCCTTTTCGGAAAGAGGCTCTGCCGAGAGCGAACGCAGTGAGATGCTGAGTCTCTGGGAAAGCACAGATGCCCAGTGCTGTTGTGCCTGTGGGTAGGGTGCACGGGGCCAGTGAAGACCAGCAAGAGCTTTCAGGGCTGGCCCCTTCCTTGTGGGAGAAGGAGCCGGACGTTTGCCTTTTCGGAAAGAGGCTCTGCCGAGAACGAGCGCCGTGAGATATGCCGTCTGTGGTTAAGCACAGATGCCCAGTGCTGTTGTGCCTATTCATAGGGTGCACGTGGACAGTGAAGACCAGCAAGAGCTTTCAGGGCTGGCCCCTTCCTTGTGGGAGAAGGAGCCGGACGTTTGCCTTTTCGGAAAGAGGCTCTGCCGAGAACGAGCGCCGTGAGATATGCCGTCTGTGGTTAAGCACAGATGCCCAGTGCTGTTGTGCCTGTGGGTAGGGTGCACGGGGCCAGTGAAGACCAGCAAGAGCTTTCAGGGCTGGCCCCTTCCTTGCGGGAGAAGGAGCCGGACGTTTGCCTTTTCGGAAAGAGGCTCTGCCGAGAACGAGCGCCGTGAGATGCTGAGTCTCTGGGAAAGCACAGATGCCCAGTGCTGTTGTGCCTGTGGGTAGGGTGCACGGGGATAGTGAAGACCAGCAAGAGCTTTCAGGGCTGGCCCCTTCCTTGTGGGAGAAGGAGCCGGACGTTTGCCTTTTCGGAAAGAGGCTCTGCCGAGAACGAGCGCCGTGAGATATGCCGTCTGTGGTTAAGCACAGATGCCCAGTGCTGTTGTGCCTGTGGGTAGGGTGCACGGGGACAGTGAAGACCAGCAAGAGCTTTCAGGGCTGGCCCCTTCCTTGTGGGAGAAGGAGCCGGACGTTTGCCTTTTCGGAAAGAGGCTCTGCCGAGAACGAGCGCCGTGAGATATGCCGTCTGTGGTTAAGCACAGATGCCCAGTGCTGTTGTGCCTGTGGGTAGGGTGCACGGGGCCAGTGAAGACCAGCAAGAGCTTTCAGGGCTGGCCCCTTCCTTGTGGGAGAAGGAGCCGGACGTTTGCCTTTTCGGAAAGAGGCTCTGCCGAGAACGAGCGCCGTGAGATATGCCGTCTGTGGTTAAGCACAGATGCCCAGTGCTGTTGTGCCTGTGGATAGGGTGCACGGGGCCAGTGAAGACCAGCAAGAGCTTTCAGGGCTGGCCCCTTCCTTGTGGGAGAAGGAGCCGGACGTTTGCCTTTTCGGAAAGAGGCTCTGCCGAGAACGAGCGCCGTGAGATGCTGAGTCTCTGGGAAAGCACAGATGCCCAGTGCTGTTGTGCCTGTGGGTAGGGTGCACGGGGATAGTGAAGACCAGCAAGAGCTTTCAGGGCTGGCCCCTTCCTTGTGGGAGAAGGAGCCGGACGTTTGCCTTTTCGGAAAGAGGCTCTGCCGAGAACGAGCGCCGTGTGATGCTGAGTCTCTGGGAAAGCACAGATGCCCAGTGCTGTTGTGCCTGTGGGTAGGGTGCACGGGGACAGTGAAGACCAGCAAGAGCTTTCAGGGCTGGCCCCTTCCTTGTGGGAGAAGGAGCCGGACGTTTGCCTTTTCGGAAAGAGGCTCTGCCGAGAGCGAACGCCGTGAGATATGCCGTCTGTGGTTAAGCACAGATGCCCAGTGCTGTTGTGCCTATTCATAGGGTGCACGTGGACAGTGAAGACCAGCAAGAGCTTTCAGGGCTGGCCCCTTCCTTGTGGGAGAAGGAGCCGGACGTTTGCCTTTTCGGAAAGAGGCTCTGCCGAGAGTGAACGCCGTGAGATATGCCGTCTGTGGTTAAGCACAGATGCCCAGTGCTGTTGTGCCTGTGGGTAGGGTGCACGGGGCCAGTGAAGACCAGCAAGAGCTTTCAGGGCTGGCCCCTTCCTTGTGGGAGAAGGAGCCGGACGTTTGCCTTTTCGGAAAGAGGCTCTGCCGAGAGCGAACGCAGTGAGATGCTGAGTCTCTGGGAAAGCACAGATGCCCAGTGCTGTTGTGCCTGTGGGTAGGGTGCACGGGGACAGTGAAGACCAGCAAGAGCTTTCAGGGCTGGCCCCTTCCTTGTGGGAGAAGGAGCCGGACGTTTGCCTTTTCGGAAAGAGGCTCTGCCGAGAACGAGCGCCGTGAGATATGCCGACTGTGGTTAAGCACAGATGCCCAGTGCTGTTGTGCCTGTGGGTAGGGTGCACGGGGACAGTGAAGACCAGCAAGAGCTTTCAGGGCTGGCCCCTTCCTTGTGGGAGAAGGAGCCGGACGTTTGCCTTTTCGGAAAGAGGCTCTGCCGAGAACGAGCGCCGTGAGATATGCCGTCTGTGGTTAAGCACAGATGCCCAGTGCTGTTGTGCCTGTGGGTAGGGTGCACGGGGACAGTGAAGACCAGCAAGAGCTTTCAGGGCTGGCCCCTTCCTTGTGGGAGAAGGAGTCAGACGTTTGCCTTTTCGGAAAGAGGCTCTGCCGAGAGCGAACGCAGTGAGATGCTGAGTCTCTGGGAAAGCACAGATGCCCAGTGCTGTTGTGCCTGTGGGTAGGGTGCACGGGGACAGTGAAGACCAGCAAGAGCTTTCAGGGCTGGCCCCTTCCTTGTGGGAGAAGGAGCCGGACGTTTGCCTTTTCGGAAAGAGGCTCTGCCGAGAACGAGCGCCGTGAGATATGCCGTCTGTGGTTAAGCACAGATGCCCAGTGCTGTTGTGCCTGTGGGTAGGGTGCACGGGGCCAGTGAAGACCAGCAAGAGCTTTCAGGGCTGGCCCCTTCCTTGTGGGAGAAGGAGCCGGACGTTTGCCTTTTCGGAAAGAGGCTCTGCCGAGAACGAGCGCCGTGAGATATGCCGTCTGTGGTTAAGCACAGATGCCCAGTGCTGTTGTGCCTGTGGATAGGGTGCACGGGGCCAGTGAAGACCAGCAAGAGCTTTCAGGGCTGGCCCCTTCCTTGTGGGAGAAGGAGCCGGACGTTTGCCTTTTCGGAAAGAGGCTCTGCCGAGAACGAGCGCCGTGAGATGCTGAGTCTCTGGGAAAGCACAGATGCCCAGTGCTGTTGTGCCTGTGGGTAGGGTGCACGGGGATAGTGAAGACCAGCAAGAGCTTTCAGGGCTGGCCCCTTCCTTGTGGGAGAAGGAGCCGGACGTTTGCCTTTTCGGAAAGAGGCTCTGCCGAGAACGAGCGCCGTGTGATGCTGAGTCTCTGGGAAAGCACAGATGCCCAGTGCTGTTGTGCCTGTGGGTAGGGTGCACGGGGACAGTGAAGACCAGCAAGAGCTTTCAGGGCTGGCCCCTTCCTTGTGGGAGAAGGAGCCGGACGTTTGCCTTTTCGGAAAGAGGCTCTGCCGAGAGCGAACGCCGTGAGATATGCCGTCTGTGGTTAAGCACAGATGCCCAGTGCTGTTGTGCCTATTCATAGGGTGCACGTGGACAGTGAAGACCAGCAAGAGCTTTCAGGGCTGGCCCCTTCCTTGTGGGAGAAGGAGCCGGACGTTTGCCTTTTCGGAAAGAGGCTCTGCCGAGAGTGAACGCCGTGAGATATGCCGTCTGTGGTTAAGCACAGATGCCCAGTGCTGTTGTGCCTGTGGGTAGGGTGCACGGGGATAGTGAAGACCAGCAAGAGCTTTCAGGGCTGGCCCCTTCCTTGTGGGAGAAGGAGCCGGACGTTTGCCTTTTCGGAAAGAGGCTCTGCCGAGAGCGAACGCAGTGAGATGCTGAGTCTCTGGGAAAGCACAGATGCCCAGTGCTGTTGTGCCTGTGGGTAGGGTGCACGGGGACAGTGAAGACCAGCAAGAGCTTTCAGGGCTGGCCCCTTCCTTGTGGGAGAAGGAGCCGGACGTTTGCCTTTTCGGAAAGAGGCTCTGCCGAGAGCGAACGCCGTGAGATATGCCGTCTGTGGTTAAGCACAGATGCCCAGTGCTGTTGTGCCTATTCATAGGGTGCACGTGGACAGTGAAGACCAGCAAGAGCTTTCAGGGCTGGCCCCTTCCTTGTGGGAGAAGGAGCCGGACGTTTGCCTTTTCGGAAAGAGGCTCTGCCGAGAACGAGCGCCGTGAGATATGCCGTCTGTGGTTAAGCACAGATGCCCAGTGCTGTTGTGCCTGTGGGTAGGGTGCACGGGGACAGTGAAGACCAGCAAGAGCTTTCAGGGCTGGCCCCTTCCTTGTGGGAGAAGGAGCCGGACGTTTGCCTTTTCGGAAAGAGGCTCTGCCGAGAACGAGCGCCGTGAGATATGCCGTCTGTGGTTAAGCACAGATGCCCATTGGTGTTGTGCCTGTGGGTAGGGTGCACGGGGCCAGTGAAGACCAGCAAGAGCTTTCAGGGCTGGCCCCTTCCTTGTGGGAGAAGGAGCCGGACGTTTGCCTTTTCGGAAAGAGGCTCTGCCGAGAGCGAACGCCGTGAGATATGCCGTCTGTGGTTAAGCACAGATGCCCAGTGCTGTTGTGCCTATTCATAGGGTGCACGTGGACAGTGAAGACCAGCAAGAGCTTTCAGGGCTGGCCCCTTCCTTGTGGGAGAAGGAGCCGGACGTTTGCCTTTTCGGAAAGAGGCTCTGCCGAGAGTGAACGCCGTGAGATATGCCGTCTGTGGTTAAGCACAGATGCCCAGTGCTGTTGTGCCTGTGGGTAGGGTGCACGGGGCCAGTGAAGACCAGCAAGAGCTTTCAGGGCTGGCCCCTTCCTTGTGGGAGAAGGAGCCGGACGTTTGCCTTTTCGGAAAGAGGCTCTGCCGAGAACGAGCGCCCTGAGATGCTGATTCTCTGGGAAAGCACAGATGCCCAGTGCTGTTGTGCCTGTGGGTAGGGTGCACGGGGCCAGCGAAGACCAGCAAGAGCTTTCAGGGCTGGCCCCTTCCTTGTGGGAGAAGGAGCCGGACGTTTGCCTTTTCGGAAAGAGGCTCTGCCGAGAGCGAACGCAGTGAGATGCTGAGTCTCTGGGAAAGCACAGATGCCCAGTGCTGTTGTGCCTGTGGGTAGGGTGCACGGGGACAGTGAAGACCAGCAAGAGCTTTCAGGGCTGGCCCCTTCCTTGTGGGAGAAGGAGCCGGACGTTTGCCTTTTCGGAAAGAGGCTCTGCCGAGAACGAGCGCCGTGAGATGCTGAGTCTCTGGGAAAGCACAGATGCCCAGTGCTGTTGTGCCTGTGGGTAGGGTGCACGGGGCCAGTGAAGACCAGCAAGAGCTTTCAGGGCTGGCCCCTTCCTTGTGGGAGAAGGAGCCAGACGTTTGCCTTTTCGGAAAGAGGCTCTGCCGAGAACGAGCGCAGTGAGATATGCCGTCTGTGGTTAAGCACAGATGCCCAGTGCTGTTGTGCCTGTGGGTAGGGTGCACGGGGACAGTGAAGACCAGCAAGAGCTTTCAGGGCTGGCCCCTTCCTTGTGGGAGAAGGAGCCGGACGTTTGCCTTTTCGGAAAGAGGCTCTGCCGAGAACGAGAGCCCTGAGATGCTGAGTCTCTGGGAAAGCATAGATGCCCAGTGCTGTTGTGCCTGTGGGTAGGGTGCACGGGGCCAGCGAAGACCAGCAAGAGCTTTCAGGGCTGGCCCCTTCCTTGTGGGAGAAGGAGCCGGACGTTTGCCTTTTCGGAAAGAGGCTCTGCCGAGAACGAGCGCCGTGAGATATGCTGTCTGTGGTTAAGCACAGATGCCCAGTGCTGGTGTGCCTGTGGGTAGGGTGCACGGGGCCAGTGAAGACCAGCAAGAGCTTTCAGGGCTGGCCCCTTCCTTGTGGGAGAAGGAGCCGGACGTTTGCCTTTTCGGAAAGAGGCTCTGCCGAGAACGAGCGCCGTGAGATGCTGAGTCTCTGGGAAAGCACAGATGCGCAGTGCTGTTGTGCCTGTGGGTAGGGTGCACGGGGCCAGTGAAGACCAGCAAGAGCTTTCAGGGCTGGCCCCTTCCTTGTGGGAGAAGGAGCCGGACGTTTGCCTTTTCGGAAAGAGGCTCTGCCGAGAACGAGCGCCGTGAGATATGCCGTCTGTGGTTAAGCACAGATGCCCAGTGCTGTTGTGCCTGTGGGTAGGGTGCACGGGGACAGTGAAGACCAGCAAGAGCTTTCAGGGCTGGCCCCTTCCTTGTGGGAGAAGGAGCCGGACGTTTGCCTTTTCGGAAAGAGGCTCTGCCGAGAGCGAACGCAGTGAGATGCTGAGTCTCTGGGAAAGCACAGATGCCCAGTGCTGTTGTGCCTGTGGGTAGGGTGCACGGGGACAGTGAAGACCAGCAAGAGCTTTCAGGGGTGGCCCCTTCCTTGTGGGAGAAGGAGCCGGACGTTTGCCTTTTCGGAAAGAGGCTCTGCCGAGAACGAGCGCCGTGAGATATGCCGTCTGTGGTTAAGCACAGATGTCCAGTGCTGTTGTGCCTGTGGATAGGGTGCACATGGACAGTGAAGACCAGCAAGAGCTTTCAGGGCTGGCCCCTTCCTTGTGGGAGAAGGAGCCGGACGTTTGCCTTTTCGGAAAGAGGCTCTGCCGAGAACGAGCGCCGTGAGATATGCCGTCTGTGGTTAAGCACAGATGCCCAGTGCTGTTGTGCCTGTGGGTAGGGTGCACGGGGCCAGTGAAGACCAGCAAGAGCTTTCAGGGCTGGCCCCTTCCTTGTGGGAGAAGGAGCCGGACGTTTGCCTTTTCGGAAAGAGGCTCTGCCGAGAACGAGCGCCGTGAGATATGCCGTCTGTGGTTAAGCACAGATGCCCAGTGCTGTTGTGCCTTTGGGTAGGGTGCACGGGGCCAGTGAAGACCAGCAAGAGCTTTCAGGGCTGGCCCCTTCCTTGTGGGAGAAGGAGCCGGACGTTTGCCTTTTCGGAAAGAGGCTCTGCCGAGAACGAGCGCCCTGAGATGCTGAGTCTCTGGGAAAGCACAGATGCCCAGTGCTGTTGTGCCTGTGGGTAGGGTGCACGGGGCCAGCGAAGACCAGCAAGAGCTTTCAGGGCTGGCCCCTTCCTTGTGGGAGAAGGAGCCGGACGTTTGCCTTTTCGGAAAGAGGCTCTGCCGAGAGCGAACGCAGTGAGATGCTGACTCTCTGGGAAAGCACAGATGCCCAGTGCTGTTGTGCCTGTGGGTAGGGTGCACGGGGATAGTGAAGACCAGCAAGAGCTTTCAGGGCTGGCCCCTTCCTTGTGGGAGAAGGAGCCGGACGTTTGCCTTTTCGGAAAGAGGCTCTGCCGAGAACGAGCGCCGTGAGATGCTGAGTCTCTGGGAAAGCACAGATGCCCAGTGCTGTTGTGCCTGTGGGTAGGGTGCACGGGGCCAGCGAAGACCAGCAAGAGCTTTCAGGGCTGGCCCCTTCCTTGTGGGAGAAGGTGCCAGACGTTTGCCTTTTCGGAAAGAGGCTCTGCCGAGAACGAGCGCAGTGAGATATGCCGTCTGTGGTTAAGCACAGATGCCCAGTGCTGTTGTGCCTGTGGGTAGGGTGCACGGGGCCAGTGAAGACCAGCAAGAGCTTTCAGGGCTGGCCCCTTCCTTGTGGGAGAAGGAGCCGGACGTTTGCCTTTTCGGAAAGAGGCTCTGCCGAGAACGAGCGCCGTGAGATATGCCGTCTGTGGTTAAGCACAGATGTCCAGTGCTGTTGTGCCTGTGGATAGGGTGCACGGGGCCAGTGAAGACCAGCAAGAGCTTTCAGGGCTGGCCCCTTCCTTGTGGGAGAAGGAGCCGGACGTTTGCCTTTTCGGAAAGAGGCTCTGCCGAGAACGAGCGCCGTGAGATATGCTGTCTGTGGTTAAGCACAGATGCCCAGTGCTGTTGTGCCTGTGGGTAGGGTGCACGGGGACAGTGAAGACCAGCAAGAGCTTTCAGGGCTGGCCCCTTCCTTGTGGGAGAAGGAGCCGGACGTTTGCCTTTTCGGAAAGAGGCTCTGCCGAGAACGAGCGCCGTGAGATATGCCGTCTGTGGTTAAGCACAGATGCCCAGTGCTGTTGTGCCTGTGGGTAGGGTGCACGGGGCCAGTGAAGACCAGCAAGAGCTTTCAGGGCTGGCCCCTTCCTTGTGGGAGAAGGAGCCGGACGTTTGCCTTTTCGGAAAGAGGCTCTGCCGAGAACGAGCGCCGTGAGATGCTGAGTCTCTGGGAAAGCACAGATGCCCAGTGCTGTTGTGCCTGTGGGTAGGGTGCACGGGGCCAGTGAAGACCAGCAAGAGCTTTCAGGGCTGGCCCCTTCCTTGTGGGAGAAGGAGCCGGACGTTTGCCTTTTCGGAAAGAGGCTCTGCCGAGAACGAGCGCCGTGAGATATGCCGTCTGTGGTTAAGCACAGATGCCCAGTGCTGTTGTGCCTGTGGGTAGGGTGCACGGGGCCAGTGAAGACCAGCAAGAGCTTTCAGGGCTGGCCCCTTCCTTGTGGGAGAAGGAGCCGGACGTTTGCCTTTTCGGAAAGAGGCTCTGCCGCCAACAAGCGCCGTGAGATGCTGAGTCTCTGGGAAAGCACAGATGCCCAGTGCTGTTGTGCCTGTGGGTAGGGTGCACGGGGCCAGTGAAGACCAGCAAGAGCTTTCAGGGCTGGCCCCTTCCTTGTGGGAGAAGGAGCAGACGTTTGCCTTTTCGGAAAGAGGCTCTGCCGAGAACGAGCGCCGTGAGATATGCCGTCTGTGGTTAAGCACAGATGCCCAGTGCTGTTGTGCCTGTGGGTAGGGTGCACGCGGCCAGTGAAGACCAGCAAGAGCTTTCAGGGCTGGCCCCTTCCTTGTGGGAGAAGGAGCCGGACGTTTGCCTTTTCGGAAAGAGGCTCTGCCGAGAGCGAACGCCGTGAGATATGCCGTCTGTGGTTAAGGACAGATGCCCAGTGCTGTTGTGCCTGTGGGTAGGGTGCACGGGGCCAGTGAAGACCAGCAAGAGCTTTCAGGGCTGGCCCCTTCCTTGTGGGAGAAGGAGCCGGACGTTTGCCTTTTCGGAAAGAGGCTCTGCCGAGAACGAGCGCCGTGAGATATGCTGTCTGTGGTTAAGCACAGATGCCCAGTGCTGTTGTGCCTGTGGGTAGGGTGCACGGGGACAGTGAAGACCAGCAAGAGCTTTCAGGGCTGGCCCCTTCCTTGTGGGAGAAGGAGCCGGACGTTTGCCTTTTCGGAAAGAGGCTCTGCCGAGAACGAGCGCCGTGAGATATGCCGTCTGTGGTTAAGCACAGATGCCCAGTGCTGTTGTGCCTATTCATAGGGTGCACGGGGACAGTGAAGACCAGCAAGAGCTTTCAGGGCTGGCCCCTTCCTTGTGGGAGAAGGAGCCGGACGTTTGCCTTTTCGGAAAGAGGCTCTGCCGAGAACGAGCGCCGTGAGATGCTGAGTCTCTGGGAAAGCACAGATGCCCAGTGCTGTTGTGCCTGTGGGTAGGGTGCACGGGGCCAGTGAAGACCAGCAAGAGCTTTCAGGGCTGGCCCCTTCCTTGTGGGAGAAGGAGCCGGACGTTTGCCTTTTCGGAAAGAGGCTCTGCCGAGAACGAGCGCCGTGAGATATGCCGTCTGTGGTTAAGCACAGATGCCCATTGCTGTTGTGCCTATTCATAGGGTGCACGGGGACAGTGAAGACCAGCAAGAGCTTTCAGGGCTGGCCCCTTCCTTGTGGGAGAAGGAGCCGGACGTTTGCCTTATCGGAAAGAGGCTCTGCCGAGAACGAGCGCCGTGAGATGCTGATTCTCTGGGAAAGCACAGATGCCCAGTGCTGTTGTGCCTGTGGGTAGGGTGCACGCGGCCAGTGAAGACCAGCAAGAGCTTTCAGGGCTGGCCCCTTCCTTGTGGGAGAAGGAGCCGGACGTTTGCCTTTTCGGAAAGAGGCTCTGCCGAGAGCGAACGCCGTGAGATATGCCGTCTGTGGTTAAGCACAGATGCCCAGTGCTGTTGTGCCTGTGGGTAGGGTGCACGGGGCCAGTGAAGACCAGCAAGAGCTTTCAGGGCTGGCCCCTTCCTTGTGGGAGAAGGAGCCGGACGTTTGCCTTTTCGGAAAGAGGCTCTGCCGAGAACGAGCGCCGTGAGATGCTGAGTCTCTGGGAAAGCACAGATGCCCAGTGCTGTTGTGCCTGTGGGTAGGGTGCACGGGGACAGTGAAGACCAGCAAGAGCTTTCAGGGCTGGCCCCTTCCTTGTGGGAGAAGGAGCCGGACGTTTGCCTTTTCGGAAAGAGGCTCTGCCGAGAACGAGCGCCGTGAGATGCTGAGTCTCTGGGAAAGCACAGATGCCCAGTGCTGTTGTGCCTGTGGGTAGGGTGCACGGGGCCAGTGAAGACCAGCAAGAGCTTTCAGGGCTGGCCCCTTCCTTGTGGGAGAAGGAGCCGGACGTTTGCCTTTTCGGAAAGAGGCTCTGCCGAGAGCGAACGCAGTGAGATGCTGAGTCTCTGGGAAAGCACAGATGCCCAGTGCTGTTGTGCCTGTGGGTAGGGTGCACGGGGCCAGTGAAGACCAGCAAGAGCTTTCAGGGCTGGCCCCTTCCTTGTGGGAGAAGGAGCCGGACGTTTGCCTTTTCGGAAAGAGGCTCTGCCGAGAACGAGCGCCGTGAGATATGCCGTCTGTGGTTAAGCACAGATGCCCAGTGCTGTTGTGCCTGTGGGTAGGGTGCACGGGGCCAGTGAAGACCAGCAAGAGCTTTCAGGGCTGGCCCCTTCCTTGTGGGAGAAGGAGCCGGACGTTTGCCTTTTCGGAAAGAGGCTCTGCCGAGAACGAGCGCCGTGAGATGCTGAGTCTCTGGGAAAGCACAGATGCCCAGTGCTGTTGTGCCTGTGGGTAGGGTGCACGGGGACAGTGAAGACCAGCAAGAGCTTTCAGGGCTGGCCCCTTCCTTGTGGGAGAAGGAGCCGGACGTTTGCCTTTTCGGAAAGAGGCACTGCCGAGAACGAGCGCCGTGAGATATGCCGTCTGCGGTTAAGCACAGATGCCCAGTGCTGTTGTGCCTGTGGTTAGGGTGCACGGGGACAGTGAAGACCAGCAAGAGCTTTCAGGGCTGGCCCCTTCCTTGTGGGAGAAGGAGCCGGACGTTTGCCTTTTCGGAAAGAGGCTCTGCCGAGAACGAGCGCCGTGAGATGCTGAGCGTCCTAAAAAGGCACAGATGCCCAGTGCTGCTGTGCCTGTGGATAGGGTGCACGGGGCCAGTGAAGACCAGCAAGAGCTTTCAGGGCTGGCCCCTTCCTTGTGGGAGAAGGAGCCGGACGTTTGCCTTTTCGGAAAGAGGCTCTGCCTAGAGCGAACGCCGTGAGATATGCCGTCTGTGGTTAAGCACAGATGCCCAGTGCTGTTGTGCCTGTGGGTAGGGTGCACGGGGACAGTGAAGACCAGCAAGAGCTTTCAGGGCTGGCCCCTTCCTTGTGGGAGAAGGAGCCGGACGTTTGCCTTTTCGGAAAGAGGCTCTGCCGACAACAAGCGCCGTGAGATGCTGAGTCTCTGGGAAAGCACAGATGCCCAGTGCTGTTGTGCCTGTGGGTAGGGTGCACGGGGCCAGTGAAGACCAGCAAGAGCTTTCAGGGCTGGCCCCTTCCTTGTGGGAGAAGGAGCCGGACGTTTGCCTTTTCGGAAAGAGGCTCTGCCGAGAACGAGCGCCGTGAGATATGCCGTCTGTGGTTAAGCACAGATGCCCAGTGCGGTTGTGCCTGTGGGTCGGGTGCACGCGGCCAGTGAAGACCAGCAAGAGCTTTCAGGGCTGGCCCCTTCCTTGTGGGAGAAGGAGCCGGACGTTTGCCTTTTCGGAAAGAGGCTCTGCCGAGAGCGAACGCCGTGAGATATGCCGTCTGTGGTTAAGGACAGATGCCCAGTGCTGTTGTGCCTGTGGGTAGGGTGCACGGGGACAGTGAAGACCAGCAAGAGCTTTCAGGGCTGGCCCCTTCCTTGTGGGAGAAGGAGCCGGACGTTTGCCTTTTCGGAAAGAGGCTCTGCCGAGAACGAGCGCCGTGAGATATGCTGTCTGTGGTTAAGCACAGATGCCCAGTGCTGTTGTGCCTGTGGGTAGGGTGCACGGGGCCAGTGAAGACCAGCAAGAGCTTTCAGGGCTGGCCCCTTCCTTGTGGGAGAAGGAGCCGGACGTTTGCCTTTTCGGAAAGAGGCTCTGCCGAGAACGAGCGCCGTGAGATATGCCGTCTGTGGTTAAGCACAGATGCCCAGTGCTGTTGTGCCTATTCATAGGGTGCACGGGGACAGTGAAGACCAGCAAGAGCTTTCAGGGCTGGCCCCTTCCTTGTGGGAGAAGGAGCCGGACGTTTGCCTTTTCGGAAAGAGGCTCTGCCGAGAACGAGCGCCGTGAGATGCTGAGTCTCTGGGAAAGAACAGATGCCCAGTGCTGTTGTGCCTATTCATAGGGTGCACGGGGCCAGTGAAGACCAGCAAGAGCTTTCAGGGCTGGCCCCTTCCTTGTGGGAGAAGGAGCCGGACGTTTGCCTTTTCGGAAAGAGGCTCTGCCGAGAACGAGCGCCGTGAGATATGCCGTCTGTGGTTAAGCACAGATGCCCATTGCTGTTGTGCCTATTCATAGGGTGCACGGTGCCAGTGAAGACCAGCAAGAGCTTTCAGGGCTGGCCCCTTCCTTGTGGGAGAAGGAGCCGGACGTTTGCCTTTTCGGAAAGAGGCTCTGCCGAGAACGAGCGCCGTGAGATGCTGATTCTCTGGGAAAGCACAGATGCCCAGTGCTGTTGTGCCTGTGGGTAGGGTGCACGCGGCCAGTGAAGACCAGCAAGAGCTTTCAGGGCTGGCCCCTTCCTTGTGGGAGAAGGAGCCGGACGTTTGCCTTTTCGGAAAGAGGCTCTGCCGAGAGCGAACGCCGTGAGATATGCCGTCTGTGGTTAAGCACAGATGCCCAGTGCTGTTGTGCCTATTCATAGGGTGCACGGGGCCAGTGAAGACCAGCAAGAGCTTTCAGGGCTGGCCCCTTCCTTGTGGGAGAAGGAGCCGGACGTTTGCCTTTTCGGAAAGAGGCTCTGCCGAGAACGAGCGCCGTGAGATGCTGAGTCTCTGGGAAAGCACAGATGCCCAGTGCTGTTGTGCCTGTGGGTAGGGTGCACGGGGCCAGTGAAGACCAGCAAGAGCTTTCAGGGCTGGCCCCTTCCTTGTGGGAGAAGGAGCCGGACGTTTGCCTTTTCGGAAAGAGGCTCTGCCGAGAACGAGCGCCGTGAGATATGCCGTCTGTGGTTAAGCACAGATGCCCAGTGCTGTTGTGCCTGTGGGTAGGGTGCACGGGGCCAGTGAAGACCAGCAAGAGCTTTCAGGGCTGGCCCCTTCCTTGTGGGAGAAGGAGCCGGACGTTTGCCTTTTCGGAAAGAGGCTCTGCCGAGAGCGAACGCAGTGAGATGCTGAGTCTCTGGGAAAGCACAGATGCCCAGTGCTGTTGTGCCTGTGGGTAGGGTGCACGGGGATAGTGAAGACCAGCAAGAGCTTTCAGGGCTGGCCCCTTCCTTGTGGGAGAAGGAGCCGGACGTTTGCCTTTTCGGAAAGAGGCTCTGCCGAGAACGAGCGCCGTGAGATATGCCGTCTGTGGTTAAGGACAGATGCCCAGTGCTGTTGTGCCTGTGGGTAGGGTGCACGGGGCCAGTGAAGACCAGCAAGAGCTTTCAGGGCTGGCCCCTTCCTTGTGGGAGAAGGAGCCGGACGTTTGCCTTTTCGGAAAGAGGCTCTGCCGAGAACGAGCGCCGTGAGATGCTGATTCTATGGGAAAGCACAGATGCCCAGTGGTGTTGTGCCTGTGGGTAGGGTGCACGGGGACAGTGAAGACCAGCAAGAGTTTTCAGGGCTGGCCCCTCCTTGTGGGAGAAGGAGCTGGACGTTTGCCTTTTCGGAAAGAGGCTCTGCCGAGAACGAGCGCCGTGAGATGCTGAGTCTCTGGGAAAGCACAGATGCCCAGTGCTGTTGTGCCTGTGGGTAGGGTGCACGGGGCCAGCGAAGACCAGCAAGAGCTTTCAGGGCTGGCCCCTTCCTTGTGGGAGAAGGAGCCGGACGTTTGCCTTTTCGGAAAGAGGCTCTGCCGAGAGTGAACGCCGTGAGATATGCCGTCTGTGGTTAAGCACAGATGCCCAGTGCTGTTGTGCCTGTGGGTAGGGTGCACGGGGCCAGTGAAGACCAGCAAGAGCTTTCAGGGCTGGCCCCTTCCTTGTGGGAGAAGGAGCCGGACGTTTGCCTTTTCGGAAAGAGGCTCTGCCGAGAACGAGCGCCGTGAGATATGCCGTCTGTGGTTAAGCACAGATGCCCATTGCTGTTGTGCCTATTCATAGGGTGCACGGGGCCAGTGAAGACCAGCAAGAGCTTTCAGGGCTGGCCCCTTCCTTGTGGGAGAAGGAGCCGGACGTTTGCCTTTTCGGAAAGAGGCTCTGCCGAGAACGAGCGCCGTGAGATGCTGATTCTCTGGGAAAGCACAGATGCCCAGTGCTGTTGTGCCTGTGGGTAGGGTGCACGGGGACAGTGAAGACCAGCAAGAGCTTTCAGGGCTGGCCCCTTCCTTGTGGGAGAAGGAGCCGGACGTTTGCCTTTTCGGAAAGAGGCTCTGCCGAGAACGAGCGCCGTGAGATGCTGAGTCTCTGGGAAAGCACAGATGCCCAGTGCTGTTGTGCCTGTGGTTAGGGTGCACGGGGATAGTGAAGACCAGCAAGAGCTTTCAGGGCTGGCCCCTTCCTTGTGGGAGAAGGAGCCGGACGTTTGCCTTTTCGGAAAGAGGCTCTGCCGAGAACGAGCGCCGTGAGATGCTGAGTCTCTGGGAAAGCACAGATGCCCAGTGCTGTTGTGCCTGTGGGTAGGGTGCACGGGGCCAGTGAAGACCAGCAAGAGCTTTCAGGGCTGGCCCCTTCCTTGTGGGAGAAGGAGCCGGACGTTTGCCTTTTCGGAAAGAGGCTCTGCCGAGAACGAGCGCCGTGAGATATGCCGTCTGTGGTTAAGCACAGATGCCCAGTGGTGTTGTGCCTGTGGGTAGGGTGCACGGGGACAGTGAAGACCAGCAAGAGCTTTCAGGGCTGGCCCCTTCCTTGTGGGAGAAGGAGCCGGACGTTTGCCTTTTCGGAAAGAGGCTCTGCCGAGAGCGAACGCAGTGAGATGCTGAGTCTCTGGGAAAGCACAGATGCCCATTGCTGTTGTGCCTGTGGGTAGGGTGCACGGGGCCAGTGAAGACCAGCAAGAGCTTTCAGGGCTGGCCCCTTCCTTGTGGGAGAAGGAGCCGGACGTTTGCCTTTTCGGAAAGAGGCTCTGCCGAGAACGAGCGCCGTGAGATATGCCGTCTGTGGTTAAGCACAGATGCCCAGTGCTGTTGTGCCTATTCATAGGGTGCACGGGGACAGTGAAGACCAGCAAGAGCTTTCAGGGCTGGCCCCTTCCTTGTGGGAGAAGGAGCCGGACGTTTGCCTTTTCGGAAAGAGGCTCTGCCGAGAACGAGCGCCGTGAGATGCTGAGTCTCTGGGAAAGCACAGATGCCCAGTGCTGTTGTGCCTGTGGGTAGGGTGCACGGGGCCAGTGAAGACCAGCAAGAGCTTTCAGGGCTGGCCCCTTCCTTGTGGGAGAAGGAGCCGGACGTTTGCCTTTTCGGAAAGAGGCTCTGCCGAGAACGAGCGCCGTGAGATATGCCGTCTGTGGTTAAGCACAGATGCCCAGTGGTGTTGTGCCTGTGGGTAGGGTGCACGGGGCCAGTGAAGACCAGCAAGAGCTTTCAGGGCTGGCCCCTTCCTTGTGGGAGAAGGAGCCGGACGTTTGCCTTTTCGGAAAGAGGCTCTGCCGAGAACGAGCGCCGTGAGATGCTGATTCTCTGGGAAAGCACAGATGCCCAGTGCTGTTGTGCCTGTGGGTAGGGTGCACGCGGCCAGTGAAGACCAGCAAGAGCTTTCAGGGCTGGCCCCTTCCTTGTGGGAGAAGGAGCCGGACGTTTGCCTTTTCGGAAAGAGGCTCTGCCGAGAGCGAACGCCGTGAGATATGCCGTCTGTGGTTAAGCACAGATGCCCAGTGCTGTTGTGCCTATTCATAGGGTGCACGGAGCCAGTGAAGACCAGCAAGAGCTTTCAGGGCTGGCCCCTTCCTTGTGGGAGAAGGAGCCGGACGTTTGCCTTTTCGGAAAGAGGCTCTGCCGAGAACGAGCGCCGTGAGATGCTGAGTCTCTGGGAAAGCACAGATGCCCAGTGCTGTTGTGCCTGTGGGTAGGGTGCACGGGGACAGTGAAGACCAGCAAGAGCTTTCAGGGCTGGCCCCTTCCTTGTGGGAGAAGGAGCCGGACGTTTGCCTTTTCGGAAAGAGGCTCTGCCGAGAACGAGCGCCGTGAGATGCTGAGTCTCTGGGAAAGCACAGATGCCCAGTGCTGTTGTGCCTGTGGGTAGGGTGCACGGGGCCAGTGAAGACCAGCAAGAGCTTTCAGGGCTGGCCCCTTCCTTGTGGGAGAAGGAGCCGGACGTTTGCCTTTTCGGAAAGAGGCTCTGCCGAGAGCGAACGCCGTGAGATATGCCGTCTGTGGTTAAGCACAGATGCCCAGTGCTGTTGTGCCTGTGGGTAGGGTGCACGGGGACAGTGAAGACCAGCAAGAGCTTTCAGGGCTGGCCCCTTCCTTGTGGGAGAAGGAGCCGGACGTTTGCCTTTTCGGAAAGAGGCTCTGCCGAGAACGAGCGCCGTGAGATATGCCGTCTGTGGTTAAGCACAGATGCCCAGTGCTGTTGTGCCTGTGGGTAGGGTGCACGGGGACAGTGAAGACCAGCAAGAGCTTTCAGGGCTGGCCCCTTCCTTGTGGGAGAAGGAGCCGGACGTTTGCCTTTTCGGAAAGAGGCTCTGCCGAGAACGAGCGCCGTGAGATGCTGAGTCTCTGGGAAAGCACAGATGCCCAGTGCTGTTGTGCCTGTGGGTAGGGTGCACGGGGCCAGCGAAGACCAGCAAGAGCTTTCAGGGCTGGCCCCTTCCTTGTGGGAGAAGGAGCCGGACGTTTGCCTTTTCGGAAAGAGGCTCTGCCGAGAACGAGCGCCGTGAGATGCTGAGTCTCTGGGAAAGCACAGATGCCCAGTGCTGTTGTGCCTGTGGGTAGGGTGCACGGGGACAGTGAAGACCAGCAAGAGCTTTCAGGGCTGGCCCCTTCCTTGTGGGAGAAGGAGCCGGACGTTTGCCTTTTCGGAAAGAGGCTCTGCCGAGAACGAGCGCCGTGAGATGCTGAGTCTCTGGGAAAGCACAGATGCCCAGTGCTGTTGTGCCTGTGGGTAGGGTGCACGGGGCCAGTGAAGACCAGCAAGAGCTTTCAGGGCTGGCCCCTTCCTTGTGGGAGAAGGAGCCGGACGTTTGCCTTTTCGGAAAGAGGCTCTGCCGAGAACGAGCGCCGTGAGATGCTGAGTCTCTGGGAAAGCACAGATGCCCAGTGCTGTTGTGCCTGTGGGTAGGGTGCACGGGGCCAGTGAAGACCAGCAAGAGCTTTCAGGGCTGGCCCCTTCCTTGTGGGAGAAGGAGCCGGACGTTTGCCTTTTCGGAAAGAGGCTCTGCCGAGAACGAGCGCCGTGAGATATGCCGTCTGTGGTTAAGCACAGATGCCCAGTGGTGTTGTGCCTGTGGGTAGGGTGCACGGGGACAGTGAAGACCAGCAAGAGCTTTCAGGGCTGGCCCCTTCCTTGTGGGAGAAGGAGCCGGACGTTTGCCTTTTCGGAAAGAGGCTCTGCCGAGAGCGAACGCAGTGAGATGCTGAGTCTCTGGGAAAGCACAGATGCCCAGTGCTGTTGTGCCTGTGGGTAGGGTGCACGGGGCCAGTGAAGACCAGCAAGAGCTTTCAGGGCTGGCCCCTTCCTTGTGGGAGAAGGAGCCGGACGTTTGCCTTTTCGGAAAGAGGCTCTGCCGAGAACGAGCGCCGTGAGATATGCCGTCTGTGGTTAAGCACAGATGCCCAGTGCTGTTGTGCCTATTCATAGGGTGCACGGGGACAGTGAAGACCAGCAAGAGCTTTCAGGGCTGGCCCCTTCCTTGTGGGAGAAGGAGCCGGACGTTTGCCTTTTCGGAAAGAGGCTCTGCCGAGAACGAGCGCCGTGAGATGCTGAGTCTCTGGGAAAGAACAGATGCCCAGTGCTGTTGTGCCTGTGGGTAGGGTGCACGGGGACAGTGAAGACCAGCAAGAGCTTTCAGGGCTGGCCCCTTCCTTGTGGGAGAAGGAGCCGGACGTTTGCCTTTTCGGAAAGAGGCTCTGCCGAGAACGAGCGCCGTGAGATATGCCGTCTGTGGTTAAGCACAGATGCCCAGTGCTGTTGTGCCTATTCATAGGGTGCACGGGGCCAGTGAAGACCAGCAAGAGCTTTCAGGGCTGGCCCCTTCCTTGTGGGAGAAGGAGCCGGACGTTTGCCTTTTCGGAAAGAGGCTCTGCCGAGAACGAGCGCCGTGAGATGCTGATTCTCTGGGAAAGCACAGATGCCCAGTGCTGTTGTGCCTGTGGGTAGGGTGCACGCGGCCAGTGAAGACCAGCAAGAGCTTTCAGGGCTGGCCCCTTCCTTGTGGGAGAAGGAGCCGGACGTTTGCCTTTTCGGAAAGAGGCTCTGCCGAGAGCGAACGCCGTGAGATATGCCGTCTGTGGTTAAGCACAGATGCCCAGTGCTGTTGTGCCTATTCATAGGGTGCACGGGGCCAGTGAAGACCAGCAAGAGCTTTCAGGGCTGGCCCCTTCCTTGTGGGAGAAGGAGCCGGACGTTTGCCTTTTCGGAAAGAGGCTCTGCCGAGAACGAGCGCCGTGAGATGCTGAGTCTCTGGGAAAGCACAGATGCCCAGTGCTGTTGTGCCTGTGGGTAGGGTGCACGGGGACAGTGAAGACCAGCAAGAGCTTTCAGGGCTGGCCCCTTCCTTGTGGGAGAAGGAGCCGGACGTTTGCCTTTTCGGAAAGAGGCTCTGCCGAGAACGAGCGCCGTGAGATGCTGAGTCTCTGGGAAAGCACAGATGCCCAGTGCTGTTGTGCCTGTGGGTAGGGTGCACGGGGCCAGTGAAGACCAGCAAGAGCTTTCAGGGCTGGCCCCTTCCTTGTGGGAGAAGGAGCCGGACGTTTGCCTTTTCGGAAAGAGGCTCTGCCGAGAACGAGCGCCGTGAGATGCTGATTCTATGGGAAAGCACAGATGCCCAGTGGTGTTGTGCCTGTGGGTAGGGTGCACGGGGACAGTGAAGACCAGCAAGAGCTTTCAGGGCTGGCCCCTCCTTGTGGGAGAAGGAGCCGGACGTTTGCCTTTTCGGAAAGAGGCTCTGCCGAGAACGAGCGCCGTGAGATGCTGAGTCTCTGGGAAAGCACAGATGCCCAGTGCTGTTGTGCCTGTGGGTAGGGTGCACGGGGCCAGCGAAGACCAGCAAGAGCTTTCAGGGCTGGCCCCTTCCTTGTGGGAGAAGGAGCCGGACGTTTGCCTTTTCGGAAAGAGGCTCTGCCGAGAACGAGCGCCGTGAGATATGCCGTCTGTGGTTAAGCACAGATGCCCATTGCTGTTGTGCCTATTCATAGGGTGCACGGGGCCAGTGAAGACCAGCAAGAGCTTTCAGGGCTGGCCCCTTCCTTGTGGGAGAAGGAGCCGGATGTTTGCCTTTTCGGAAAGAGGCTCTGCCGAGAACGAGCGCCGTGAGATGCTGATTCTCTGGGAAAGCACAGATGCCCAGTGCTGTTGTGCCTGTGGGTAGGGTGCACGGGGCCAGTGAAGACCAGCAAGAGCTTTCAGGGCTGGCCCCTTCCTTGTGGGAGAAGGAGCCGGACGTTTGCCTTTTCGGAAAGAGGCTCTGCCGAGAACGAGCGCCGTGAGATATGCTGTCTGTGGTTAAGCACAGATGCCCAGTGCTGTTGTGCCTGTGGGTAGGGTGCACGGGGCCAGTGAAGACCAGCAAGAGCTTTCAGGGCTGGCCCCTTCCTTGTGGGAGAAGGAGCCGGACGTTTGCCTTTTCGGAAAGAGGCTCTGCCTAGAGCGAACGCCGTGAGATATGCCGTCTGTGGTTAAGCACAGATGCCCAGTGCTGTTGTGCCTGTGGATAGGGTGCACGGGGACAGTGAAGATCAGCAAGAGCTTTCAGGGCTGGTCCCTTCCTTGTGGGAGAAGGAGCCGGACATTTGCCTTTTCGGAAAGAGGCTCTGCCGAGAACGAGCGCCGTGAGATATGCCGTCTGTGGTTAAGCACAGATGCCCAGTGCTGTTGTGCCTATGCACAGGGTGCACGGGGCCAGTGAAGACCAGCAAGAGCTTTCAGGGCTGGCCCCTTCCTTGTGGGAGAAGGAGCCGGACGTTTGCCTTTTCGGAAAGAGGCTCTGCCGAGAACGAGCGCCGTGAGATGCTGATTCTATGGGAAAGCACAGATGCCCAGTGCTGTTGTGCCTGTGGGTAGGGTGCACGGGGCCAGTGAAGACCAGCAAGAGCTTTCAGGGCTGGCCCCTCCTTGTGGGAGAAGGAGCCGGACGTTTGCCTTTTCGGAAAGAGGCTCTGCCGAGAACGAGCGCCGTGAGATGCTGAGTCTCTGGGAAAGCACAGATGCCCAGTGCTGTTGTGCCTGTGGGTAGGGTGCACGGGGCCAGTGAAGACCAGCAAGAGCTTTCAGGGCTGGCCCCTTCCTTGTGGGAGAAGGAGCCGGACGTTTGCCTTTTCGGAAAGAGGCTCTGCCGAGAACGAGTGCCGTGAGATGCTGATTCTCTGGGAAAGCACAGATGCCCAGTGCTGTTGTGCCTGTGGGTAGGGTGCACGGGGCCAGTGAAGACCAGCAAGAGCTTTCAGGGCTGGCCCCTTCCTTGTGGGAGAAGGAGCCGGACGTTTGCCTTTTCGGAAAGAGGCTCTGCCGAGAACGAGCGCCGTGAGATATGCCGTCTGTGGTTAAGCACAGATGCCCATTGCTGTTGTGCCTATTCATAGGGTGCACGGGGCCAGTGAAGACCAGCAAGAGCTTTCAGGGCTGGCCCCTTCCTTGTGGGAGAAGGAGCCGGACGTTTGCCTTTTCGGAAAGAGGCTCTGCCGAGAACGAGCGCCGTGAGATGCTGATTCTCTGGGAAAGCACAGATGCCCAGTGCTGTTGTGCCTGTGGGTAGGGTGCACGGGGATAGTGAAGACCAGCAAGAGCTTTCAGGGCTGGCCCCTTCCTTGTGGGAGAAGGAGCCGGACGTTTGCCTTTTCGGAAAGAGGCTCTGCTGAGAACGAGCGCCGTGAGATATGCCGTCTGTGGTTAAGCACAGATGCCCATTGCTGTTGTGCCTATTCATAGGGTGCACGGGGCCAGTGAAGACCAGCAAGAGCTTTCAGGGCTGGCCCCTTCCTTGTGGGAGAAGGAGCCGGACGTTTGCCTTTTCGGAAAGAGGCTCTGCCGAGAACGAGCGCCGTGAGATGCTGATTCTCTGGGAAAGCACAGATGCCCAGTGCTGTTGTGCCTGTGGGTAGGGTGCACGGGGACAGTGAAGACCAGCAAGAGCTTTCAGGGCTGGCCCCTTCCTTGTGGGAGAAGGAGCCGGACGTTTGCCTTTTCGGAAAGAGGCTCTGCCGAGAACGAGCGCCGTGAGATGCTGAGTCTCTGGGAAAGCACAGATGCCCAGTGCTGTTGTGCCTGTGGGTAGGGTGCACGGGGCCAGTGAAGACCAGCAAGAGCTTTCAGGGCTGGCCCCTTCCTTGTGGGAGAAGGAGCCGGACGTTTGCCTTTTCGGAAAGAGGCTCTGCCGAGAACGAGCGCCGTGAGATGCTGAGTCTCTGGGAAAGCACAGATGCCCAGTGCTGTTGTGCCTGTGGGTAGGGTGCACGGGGCCAGTGAAGACCAGCAAGAGCTTTCAGGGCTGGCCCCTTCCTTGTGGGAGAAGGAGCCGGACGTTTGCCTTTTCGGAAAGAGGCTCTGCCGAGAACGAGCGCCGTGAGATGCTGAGTCTCTGGGAAAGCACAGATGCCCAGTGCTGTTGTGCCTGTGGGTAGGGTGCACGGGGCCAGCGAAGACCAGCAAGAGCTTTCAGGGCTGGCCCCTTCCTTGTGGGAGAAGGAGCCGGACGTTTGCCTTTTCGGAAAGAGGCTCTGCCGAGAGTGAACGCCGTGAGATATGCCGTCTGTGGTTATGCACAGATGCCCAGTGCTGTTGTGCCTATTCATAGGGTGCACGGGGCCAGTGAAGACCAGCAAGAGCTTTCAGGGCTGGCCCCTTCCTTGTGGGAGAAGGAGCCGGACGTTTGCCTTTTCGGAAAGAGGCTCTGCCGAGAACGAGCGCCGTGAGATGCTGAGTCTCTGGGAAAGCACAGATGCCCAGTGCTGTTGTGCCTGTGGGTAGGGTGCACGGGGCCAGTGAAGACCAGCAAGAGCTTTCAGGGCTGGCCCCTTCCTTGTGGGAGAAGGAGCCGGACGTTTGCCTTTTCGGAAAGAGGCTCTGCCGAGAACGAGCGCCGTGAGATATGCTGTCTGTGGTTAAGCACAGATGCCCAGTGCTGTTGTGCCTGTGGGTAGGGTGCACGGGGCCAGTGAAGACCAGCAAGAGCTTTCAGGGCTGGCCCCTTCCTTGTGGGAGAAGGAGCCGGACGTTTGCCTTTTCGGAAAGAGGCTCTGCCTAGAGCGAACGCCGTGAGATATGCCGTCTGTGGTTAAGCACAGATGCCCAGTGCTGTTGTGCCTGTGGATAGGGTGCACGGGGACAGTGAAGATCAGCAAGAGCTTTCAGGGCTGGTCCCTTCCTTGTGGGAGAAGGAGCCGGACATTTGCCTTTTCGGAAAGAGGCTCTGCCGAGAACGAGCGCCGTGAGATATGCCGTCTGTGGTTAAGCACAGATGCCCAGTGCTGTTGTGCCTGTGGGTAGGGTGCACCGGGCCAGTGAAGACCAGCAAGAGCTTTCAGGGCTGGCCCCTTCCTTGTGGGAGAAGGAGCCGGACGTTTGCCTTTTCGGAAAGAGGCTCTGCCGAGAACGAGCGCCGTGAGATGCTGATTCTATGGGAAAGCACAGATGCCCAGTGCTGTTGTGCCTGTGGGTAGGGTGCACGGGGCCAGTGAAGACCAGCAAGAGCTTTCAGGGCTGGCCCCTCCTTGTGGGAGAAGGAGCCGGACGTTTGCCTTTTCGGAAAGAGGCTCTGCCGAGAACGAGCGCCGTGAGATGCTGAGTCTCTGGGAAAGCACAGATGCCCAGTGCTGTTGTGCCTATGGGTAGGGTGCACGGGGCCAGCGAAGACCAGCAAGAGCTTTCAGGGCTGGCCCCTTCCTTGTGGGAGAAGGAGCCGGACGTTTGCCTTTTCGGAAAGAGGCTCTGCCGAGAGTGAACGCCGTGAGATATGCCGTCTGTGGTTAAGCACAGATGCCCAGTGCTGTTGTGCCTGTGGGTAGGGTGCACGGGGCCAGTGAAGACCAGCAAGAGCTTTCAGGGCTGGCCCCTTCCTTGTGGGAGAAGGAGCCGGACGTTTGCCTTTTCGGAAAGAGGCTCTGCCGAGAACGAGTGCCGTGAGATGCTGATTCTCTGGGAAAGCACAGATGCCCAGTGCTGTTGTGCCTGTGGGTAGGGTGCACGGGGACAGTGAAGACCAGCAAGAGCTTTCAGGGCTGGCCCCTTCCTTGTGGGAGAAGGAGCCGGACGTTTGCCTTTTCGGAAAGAGGCTCTGCTGAGAACGAGCGCCGTGAGATATGCCGTCTGTGGTTAAGCACAGATGCCCATTGCTGTTGTGCCTATTCATAGGGTGCACGGGGCCAGTGAAGACCAGCAAGAGCTTTCAGGGCTGGCCCCTTCCTTGTGGGAGAAGGAGCCGGACGTTTGCCTTTTCGGAAAGAGGCTCTGCCGAGAACGAGCGCCGTGAGATGCTGATTCTCTGGGAAAGCACAGATGCCCAGTGCTGTTGTGCCTGTGGGTAGGGTGCACGGGGACAGTGAAGACCAGCAAGAGCTTTCAGGGCTGGCCCCTTCCTTGTGGGAGAAGGAGCCGGACGTTTGCCTTTTCGGAAAGAGGCTCTGCCGAGAACGAGCGCCGTGAGATGCTGATTCTATGTGAAAGCACAGATGCCCAGTGGTGTTGTGCCTGTGGGTAGGGTGCACGGGGACAGTGAAGACCAGCAAGAGCTTTCAGGGCTGGCCCCTCCTTGTGGGAGAAGGAGCCGGACGTTTGCCTTTTCGGAAAGAGGCTCTGCCGAGAACGAGCGCCGTGAGATGCTGAGTCTCTGGGAAAGCACAGATGCCCAGTGCTGTTGTGCCTGTGGGTAGGGTGCACGGGGCCAGCGAAGACCAGCAAGAGCTTTCAGGGCTGGCCCCTTCCTTGTGGGAGAAGGAGCCGGACGTTTGCCTTTTCGGAAAGAGGCTCTGCCGAGAGTGAACGCCGTGAGATATGCCGTCTGTGGTTAAGCACAGATGCCCAGTGCTGTTGTGCCTATTCATAGGGTGCACGGGGCCAGTGAAGACCAGCAAGAGCTTTCAGGGCTGGCCCCTTCCTTGTGCGAGAAGGAGCCGGACGTTTGCCTTTTCGGAAAGAGGCTCTGCCGAGAACGAGCGCCGTGAGATGCTGATTCTCTGGGAAAGCACAGATGCCCAGTGCTGTTGTGCCTGTGGGTAGGGTGCACGGGGCCAGTGAAGACCAGCAAGAGCTTTCAGGGCTGGCCCCTTCCTTGTGGGAGAAGGAGCCGGACGTTTGCCTTTTCGGAAAGAGGCTCTGCCGAGAACGAGCGCCGTGAGATATGCTGTCTGTGGTTAAGCACAGATGCCCAGTGCTGTTGTGCCTGTGGGTAGGGTGCACGGGGCCAGTGAAGACCAGCAAGAGCTTTCAGGGCTGGCCCCTTCCTTGTGGGAGAAGGAGCCGGACGTTTGCCTTTTCGGAAAGAGGCTCTGCCGAGAACGAGCGCCGTGAGATGCTGATTCTCTGGGAAAGCACAGATGCCCAGTGCTGTTGTGCCTGTGGGTAGGGTGCACGGGGATAGTGAAGACCAGCAAGAGCTTTCAGGGCTGGCCCCTTCCTTGTGGGAGAAGGAGCCGGACGTTTGCCTTTTCGGAAAGAGGCTCTGCCGAGAACGAGCGCCGTGAGATATGCCGTCTGTGGTTAAGCACAGATGCCCATTGCTGTTGTGCCTGTGGGTAGGGTGCACGGGGCCAGTGAAGACCAGCAAGAGCTTTCAGCGCTGGCCCCTTCCTTGTGGGAGAAGGAGCCGGACGTTTGCCTTTTCGGAAAGAGGCTCTGCCGAGAACGAGCGCCGTGAGATGCTGATTCTCTGGGAAAGCACAGATGCCCAGTGCTGTTGTGCCTGTGGGTAGGGTGCACGGGGACAGTGAAGACCAGCAAGAGCTTTCAGGGCTGGCCCCTTCCTTGTGGGAGAAGGAGCCGGACGTTTGCCTTTTCGGAAAGAGGCTCTGCCGAGAACGAGCGCCGTGAGATGCTGAGTCTCTGGGAAAGCACAGATGCCCAGTGCTGTTGTGCCTGTGGTTAGGGTGCACGGGGCCAGTGAAGACCAGCAAGAGCTTTCAGGGCTGGCCCCTTCCTTGTGGGAGAAGGAGCGGGACGTTTGCCTTTTCGGAAAGAGGCTCTGTCGAGAACGAGCGCCGTGAGATGCTGAGTCTCTGGGAAAGCACAGATGCCCAGTGCTGTTGTGCCTGTGGGTAGGGTGCACGGGGATAGTGAAGACCAGCAAGAGCTTTCAGGGCTGGCCCCTTCCTTGTGGGAGAAGGAGCCAGACGTTTGCCTTTTCGGAAAGAGGCTCTGCCGAGAGCGAACGCCGTGAGATATGCCGTCTGTGGTTAAGCACAGATGCCCAGTGCTGTTGTGCCTGTGGGTAGGGTGCACGCTGCCAGTGAAGACCAGCAAGAGCTTTCAGGGCTGGCCCCTTCCTTGTGGGAGAAGGAGCCGGACGTTTGCCTTTTCGGAAAGAGGCTCTGCCGAGAGCGAACGCCGTGAGATATGCCGTCTGTGGTTAAGCACAGATGCCCAGTGCTGTTGTGCCTGTGGGTAGGGTGCACGGGGCCAGTGAAGACCAGCAAGAGCTTTCAGGGCTGGCCCCTTCCTTGTGGGAGAAGGAGCCGGACGTTTGCCTTTTCGGAAAGAGGCTCTGCCGAGAGTGAACGCCGTGAGATATGCCGTCTGTGGTTAAGCACAGATGCCCAGTGCTGTTGTGCCTGTGGGTAGGGTGCACGGGGACAGTGAAGACCAGCAAGAGCTTTCAGGGCTGGCCCCTTCCTTGTGGGAGAAGGAGCCGGACGTTTGCCTTTTCGGAAAGAGGCTCTGCCGAGAGCGAACGCAGTGAGATGCTGAGTCTCTGGGAAAGCACAGATGCCCAGTGCTGTTGTGCCTGTGGGTAGGGTGCACGGGGATAGTGAAGACCAGCAAGAGCTTTCAGGGCTGGCCCCTTCCTTGTGGGAGAAGGAGCCGGACGTTTGCCTTTTCGGAAAGAGGCTCTGCCGAGAACGAGCGCCGTGAGATGCTGAGTCTCTGGGAAAGCACAGATGCCCAGTGCTGTTGTGCCTGTGGGTAGGGTGCACGGGGCCAGTGAAGACCAGCAAGAGCTTTCAGGGCTGGCCCCTTCCTTGTGGGAGAAGGAGCCGGACGTTTGCCTTTTCGGAAAGAGGCTCTGCCGAGAACGAGCGCCGTGAGATATGCCGTCTGTGGTTAAGCACAGATGCCCAGTGCTGTTGTGCCTGTGGGTAGGGTGCACGGGGCCAGTGAAGACCAGCAAGAGCTTTCAGGGCTGGCCCCTTCCTTGTGGGAGAAGGAGCCGGACGTTTGCCTTTTCGGAAAGAGGCTCTGCCGAGAGCGAACACCGTGAGATGCTGAGTCTCTGGGAAAGCACAGATGCCCAGTGCTGTTGTGCCTGTGGGTAGGGTGCACGGGGACAGTGAAGACCAGCAAGAGCTTTCAGGGCTGGCCCCTTCCTTGTGGGAGAAGGAGCCGGACGTTTGCCTTTTCGGAAAGAGGCTCTGCCGAGAACGAGCGCCGTGAGATGCTGATTCTATGGGAAAGCACAGATGCCCAGTGGTGTTGTGCCTGTGGGTAGGGTGCACGGGGCCAGTGAAGACCAGCAAGAGCTTTCAGGGCTGGCCCCTCCTTGTGGGAGAAGGAGCCGGACGTTTGCCTTTTCGGAAAGAGGCTCTGCCGAGAACGAGCGCCGTGAGATGCTGAGTCTCTGGGAAAGCACAGATGCCCAGTGCTGTTGTGCCTATGGGTAGGGTGCACGGGGCCAGCGAAGACCAGCAAGAGCTTTCAGGGCTGGCCCCTTCCTTGTGGGAGAAGGAGCCGGACGTTTGCCTTTTCGGAAAGAGGCTCTGCCGAGAGTGAACGCCGTGAGATATGCCGTCTGTGGTTAAGCACAGATGCCCAGTGCTGTTGTGCCTGTGGGTAGGGTGCACGGGGCCAGTGAAGACCAGCAAGAGCTTTCAGGGCTGGCCCCTTCCTTGTGGGAGAAGGAGCCGGACGTTTGCCTTTTCGGAAAGAGGCTCTGCCGAGAACGAGTGCCGTGAGATGCTGATTCTCTGGGAAAGCACAGATGCCCAGTGCTGTTGTGCCTGTGGGTAGGGTGCACGGGGACAGTGAAGACCAGCAAGAGCTTTCAGGGCTGGCCCCTTCCTTGTGGGAGAAGGAGCCGGACGTTTGCCTTTTCGGAAAGAGGCTCTGCTGAGAACGAGCGCCGTGAGATATGCCGTCTGTGGTTAAGCACAGATGCCCATTGCTGTTGTGCCTATTCATAGGGTGCACGGGGCCAGTGAAGACCAGCAAGAGCTTTCAGGGCTGGCCCCTTCCTTGTGGGAGAAGGAGCCGGACGTTTGCCTTTTCGGAAAGAGGCTCTGCCGAGAACGAGCGCCGTGAGATGCTGATTCTCTGGGAAAGCACAGATGCCCAGTGCTGTTGTGCCTGTGGGTAGGGTGCACGGGGACAGTGAAGACCAGCAAGAGCTTTCAGGGCTGGCCCCTTCCTTGTGGGAGAAGGAGCCGGACGTTTGCCTTTTCGGAAAGAGGCTCTGCCGAGAACGAGCGCCGTGAGATGCTGATTCTATGTGAAAGCACAGATGCCCAGTGGTGTTGTGCCTGTGGGTAGGGTGCACGGGGACAGTGAAGACCAGCAAGAGCTTTCAGGGCTGGCCCCTCCTTGTGGGAGAAGGAGCCGGACGTTTGCCTTTTCGGAAAGAGGCTCTGCCGAGAACGAGCGCCGTGAGATGCTGAGTCTCTGGGAAAGCACAGATGCCCAGTGCTGTTGTGCCTGTGGGTAGGGTGCACGGGGCCAGCGAAGACCAGCAAGAGCTTTCAGGGCTGGCCCCTTCCTTGTGGGAGAAGGAGCCGGACGTTTGCCTTTTCGGAAAGAGGCTCTGCCGAGAGTGAACGCCGTGAGATATGCCGTCTGTGGTTAAGCACAGATGCCCAGTGCTGTTGTGCCTATTCATAGGGTGCACGGGGCCAGTGAAGACCAGCAAGAGCTTTCAGGGCTGGCCCCTTCCTTGTGCGAGAAGGAGCCGGACGTTTGCCTTTTCGGAAAGAGGCTCTGCCGAGAACGAGCGCCGTGAGATGCTGATTCTCTGGGAAAGCACAGATGCCCAGTGCTGTTGTGCCTGTGGGTAGGGTGCACGGGGCCAGTGAAGACCAGCAAGAGCTTTCAGGGCTGGCCCCTTCCTTGTGGGAGAAGGAGCCGGACGTTTGCCTTTTCGGAAAGAGGCTCTGCCGAGAACGAGCGCCGTGAGATATGCTGTCTGTGGTTAAGCACAGATGCCCAGTGCTGTTGTGCCTGTGGGTAGGGTGCACGGGGCCAGTGAAGACCAGCAAGAGCTTTCAGGGCTGGCCCCTTCCTTGTGGGAGAAGGAGCCGGACGTTTGCCTTTTCGGAAAGAGGCTCTGCCGAGAACGAGCGCCGTGAGATGCTGATTCTCTGGGAAAGCACAGATGCCCAGTGCTGTTGTGCCTGTGGGTAGGGTGCACGGGGATAGTGAAGACCAGCAAGAGCTTTCAGGGCTGGCCCCTTCCTTGTGGGAGAAGGAGCCGGACGTTTGCCTTTTCGGAAAGAGGCTCTGCCGAGAACGAGCGCCGTGAGATATGCCGTCTGTGGTTAAGCACAGATGCCCATTGCTGTTGTGCCTGTGGGTAGGGTGCACGGGGCCAGTGAAGACCAGCAAGAGCTTTCAGCGCTGGCCCCTTCCTTGTGGGAGAAGGAGCCGGACGTTTGCCTTTTCGGAAAGAGGCTCTGCCGAGAACGAGCGCCGTGAGATGCTGATTCTCTGGGAAAGCACAGATGCCCAGTGCTGTTGTGCCTGTGGGTAGGGTGCACGGGGACAGTGAAGACCAGCAAGAGCTTTCAGGGCTGGCCCCTTCCTTGTGGGAGAAGGAGCCGGACGTTTGCCTTTTCGGAAAGAGGCTCTGCCGAGAACGAGCGCCGTGAGATGCTGAGTCTCTGGGAAAGCACAGATGCCCAGTGCTGTTGTGCCTGTGGTTAGGGTGCACGGGGCCAGTGAAGACCAGCAAGAGCTTTCAGGGCTGGCCCCTTCCTTGTGGGAGAAGGAGCCGGACGTTTGCCTTTTCGGAAAGAGGCTCTGCCGAGAGTGAACGCCGTGAGATATGCCGTCTGTGGTTAAGCACAGATGCCCAGTGCTGTTGTGCCTGTGGGTAGGGTGCACGGGGACAGTGAAGACCAGCAAGAGCTTTCAGGGCTGGCCCCTTCCTTGTGGGAGAAGGAGCCGGACGTTTGCCTTTTCGGAAAGAGGCTCTGCCGAGAACGAGCGCCGTGAGATGCTGAGTCTCTGGGAAAGCACAGATGCCCAGTGCTGTTGTGCCTGTGGTTAGGGTGCACGGGGCCAGTGAAGACCAGCAAGAGCTTTCAGGGCTGGCCCCTTCCTTGTGGGAGAAGGAGCGGGACGTTTGCCTTTTCGGAAAGAGGCTCTGTCGAGAACGAGCGCCGTGAGATGCTGAGTCTCTGGGAAAGCACAGATGCCCAGTGCTGTTGTGCCTGTGGGTAGGGTGCACGGGGATAGTGAAGACCAGCGAGAGCTTTCAGGGCTGGCCCCTTCCTTGTGGGAGAAGGAGCCGGACGTTTGCCTTTTCGGAAAGAGGCTCTGCCGAGAGCGAACGCCGTGAGATATGCCGTCTGTGGTTAAGCACAGATGCCCAGTGCTGTTGTGCCTGTGGGTAGGGTGCACGGGGCCAGTGAAGACCAGCAAGAGCTTTCAGGGCTGGCCCCTTCCTTGTGGGAGAAGGAGCCGGACGTTTGCCTTTTCGGAAAGAGGCTCTGCCGAGAGCGAACACCGTGAGATGCTGAGTCTCTGGGAAAGCACAGATGCCCAGTGCTGTTGTGCCTGTGGGTAGGGTGCACGGGGACAGTGAAGACCAGCAAGAGCTTTCAGGGCTGGCCCCTTCCTTGTGGGAGAAGGAGCCGGACGTTTGCCTTTTCGGAAAGAGGCTCTGCCGAGAACGAGCGCCGTGAGATGCTGAGTCTCTGGGAAAGCACAGATGCCCAGTGCTGTTGTGCCTGTGGGTAGGGTGCACGGGGCCAGTGAAGACCAGCAAGAGCTTTCAGGGCTGGCCCCTTCCTTGTGGGAGAAGGAGCCGGACGTTTGCCTTTTCGGAAAGAGGCTCTGCCGAGAGCGAACGCAGTGAGATGCTGAGTCTCTGGGAAAGCACAGATGCCCAGTGCTGTTGTGCCTGTGGGTAGGGTGCACGGGGACAGTGAAGACCAGCAAGAGCTTTCAGGGCTGGCCCCTTCCTTGTGGGAGAAGGAGCCAGACGTTTGCCTTTTCGGAAAGAGGCTCTGCCGAGAACGAGCGCCGTGAGATATGCCGTCTGTGGTTAAGGACAGATGCCCAGTGCTGTTGTGCCTGTGGGTAGGGTGCACGCGGCCAGTGAAGACCAGCAAGAGCTTTCAGGGCTGGCCCCTTCCTTGTGGGAGAAGGAGCCGGACGTTTGCCTTTTCGGAAAGAGGCTCTGCCGAGAGCGAACGCCGTGAGATATGCCGTCTGTGGTTAAGCACAGATGCCCAGTGCTGTTGTGCCTGTGGGTAGGGTGCACGGGGCCAGTGAAGACCAGCAAGAGCTTTCAGGGCTGGCCCCTTCCTTGTGGGAGAAGGAGCCGGACGTTTGCCTTTTCGGAAAGAGGCTCTGCCGAGAACGAGCGCCGTGAGATGCTGAGTCTCTGGGAAAGCACAGATGCCCAGTGCTGTTGTGCCTGTGGGTAGGGTGCACGGGGACAGTGAAGACCAGCAAGAGCTTTCAGGGCTGGCCCCTTCCTTGTGGGAGAAGGAGCCGGACGTTTGCCTTTTCGGAAAGAGGCTCTGCCGAGAACGAGCGCCGTGAGATGCTGAGTCTCTGGGAAAGCACAGATGCCCAGTGCTGTTGTGCCTGTGGGTAGGGTGCACGGGGCCAGTGAAGACCAGCAAGAGCTTTCAGGGCTGGCCCCTCCTTGTGGGAGAAGGAGCCGGACGTTTGCCTTTTCGGAAAGAGGCTCTGCCGAGAACGAGCGCCGTGAGATGCTGAGTCTCTGGGAAAGCACAGATGCCCAGTGCTGTTGTGCCTGTGGGTAGGGTGCACGGGGCCAGCGAAGACCAGCAAGAGCTTTCAGGGCTGGCCCCTTCCTTGTGGGAGAAGGAGCCGGACGTTTGCCTTTTCGGAAAGAGGCTCTGCCGAGAACGAGCGCCGTGAGATATGCCGTCTGTGGTTAAGCACAGATGCCCAGTGCTGTTGTGCCTATTCATAGGGTGCACGGGGCCAGTGAAGACCAGCAAGAGCTTTCAGGGCTGGCCCCTTCCTTGTGCGAGAAGGAGCCGGACGTTTGCCTTTTCGGAAAGAGGCTCTGCCGAGAACGAGCGCCGTGAGATGCTGATTCTCTGGGAAAGCACAGATGCCCAGTGCTGTTGTGCCTGTGGGTAGGGTGCACGGGGACAGTGAAGACCAGCAAGAGCTTTCAGGGCTGGCCCCTTCCTTGTGGGAGAAGGAGCCGGACGTTTGCCTTTTCGGAAAGAGGCTCTGCCGAGAACGAGCGCCGTGAGATATGCTGTCTGTGGTTAAGCACAGATGCCCAGTGCTGTTGTGCCTGTGGGTAGGGTGCACGGGGCCAGTGAAGACCAGCAAGAGCTTTCAGGGCTGGCCCCTTCCTTGTGGGAGAAGGAGCCGGACGTTTGCCTTTTCGGAAAGAGGCTCTGCCGAGAACGAGCGCCGTGAGATGCTGATTCTCTGGGAAAGCACAGATGCCCAGTGCTGTTGTGCCTGTGGGTAGGGTGCACGGGGATAGTGAAGACCAGCAAGAGCTTTCAGGGCTGGCCCCTTCCTTGTGGGAGAAGGAGCCGGACGTTTGCCTTTTCGGAAAGAGGCTCTGCCGAGAACGAGCGCCGTGAGATATGCCGTCTGTGGTTAAGCACAGATGCCCATTGCTGTTGTGCCTATTCATAGGGTGCACGGGGCCAGTGAAGACCAGCAAGAGCTTTCAGGGCTGGCCCCTTCCTTGTGGGAGAAGGAGCCGGACGTTTGCCTTTTCGGAAAGAGGCTCTGCCGAGAACGAGCGCCGTGAGATGCTGATTCTCTGGGAAAGCACAGATGCCCAGTGCTGTTGTGCCTGTGGGTAGGGTGCACGGGGACAGTGAAGACCAGCAAGAGCTTTCAGGGCTGGCCCCTTCCTTGTGGGAGAAGGAGCCGGACGTTTGCCTTTTCGGAAAGAGGCTCTGCCGAGAACGAGCGCCGTGAGATGCTGAGTCTCTGGGAAAGCACAGATGCCCAGTGCTGTTGTGCCTGTGGTTAGGGTGCACGGGGCCAGTGAAGACCAGCAAGAGCTTTCAGGGCTGGCCCCTTCCTTGTGGGAGAAGGAGCGGGACGTTTGCCTTTTCGGAAAGAGGCTCTGTCGAGAACGAGCGCCGTGAGATGCTGAGTCTCTGGGAAAGCACAGATGCCCAGTGCTGTTGTGCCTGTGGGTAGGGTGCACGGGGATAGTGAAGACCAGCGAGAGCTTTCAGGGCTGGCCCCTTCCTTGTGGGAGAAGGAGCCAGACGTTTGCCTTTTCGGAAAGAGGCTCTGCCGAGAGCGAACGCCGTGAGATATGCCGTCTGTGGTTAAGCACAGATGCCCAGTGCTGTTGTGCCTGTGGGTAGGGTGCACGGGGCCAGTGAAGACCAGCAAGAGCTTTCAGGGCTGGCCCCTTCCTTGTGGGAGAAGGAGCCGGACGTTTGCCTTTTCGGAAAGAGGCTCTGCCGAGAGTGAACGCCGTGAGATATGCCGTCTGTGGTTAAGCACAGATGCCCAGTGCTGTTGTGCCTGTGGGTAGGGTGCACGGGGACAGTGAAGACCAGCAAGAGCTTTCAGGGCTGGCCCCTTCCTTGTGGGAGAAGGAGCCGGACGTTTGCCTTTTCGGAAAGAGGCTCTGCCGAGAGCGAACGCAGTGAGATGCTGAGTCTCTGGGAAAGCACAGATGCCCAGTGCTGTTGTGCCTGTGGGTAGGGTGCACGGGGATAGTGAAGACCAGCAAGAGCTTTCAGGGCTGGCCCCTTCCTTGTGGGAGAAGGAGCCGGACGTTTGCCTTTTCGGAAAGAGGCTCTGCCGAGAACGAGCGCCGTGAGATGCTGAGTCTCTGGGAAAGCACAGATGCCCAGTGCTGTTGTGCCTGTGGGTAGGGTGCACGGGGCCAGTGAAGACCAGCAAGAGCTTTCAGGGCTGGCCCCTTCCTTGTGGGAGAAGGAGCCGGACGTTTGCCTTTTCGGAAAGAGGCTCTGCCGAGAACGAGCGCCGTGAGATATGCCGTCTGTGGTTAAGCACAGATGACCAGTGCTGTTGTGCCTGTGGGTAGGGTGCACGGGGACAGTGAAGACCAGCAAGAGCTTTCAGGGCTGGCCCCTTCCTTGTGGGAGAAGGAGCCGGACGTTTGCCTTTTCGGAAAGAGGCTCTGCCGAGAGCGAACACCGTGAGATGCTGAGTCTCTGGGAAAGCACAGATGCCCAGTGCTGTTGTGCCTGTGGGTAGGGTGCACGGGGACAGTGAAGACCAGCAAGAGCTTTCAGGGCTGGCCCCTTCCTTGTGGGAGAAGGAGCCGGACGTTTGCCTTTTCGGAAAGAGGCTCTGCCGAGAACGAGCGCCGTGAGATATGCCGTCTGTGGTTAAGCACAGATGCCCAGTGCTGTTGTGCCTGTGGGTAGGGTGCACGCGGCCAGTGAAGACCAGCAAGAGCTTTCAGGGCTGGCCCCTTCCTTGTGGGAGAAGGAGCCGGACGTTTGCCTTTTCGGAAAGAGGCTCTGCCGAGAGCGAACGCCGTGAGATATGCCGTCTGTGGTTAAGCACAGATGCCCAGTGCTGTTGTGCCTGTGGGTAGGGTGCACGGGGCCAGTGAAGACCAGCAAGAGCTTTCAGGGCTGGCCCCTTCCTTGTGGGAGAAGGAGCCGGACGTTTGCCTTTTCGGAAAGAGGCTCTGCCGAGAACGAGCGCCGTGAGATATGCTGTCTGTGGTTAAGCACAGATGCCCAGTGCTGTTGTGCCTGTGGGTAGGGTGCACGGGGACAGTGAAGACCAGCAAGAGCTTTCAGGGCTGGCCCCTTCCTTGTGGGAGAAGGAGCCGGACGTTTGCCTTTTCGGAAAGAGGCTCTGCCGAGAACGAGCGCCGTGAGATATGCCGTCTGTGGTTAAGCACAGATGCCCAGTGCTGTTGTGCCTGTGGTTAGGGTGCACGGGGACAGTGAAGACCAGCAAGAGCTTTCAGGGCTGGCCCCTTCCTTGTGGGAGAAGGAGCCGGACGTTTGCCTTTTCGGAAAGAGGCTCTGCCGAGAACGAGCGCCGTGAGATGCTGAGTCTCTGGGAAAGCACAGATGCCCAGTGCTGTTGTGCCTGTGGGTAGGGTGCACGGGGACAGTGAAGACCAGCAAGAGCTTTCAGGGCTGGCCCCTTCCTTGTGGGAGAAGGAGCCGGACGTTTGCCTTTTCGGAAAGAGGCACTGCCGAGAACGAGCGCCGTGAGATATGCCGTCTGCGGTTAAGCACAGATGCCCAGTGCTGTTGTGCCTGTGGGTAGGGTGCACGCGGCCAGTGAAGACCAGCAAGAGCTTTCAGGGCTGGCCCCTTCCTTGTGGGAGAAGGAGCCGGACGTTTGCCTTTTCGGAAAGAGGCTCTGCCGAGAGCGAACGCCGTGAGATATGCCGTCTGTGGTTAAGGACAGATGCCCAGTGCTGTTGTGCCTGTGGGTAGGGTGCACGGGGCCAGTGAAGACCAGCAAGAGCTTTCAGGGCTGGCCCCTTCCTTGTGGGAGAAGGAGACGGACGTTTGCCTTTTCGGAAAGAGGCTCTGCCGAGAACGAGCGCCGTGAGATATGCCGTCTGTGGTTAAGCACAGATGCCCAGTGCTGTTGTGCCTGTGGGTAGGGTGCACGGGGACAGTGAAGACCAGCAAGAGCTTTCAGGGCTGGCCCCTTCCTTGTGGGAGAAGGAGCCGGACGTTTGCCTTTTCGGAAAGAGGCTCTGCCGAGAACGAGCGCCGTGAGATGCTGATTCTCTGGGAAAGCACAGATGCCCAGTGCTGTTGTGCCTGTGGGTAGGGTGCACGGGGCCAGTGAAGACCAGCAAGAGCTTTCAGGGCTGGCCCCTTCCTTGTGGGAGAAGGAGCCGGACGTTTGCCTTTTCGGAAAGAGGCACTGCCGAGAACGAGCGCCGTGAGATATGCCGTCTGCGGTTAAGCACAGATGCCCAGTGCTGTTGTGCCTGTGGGTAGGGTGCACGGGGCCAGTGAAGACCAGCAAGAGCTTTCAGGGCTGGCCCCTTCCTTGTGGGAGAAGGAGCCGGACGTTTGCCTTTTCGGAAAGAGGCTCTGCCGAGAGCGAACGCCGTGAGATATGCCGTCTGTGGTTAAGGACAGATGCCCAGTGCTGTTGTGCCTGTGGGTAGGGTGCACGGGGCCAGTGAAGACCAGCAAGAGCTTTCAGGGCTGGCCCCTTCCTTGTGGGAGAAGGAGACGGACGTTTGCCTTTTCGGAAAGAGGCTCTGCCGAGAACGAGCGCCGTGAGATATGCCGTCTGTGGTTAAGCACAGATGCCCAGTGCTGTTGTGCCTGTGGGTAGGGTGCACGGGGACAGTGAAGACCAGCAAGAGCTTTCAGGGCTGGCCCCTTCCTTGTGGGAGAAGGAGCCGGACGTTTGCCTTTTCGGAAAGAGGCTCTGCCGAGAACGAGCGCCGTGAGATGCTGATTCTCTGGGAAAGCACAGATGCCCAGTGCTGTTGTGCCTGTGGGTAGGGTGCACGGGGACAGTGAAGACCAGCAAGAGCTTTCAGGGCTGGCCCCTTCCTTGTGGGAGAAGGAGCCGGACGTTTGCCTTTTCGGAAAGAGGCACTGCCGAGAACGAGCGCCGTGAGATATGCCGTCTGCGGTTAAGCACAGATGCCCAGTGCTGTTGTGCCTGTGGTTAGGGTGCACGGGGCCAGTGAAGACCAGCAAGAGCTTTCAGGGCTGGCCCCTTCCTTGTGGGAGAAGGAGCCGGACGTTTGCCTTTTCGGAAAGAGGCTCTGCCGACAACGAGCGCCGTGAGATATGCTGTCTGTGGTTAAGCACAGATGCCCAGTGCTGTTGTGCCTGTGGGTAGGGTGCACGGGGACAGTGAAGACCAGCAAGAGCTTTCAGGGCTGGCCCCTTCCTTGTGGGAGAAGGAGCCGGACGTTTGCCTTTTCGGAAAGAGGCTCTGCCGAGAACGAGCGCCGTGAGATATGCCGTCTGTGGTTAAGCACAGATGCCCAGTGCTGTTGTGCCTGTGGGTAGGGTGCACGGGGACAGTGAAGACCAGCAAGAGCTTTCAGGGCTGGCCCCTTCCTTGTGGGAGAAGGAGCCGGACGTTTGCCTTTTCGGAAAGAGGCTCTGCCGAGAACGAGCGCCGTGAGATATGCCGTCTGTGGTTAAGCACAGATGCCCAGTGCTGTTGTGCCTGTGGGTAGGGTGCACGCGGCCAGTGAAGACCAGCAAGAGCTTTCAGGGCTGGCCCCTTCCTTGTGGGAGAAGGAGCCGGACGTTTGCCTTTTCGGAAAGAGGCTCTGCCGAGAGCGAACGCCGTGAGATATGCCGTCTGTGGTTAAGCACAGATGCCCAGTGCTGTTGTGCCTGTGGGTAGGGTGCACGGGGCCAGTGAAGACCAGCAAGAGCTTTCAGGGCTGGCCCCTTCCTTGTGGGAGAAGGAGCCGGACGTTTGCCTTTTCGGAAAGAGGCTCTGCCGAGAACGAGCGCCGTGAGATATGCTGTCTGTGGTTAAGCACAGATGCCCAGTGCTGTTGTGCCTGTGGGTAGGGTGCACGGGGACAGTGAAGACCAGCAAGAGCTTTCAGGGCTGGCCCCTTCCTTGTGGGAGAAGGAGCCGGACGTTTGCCTTTTCGGAAAGAGGCTCTGCCGAGAACGAGCGCCGTGAGATATGCCGTCTGTGGTTAAGCACAGATGCCCAGTGCTGTTGTGCCTGTGGTTAGGGTGCACGGGGACAGTGAAGACCAGCAAGAGCTTTCAGGGCTGGCCCCTTCCTTGTGGGAGAAGGAGCCGGACGTTTGCCTTTTCGGAAAGAGGCTCTGCCGAGAACGAGCGCCGTGAGATGCTGAGTCTCTGGGAAAGCACAGATGCCCAGTGCTGTTGTGCCTGTGGGTAGGGTGCACGGGGACAGTGAAGACCAGCAAGAGCTTTCAGGGCTGGCCCCTTCCTTGTGGGAGAAGGAGCCGGACGTTTGCCTTTTCGGAAAGAGGCACTGCCGAGAACGAGCGCCGTGAGATATGCCGTCTGCGGTTAAGCACAGATGCCCAGTGCTGTTGTGCCTGTGGGTAGGGTGCACGGGGCCAGTGAAGACCAGCAAGAGCTTTCAGGGCTGGCCCCTTCCTTGTGGGAGAAGGAGCCGGACGTTTGCCTTTTCGGAAAGAGGCTCTGCCGAGAGCGAACGCCGTGAGATATGCCGTCTGTGGTTAAGGACAGATGCCCAGTGCTGTTGTGCCTGTGGGTAGGGTGCACGGGGCCAGTGAAGACCAGCAAGAGCTTTCAGGGCTGGCCCCTTCCTTGTGGGAGAAGGAGACGGACGTTTGCCTTTTCGGAAAGAGGCTCTGCCGAGAACGAGCGCCGTGAGATATGCCGTCTGTGGTTAAGCACAGATGCCCAGTGCTGTTGTGCCTGTGGGTAGGGTGCACGGGGACAGTGAAGACCAGCAAGAGCTTTCAGGGCTGGCCCCTTCCTTGTGGGAGAAGGAGCCGGACGTTTGCCTTTTCGGAAAGAGGCTCTGCCGAGAACGAGCGCCGTGAGATGCTGATTCTCTGGGAAAGCACAGATGCCCAGTGCTGTTGTGCCTGTGGGTAGGGTGCACGGGGCCAGTGAAGACCAGCAAGAGCTTTCAGGGCTGGCCCCTTCCTTGTGGGAGAAGGAGCCGGACGTTTGCCTTTTCGGAAAGAGGCACTGCCGAGAACGAGCGCCGTGAGATATGCCGTCTGCGGTTAAGCACAGATGCCCAGTGCTGTTGTGCCTGTGGGTAGGGTGCACGGGGCCAGTGAAGACCAGCAAGAGCTTTCAGGGCTGGCCCCTTCCTTGTGGGAGAAGGAGCCGGACGTTTGCCTTTTCGGAAAGAGGCTCTGCCGAGAGCGAACGCCGTGAGATATGCCGTCTGTGGTTAAGGACAGATGCCCAGTGCTGTTGTGCCTGTGGGTAGGGTGCACGGGGCCAGTGAAGACCAGCAAGAGCTTTCAGGGCTGGCCCCTTCCTTGTGGGAGAAGGAGACGGACGTTTGCCTTTTCGGAAAGAGGCTCTGCCGAGAACGAGCGCCGTGAGATATGCCGTCTGTGGTTAAGCACAGATGCCCAGTGCTGTTGTGCCTGTGGGTAGGGTGCACGGGGACAGTGAAGACCAGCAAGAGCTTTCAGGGCTGGCCCCTTCCTTGTGGGAGAAGGAGCCGGACGTTTGCCTTTTCGGAAAGAGGCTCTGCCGAGAACGAGCGCCGTGAGATGCTGATTCTCTGGGAAAGCACAGATGCCCAGTGCTGTTGTGCCTGTGGGTAGGGTGCACGGGGACAGTGAAGACCAGCAAGAGCTTTCAGGGCTGGCCCCTTCCTTGTGGGAGAAGGAGCCGGACGTTTGCCTTTTCGGAAAGAGGCACTGCCGAGAACGAGCGCCGTGAGATATGCCGTCTGCGGTTAAGCACAGATGCCCAGTGCTGTTGTGCCTGTGGTTAGGGTGCACGGGGCCAGTGAAGACCAGCAAGAGCTTTCAGGGCTGGCCCCTTCCTTGTGGGAGAAGGAGCCGGACGTTTGCCTTTTCGGAAAGAGGCTCTGCCGACAACGAGCGCCGTGAGATGCTGATTCTCTGGGAAAGCACAGATGCCCAGTGCTGTTGTGCCTGTGGGTAGGGTGCACGGGGACAGTGAAGACCAGCAAGAGCTTTCAGGGCTGGCCCCTTCCTTGTGGGAGAAGGAGCCGGACGTTTGCCTTTTCGGAAAGAGGCTCTGCCGAGAACGAGCGCCGTGAGATATGCCGTCTGTGGTTAAGCACAGATGCCCAGTGCTGTTGTGCCTGTGGGTAGGGTGCACGGGGACAGTGAAGACCAGCAAGAGCTTTCAGCGCTGGCCCCTTCCTTGTGGGAGAAGGAGCCGGACGTTTGCCTTTTCGGAAAGAGGCTCTGCCGAGAACGAGCGCCGTGAGATATGCCGTCTGTGGTTAAGCACAGATGCCCAGTGCTGTTGTGCCTGTGGGTAGGGTGCACGGGGCCAGTGAAGACCAGCAAGAGCTTTCAGGGCTGGCCCCTTCCTTGTGGGAGAAGGAGCCGGACGTTTGCCTTTTCGGAAAGAGGCTCTGCCGAGAGCGATCGCCGTGAGATATGCCGTCTGTGGTTAAGCACAGATGCCCAGTGCTGTTGTGCCTGTGGGTAGGGTGCACGGGGACAGTGAAGACCAGCAAGAGCTTTCAGGGCTGGCCCCTTCCTTGTGGGAGAAGGAGCCGGACGTTTGCCTTTTCGGAAAGAGGCTCTGCCGAGAACGAGCGCCGTCAGATGCTGATTCTCTGGGAAAGCACAGATGCCCAGTGCTGTTGTGCCTGTGGGTAGGGTGCACGGGGATAGTGAAGACCAGCAAGAGCTTTCAGGGCTGGCCCCTTCCTTGTGGGAGAAGGAGCCGGACGTTTGCCTTTTCGGAAAGAGGCACTGCCGAGAACGAGCGCCGTGAGATATGCCGTCTGCGGTTAAGCACAGATGCCCAGTGCTGTTGTGCCTGTGGGTAGGGTGCACGGGGCCAGTGAAGACCAGCAAGAGCTTTCAGGGCTGGCCCCTTCCTTGTGGGAGAAGGAGCCGGACGTTTGCCTTTTCGGAAAGAGGCTCTGCCGAGAACGAGCGCCGTGAGATATGCTGTCTGTGGTTAAGCACAGATGCCCAGTGCTGTTGTGCCTATGCACAGGGTGCACGGGGCCAGTGAAGACCAGCAAGAGCTTTCAGGGCTGGCCCCTTCCTTGTGGGAGAAGGAGCCGGACGTTTGCCTTTTCGGAAAGAGGCTCTGCCGAGAACGAGCGCCGTGAGATATGCTGTCTGTGGTTAAGCACAGATGCCCAGTGCTGTTGTGCCTGTGGGTAGGGTGCACGGGGCCAGTGAAGACCAGCAAGAGCTTTCAGGGCTGGCCCCTTCCTTGTGGGAGAAGGAGCCGGACGTTTGCCTTTTCGGAAAGAGGCTCTGCCGAGAACGAGCGCCGTGAGATATGCCGTCTGTGGTTAAGCACAGATGCCCAGTGCTGTTGTGCCTGTGGTTAGGGTGCACGGGGCCAGTGAAGACCAGCAAGAGCTTTCAGGGCTGGCCCCTTCCTTGTGGGAGAAGGAGCCGGACGTTTGCCTTTTCGGAAAGAGGCTCTGCCGAGAACGAGCGCCGTGAGATGCTGATTCTCTGGGAAAGCACAGATGCCCAGTGCTGTTGTGCCTGTGGGTAGGGTGCACGGGGCCAGTGAAGACCAGCAAGAGCTTTCAGGGCTGGCCCCTTCCTTGTGGGAGAAGGAGCCGGACGTTTGCCTTTTCGGAAAGAGGCACTGCCGAGAACGAGCGCCGTGAGATATGCCGTCTGCGGTTAAGCACAGATGCCCAGTGCTGTTGTGCCTGTGGGTAGGGTGCACGGGGCCAGTGAAGACCAGCAAGAGCTTTCAGGGCTGGCCCCTTCCTTGTGGGAGAAGGAGCCGGACGTTTGCCTTTTCGGAAAGAGGCTCTGCCGAGAACGAGCGCCGTGAGATATGCCGTCTGTGGTTAAGCACAGATGCCCAGTGCTGTTGTGCCTGTGGGTAGGGTGCACGGGGCCAGTGAAGACCAGCAAGAGCTTTCAGGGCTGGCCCCTTCCTTGTGGGAGAAGGAGCCGGACGTTTGCCTTTTCGGAAAGAGGCTCTGCCTAGAGCGAACGCCGTGAGATATGCCGTCTGTGGTTAAGCACAGATGCCCAGTGCTGTTGTGCCTGTGGATAGGGTGCACGGGGCCAGTGAAGACCAGCAAGAGCTTTCAGGGCTGGTCCCTTCCTTGTGGGAGAAGGAGCCGGACGTTTGCCTTTTCGGAAAGAGGCTCTGCCGAGAACGAGCGCCGTGAGATGCTGAGTCTCTGGGAAAGCACAGATGCCCAGTGCTGTTGTGCCTGTGGGTAGGGTGCACGGGGCCAGCGAAGACCAGCAAGAGCTTTCAGGGCTGGCCCCTTCCTTGTGGGAGAAGTAGCCGGACGTTTGCCTTTTCGGAAAGAGGCTCTGCCGAGAATGAGCGCCGTGAGATATGCCGTCTGTGGTTAAGCACAGATGCCCAGTGCTGTTGTGCCTGTGGGTAGGGTGCACGGGGACAGTGAAGACCAGCAAGAGCTTTCAGGGCTGGCCCCTTCCTTGTGGGAGAAGGAGCCGGACGTTTGCCTTTTCGGAAAGAGGCTCTGCCGAGAACGAGCGCCGTGAGATGCTGATTCTCTGGGAAAGCACAGATGCCCAGTGCTGTTGTGCCTGTGGGTAGGGTGCACGGGGACAGTGAAGACCAGCAAGAGCTTTCAGGGCTGGCCCCTTCCTTGTGGGAGAAGGAGCCGGACGTTTGCCTTTTCGGAAAGAGGCACTGCCGAGAACGAGCGCCGTGAGATATGCCGTCTGCGGTTAAGCACAGATGCCCAGTGCTGTTGTGCCTGTGGGTAGGGTGCACGGGGCCAGTGAAGACCAGCAAGAGCTTTCAGGGCTGGCCCCTTCCTTGTGGGAGAAGGAGCCGGACGTTTGCCTTTTCGGAAAGAGGCTCTGCCGAGAACGAGCGCCGTGAGATATGCCGTCTGTGGTTAAGCACAGATGCCCAGTGCTGTTGTGCCTGTGGGTAGGGTGCACGGGGCCAGTGAAGACCAGCAAGAGCTTTCAGGGCTGGCCCCTTCCTTGTGGGAGAAGGAGCCGGACGTTTGCCTTTTCGGAAAGAGGCTCTGCCTAGAGCGAACGCCATGAGATATGCCGTCTGTGGTTAAGCACAGATGCCCAGTGCTGTTGTGCCTGTGGATAGGGTGCACGGGGACAGTGAAGACCAGCAAGAGCTTTCAGGGCTGGTCCCTTCCTTGTGGGAGAAGGAGCCGGACGTTTGCCTTTTCGGAAAGAGGCTCTGCCAAGAACGAGCGCCGTGAGATATGCCGTCTGTGGTTAAGCACAGATGCCCATTGCTGTTGTGCCTGTGGGTAGGGTGCACGGGGCCAGTGAAGACCAGCAAGAGCTTTCAGGGCTGGCCCCTTCCTTGTGGGAGAAGGAGCCGGACGTTTGCCTTTTCGGAAAGAGGCTCTGCCGAGAACGAGCGCCGTGAGATGCTGATTCTATGGGAAAGCACAGATGCCCAGTGCTGTTGTGCCTGTGGGTAGGGTGCACGGGGACAGTGAAGACCAGCAAGAGCTTTCAGGGCTGGCCCCTTCCTTGTGGGAGAAGGAGCCGGACGTTTGCCTTTTCGGAAAGAGGCTCTGCCGAGAACGAGCGCCGTGAGATGCTGAGTCTCTGGGAAAGCACAGATGCCCAGTGCTGTTGTGCCTGTGGGTAGGGTGCACGGGGCCAGCGAAGACCAGCAAGAGCTTTCAGGGCTGGCCCCTTCCTTGTGGGAGAAGGAGCCGGACGTTTGCCTTTTCGGAAAGAGGCTCTGCCGAGAACGAGCGCCGTGAGATGCTGAGTCTCTGGGAAAGCACAGATGCCCAGTGCTGTTGTGCCTGTGGGTAGGGTGCACGGGGACAGTGAAGACCAGCAAGAGCTTTCAGGGCTGGCCCCTTCCTTGTGGGAGAAGGAGCCGGACGTTTGCCTTTTCGGAAAGAGGCTCTGCCGAGAACGAGCGCCGTGAGATGCTGAGTCTCTGGGAAAGCACAGATGCCCAGTGCTGTTGTGCCTGTGGGTAGGGTGCACGGGGCCAGCGAAGACCAGCAAGAGCTTTCAGGGCTGGCCCCTTCCTTGTGGGAGAAGGAGCCGGACGTTTGCCTTTTCGGAAAGAGGCTCTGCCGAGAGTGAACGCCGTGAGATATGCCGTCTGTGGTTAAGCACAGATGCCCAGTGCTGTTGTGCCTATTCATAGGGTGCACGGGGCCAGTGAAGACCAGCAAGAGCTTTCAGGGCTGGCCCCTTCCTTGTGGGAGAAGGAGCCGGACGTTTGCCTTTTCGGAAAGAGGCTCTGCCGAGAGCGAACGCAGTGAGATGCTGAGTCTCTGGGAAAGCACAGATGCCCAGTGCTGTTTTGCCTGTGGGTAGGGTGCACGGGGACAGTGAAGACCAGCAAGAGCTTTCAGGGCTGGCCCCTTCCTTGTGGGAGAAGGAGCCGGACGTTTGCCTTTTCGGAAAGAGGCTCTGCCGAGAACGAGCGCCGTGAGATATGCCGTCTGCGGTTAAGCACAGATGCCCAGTGCTGTTGTGCCTGTGGGTAGGGTGCACGGGGACAGTGAAGACCAGCAAGAGCTTTCAGGGCTGGCCCCTTCCTTGTGGGAGAAGGAGCCGGACGTTTGCCTTTTCGGAAAGAGGCTCTGCCGAGAACGAGCGCCGTGAGATATGCCGTCTGTGGTTAAGCACAGATGCCCAGTGCTGTTGTGCCTGTGGGTAGGGTGCACGGGGCCAGTGAAGACCAGCAAGAGCTTTCAGGGCTGGCCCCTTCCTTGTGGGAGAAGGAGCCGGACGTTTGCCTTTTCGGAAAGAGGCTCTGCCGAGAACGAGCGCCGTGAGATGCTGAGCGTCCTAAAAAGGCACAGATGCCCAGTGCTGTTGTGCCTGTGGGTAGGGTGCACGGGGCCAGTGAAGACCAGCAAGAGCTTTCAGGGCTGGCCCCTTCCTTGTGGGACAAGGAGCCGGACGTTTGCCTTTTCGGAAAGAGGCTCTGCCGAGAACGAGCGCCGTGAGATGCTGATTCTATGGGAAAGCACAGATGCCCAGTGCTGTTGTGCCTGTGGGTAGGGTGCACGGGGACAGTGAAGACCAGCAAGAGCTTTCAGGGCTGGCCCCTTCCTTGTGGGAGAAGGAGCCGGACGTTTGCCTTTTCGGAAAGAGGCTCTGCCGAGAACGAGCGCCGTGAGATGCTGAGTCTCTGGGAAAGCACAGATGCCCAGTGCTGTTGTGCCTGTGGGTAGGGTGCACGGGGCCAGCGAAGACCAGCAAGAGCTTTCAGGGCTGGCCCCTTCCTTGTGGGAGAAGGAGCCGGACGTTTGCCTTTTCGGAAAGAGGCTCTGCCGAGAACGAGCGCCGTGAGATGCTGAGTCTCTGGGAAAGCACAGATGCCCAGTGCTGTTGTGCCTGTGGGTAGGGTGCACGGGGACAGTGAAGACCAGCAAGAGCTTTCAGGGCTGGCCCCTTCCTTGTGGGAGAAGGAGCCGGACGTTTGCCTTTTCGGAAAGAGGCTCTGCCGAGAACGAGCGCCGTGAGATGCTGAGTCTCTGGGAAAGCACAGATGCCCAGTGCTGTTGTGCCTGTGGGTAGGGTGCACGGGGATAGTGAAGACCAGCAAGAGCTTTCAGGGCTGGCCCCTTCCTTGTGGGAGAAGGAGCCGGATGTTTGCCTTTTCGGAAAGAGGCTCTGCCGAGAGTGAACGCCGTGAGATATGCCGTCTGTGGTTAAGCACAGATGCCCAGTGCTGTTGTGCCTATTCATAGGGTGCATGGGGCCAGTGAAGACCAGCAAGAGCTTTCAGGGCTGGCCCCTTCCTTGTGGGAGAAGGAGCCGGACGTTTGCCTTTTCGGAAAGAGGCTCTGCCGAGAACAAGCGCCGTGAGATGCTGAGTCTCTGGGAAAGCACAGATGCCCAGTGCTGTTGTGCCTGTGGGTAGGGTGCACGGGGACAGTGAAGACCAGCAAGAGCTTTCAGGGCTGGCCCCTTCCTTGTGGGAGAAGGAGCCGGACGTTTGCCTTTTCGGAAAGAGGCACTGCCGAGAACGAGCGCCGTGAGATATGCCGTCTGCGGTTAAGCACAGATGCCCAGTGCTGTTGTGCCTGTGGGTAGGGTGCACGGGGACAGTGAAGACCAGCAAGAGCTTTCAGGGCTGGCCCCTTCCTTGTGGGAGAAGGAGCCGGACGTTTGCCTTTTCGGAAAGAGGCTCTGCCGAGAACGAGCGCCGTGAGATATGCCGTCTGTGGTTAAGCACAGATGCCCAGTGCTGTTGTGCCTGTGGTTAGGGTGCACGGGGACAGTGAAGACCAGCAAGAGCTTTCAGGGCTGGCCCCTTCCTTGTGGGAGAAGGAGCCGGACGTTTGCCTTTTCGGAAAGAGGCTCTGCCGAGAACGAGCGCCGTGAGATATGCCGTCTGTGGTTAAGCACAGATGCCCAGTGCTGTTGTGCCTGTGGGTAGGGTGCACGGGGACAGTGAAGACCAGCAAGAGCTTTCAGGGCTGGCCCCTTCCTTGTGGGAGAAGGAGCCGGACGTTTGCCTTTTCGGAAAGAGGCTCTGCCGAGAACGAGCGCCGTGAGATGCTGAGCGTCCTAAAAAGGCACAGATGCCCAGTGCTGTTGTGCCTGTGGGTAGGGTGCACGGGGCCAGTGAAGACCAGCAAGAGCTTTCAGGGCTGGCCCCTTCCTTGTGGGAGAAGGAGCCGGACGTTTGCCTTTTCGGAAAGAGGCTCTGCCGAGAGTGAACGCCGTGAGATATGCCGTCTGTGGTTAAGCACAGATGCCCAGTGCTGTTGTGCCTATTCATAGGGTGCACGGGGCCAGTGAAGACCAGCAAGAGCTTTCAGGGCTGGCCCCTTCCTTGTGGGAGAAGGAGCCGGACGTTTGCCTTTTCGGAAAGAGGCTCTGCCGAGAGCGAACGCAGTGAGATGCTGAGTCTCTGGGAAAGCACAGATGCCCAGTGCTGTTGTGCCTGTGGGTAGGGTGCACGGGGCCAGTGAAGACCAGCAAGAGCTTTCAGGGCTGGCCCCTTCCTTGTGGGAGAAGGAGCCGGACGTTTGCCTTTTCGGAAAGAGGCACTGCCGAGAACGAGCGCCGTGAGATATGCCGTCTGCGGTTAAGCACAGATGCCCAGTGCTGTTGTGCCTGTGGGTAGGGTGCACGGGGCCAGTGAAGACCAGCAAGAGCTTTCAGGGCTGGCCCCTTCCTTGTGGGAGAAGGAGCCGGACGTTTGCCTTTTCGGAAAGAGGCTCTGCCGAGAACGAGCGCCGTGAGATATGCCGTCTGTGGTTAAGCACAGATGCCCAGTGCTGTTGTGCCTGTGGGTAGGGTGCACGGGGACAGTGAAGACCAGCAAGAGCTTTCAGGGCTGGCCCCTTCCTTGTGGGAGAAGGAGCCGGACGTTTGCCTTTTCGGAAAGAGGCTCTGCCGAGAACGAGCGCCGTGAGATATGCCGTCTGTGGTTAAGCACAGATGCCCAGTGCTGTTGTGCCTGTGGGTAGGGTGCACGGGGACAGTGAAGACCAGCAAGAGCTTTCAGGGCTGGCCCCTTCCTTGTGGGAGAAGGAGCCGGACGTTTGCCTTTTCGGAAAGAGGCTCTGCCGAGAACGAGCGCCGTGAGATGCTGAGCGTCCTAAAAAGGCACAGATGCCCAGTGCTGTTGTGCCTGTGGGTAGGGTGCACGGGGCCAGTGAAGACCAGCAAGAGCTTTCAGGGCTGGCCCCTTCCTTGTGGGAGAAGGAGCCGGACGTTTGCCTTTTCGGAAAGAGGCTCTGCCAAGAACGAGCGCCGTGAGATATGCCGTCTGTGGTTAAGCACAGATGCCCAGTGCTGTTGTGCCTATGCACAGGGTGCACGGGGCCAGTGAAGACCAGCAAGAGCTTTCAGGGCTGGCCCCTTCCTTGTGGGAGAAGGAGCCGGACGTTTGCCTTTTCGGAAAGAGGCTCTGCCGAGAACGAGCGCCGTGAGATGCTGAGTCTCTGGGAAAGCACAGATGCCCAGTGCTGTTGTGCCTGTGGGTAGGGTGCACGGGGACAGTGAAGACCAGCAAGAGCTTTCAGGGCTGGCCCCTTCCTTGTGGGAGAAGGAGCCGGACGTTTGCCTTTTCGGAAAGAGGCTCTGCCGAGAACGAGCGCCGTGAGATATGCCGTCTGTGGTTAAGCACAGATGCCCATTGCTGTTGTGCCTATTCATAGGGTGCACGGGGCCAGTGAAGACCAGCAAGAGCTTTCAGGGCTGGCCCCTTCCTTGTGGGAGAAGGAGCCGGATGTTTGCCTTTTCGGAAAGAGGCTCTGCCGAGAACGAGCGCCGTGAGATGCTGATTCTATGGGAAAGCACAGATGCCCAGTGCTGTTGTGCCTGTGGGTAGGGTGCACGGGGCCAGTGAAGACCAGCAAGAGCTTTCAGGGCTGGCCCCTTCCTTGTGGGAGAAGGAGCCGGACGTTTGCCTTTTCGGAAAGAGGCTCTGCCGAGAGCGAACGCAGTGAGATGCTTAGTCTCTGGGAAAGCACAGATGCCCAGTGCTGTTGTGCCTGTGGGTAGGGTGCACGGGGCCAGTGAAGACCAGCAAGAGCTTTCAGGGCTGGCCCCTTCCTTGTGGGAGAAGGAGCCGGACGTTTGCCTTTTCGGAAAGAGGCTCTGCCGAGAACGAGCGCCGTGAGATTCTGAGTCTCTGGGAAAGCACAGATGCCCAGTGCTGTTGTGCCTGTGGGTAGGGTGCACGGGGCCAGCGAAGACCAGCAAGAGCTTTCAGGGCTGGCCCCTTCCTTGTGGGAGAAGGAGCCGGACGTTTGCCTTTTCGGAAAGAGGCTCTGCCGAGAGTGAACGCCGTGAGATATGCCGTCTGTGGTTAAGCACAGATGCCCAGTGCTGTTGTGCCTATTCATAGGGTGCACGGGGCCAGTGAAGACCAGCAAGAGCTTTCAGGGCTGGCCCCTTCCTTGTGGGAGAAGGAGCCGGACGTTTGCCTTTTCGGAAAGAGGCTCTGCCGAGAGCGAACGCAGTGAGATGCTGAGTCTCTGGGAAAGAACAGATGCCCAGTGCTGTTGTGCCTGTGGGTAGGGTGCACGGGGACAGTGAAGACCAGCAAGAGCTTTCAGGGCTGGCCCCTTCCTTGTGGGAGAAGGAGCCGGACGTTTGCCTTTTCGGAAAGAGGCACTGCCGAGAACGAGCGCCGTGAGATATGCCGTCTGCGGTTAAGCACAGATGCCCAGTGCTGTTGTGCCTGTGGGTAGGGTGCACGGGGACAGTGAAGACCAGCAAGAGCTTTCAGGGCTGGCCCCTTCCTTGTGGGAGAAGGAGCCGGACGTTTGCCTTTTCGGAAAGAGGCTCTGCCGAGAACGAGCGCCGTGAGATATGCCGTCTGTGGTTAAGCACAGATGCCCAGTGCTGTTGTGCCTGTGGGTAGGGTGCACGGGGACAGTGAAGACCAGCAAGAGCTTTCAGGGCTGGCCCCTTCCTTGTGGGAGAAGGAGCCGGACGTTTGCCTTTTCGGAAAGAGGCTCTGCCGAGAACGAGCGCCGTGAGATATGCCGTCTGTGGTTAAGCACAGATGCCCAGTGCTGTTGTGCCTGTGGGTAGGGTGCACGGGGACAGTGAAGACCAGCAAGAGCTTTCAGGGCTGGCCCCTTCCTTGTGGGAGAAGGAGCCGGACGTTTGCCTTTTCGGAAAGAGGCTCTGCCGAGAACGAGCGCCGTGAGATGCTGAGCGTCCTAAAAAGGCACAGATGCCCAGTGCTGTTGTGCCTGTGGATAGGGTGCACGGGGACAGTGAAGACCAGCAAGAGCTTTCAGGGCTGGCCCCTTCCTTGTGGGAGAAGGAGCCAGACGTTTGCCTTTTCGGAAAGAGGCTCTGCCGAGAACGAGCGCCGTGAGATGCTGATTCTCTGGGAAAGCACAGATGCCCAGTGCTGTTGTGCCTGTGGGTAGGGTGCACGGGGACAGTGAAGACCAGCAAGAGCTTTCAGGGCTGGCCCCTTCCTTGTGGGAGAAGGAGCCGGACGTTTGCCTTTTCGGAAAGAGGCTCTGCCGAGAACGAGCGCCGTGAGATATGCCGTCTGCGGTTAAGCACAGATGCCCAGTGCTGTTGTGCCTGTGGGTAGGGTGCACGGGGACAGTGAAGACCAGCAAGAGCTTTCAGGGCTGGCCCCTTCCTTGTGGGAGAAGGAGCCGGACGTTTGCCTTTTCGGAAAGAGGCTCTGCCGAGAACGAGCGCCGTGAGATATGCCGTCTGTGGTTAAGCACAGATGCCCAGTGCTGTTGTGCCTGTGGGTAGGGTGCACGGGGACAGTGAAGACCAGCAAGAGCTTTCAGGGCTGGCCCCTTCCTTGTGGGAGAAGGAGCCGGACGTTTGCCTTTTCGGAAAGAGGCTCTGCCGAGAACGAGCGCCGTGAGATGCTGAGCGTCCTAAAAAGGCACAGATGCCCAGTGCTGTTGTGCCTGTGGGTAGGGTGCACGGGGACAGTGAAGACCAGCAAGAGCTTTCAGGGCTGGCCCCTTCCTTGTGGGAGAAGGAGCCGGACATTTGCCTTTTCGGAAAGAGGCTCTGCCTAGAGCGAACGCCATGAGATATGCCGTCTGTGGTTAAGCACAGATGCCCGGTGCTGTTGTGCCTGTGGATAGGGTGCACGGGGCCAGTGAAGACCAGCAAGAGCTTTCAGGGCTGTTCCCTTCCTGGTGGGAGAAGGAGCCGGACGTTTGCCTTTTCGGAAAGAGGCTCTGCCAAGAACGAGCGCCGTGAGATATGCCGTCTGTGGTTAAGCACAGATGCCCAGTGCTGTTGTGCCTATGCACAGGGTGCACGGGGCCAGTGAAGACCAGCAAGAGCTTTCAGGGCTGGCCCCTTCCTTGTGGGAGAAGGAGCCGGATGTTTGCCTTTTCGGAAAGAGGCTCTGCCGAGAACGAGCGCCGTGAGATGCTGATTCTATGGGAAAGCACAGATGCCCAGTGCTGTTGTGCCTATTCATAGGGTGCACGGGGCCAGTGAAGACCAGCAAGAGCTTTCAGGGCTGGCCCCTTCCTTGTGGGAGAAGGAGCCGGACGTTTGCCTTTTCGGAAAGAGGCTCTGCCGAGAGCGAACGCAGTGAGATGCTGAGTCTCTGGGAAAGAACAGATGCCCAGTGCTGTTGTGCCTGTGGGTAGGGTGCACGGGGACAGTGAAGACCAGCAAGAGCTTTCAGGGCTGGCCCCTTCCTTGTGGGAGAAGGAGCCGGACGTTTGCCTTTTCGGAAAGAGGCTCTGCCGAGAACGAGCGCCGTGAGATGCTGAGTCTCTGGGAAAGCACAGATGCCCAGTGCTGTTGTGCCTGTGGGTAGGGTGCACGGGGCCAGTGAAGACCAGCAAGAGCTTTCAGGGCTGGCCCCTTCCTTGTGGGAGAAGGAGCCGGACGTTTGCCTTTTCGGAAAGAGGCTCTGCCGAGAGCGAACGCAGTGAGATGCTGAGTCTCTGGGAAAGCACAGATGCCCAGTGCTGTTGTGCCTGTGGGTAGGGTGCACGGGGACAGTGAAGACCAGCAAGAGCTTTCAGGGCTGGCCCCTTCCTTGTGGGAGAAGGAGCCGGACGTTTGCCTTTTCGGAAAGAGGCTCTGCCGAGAACGAGCGCCGTGAGATATGCCGTCTGTGGTTAAGCACAGATGCCCAGTGCTGTTGTGCCTATGCACAGGGTGCACGGGGCCAGTGAAGACCAGCAAGAGCTTTCAGGGCTGGCCCCTTCCTTGTGGGAGAAGGAGCCGGACGTTTGCCTTTTCGGAAAGAGGCTCTGCCGAGAACGAGCGCCGTGAGATGCTGAGTCTCTGGGAAAGCACAGATGCCCAGTGCTGTTGTGCCTGTGGGTAGGGTGCACGGGGACAGTGAAGACCAGCAAGAGCTTTCAGGGCTGGCCCCTTCCTTGTGGGAGAAGGAGCCGGACGTTTGCCTTTTCGGAAAGAGGCTCTGCCGAGAACGAGCGCCGTGAGATATGCCGTCTGTGGTTAAGCACAGATGCCCATTGCTGTTGTGCCTATTCATAGGGTGCACGGGGCCAGTGAAGACCAGCAAGAGCTTTCAGGGCTGGCCCCTTCCTTGTGGGAGAAGGAGCCGGATGTTTGCCTTTTCGGAAAGAGGCTCTGCCGAGAACGAGCGCCGTGAGATGCTGATTCTATGGGAAAGCACAGATGCCCAGTGCTGTTGTGCCTGTGGGTAGGGTGCACGGGGCCAGTGAAGACCAGCAAGAGCTTTCAGGGCTGGCCCCTTCCTTGTGGGAGAAGGAGCCGGACGTTTGCCTTTTCGGAAAGAGGCTCTGCCGAGAGCGAACGCAGTGAGATGCTGAGTCTCTGGGAAAGCACAGATGCCCAGTGCTGTTGTGCCTGTGGGTAGGGTGCACGGGGCCAGTGAAGACCAGCAAGAGCTTTCAGGGCTGGCCCCTTCCTTGTGGGAGAAGGAGCCGGACGTTTGCCTTTTCGGAAAGAGGCTCTGCCGAGAACGAGCGCCGTGAGATTCTGAGTCTCTGGGAAAGCACAGATGCCCAGTGCTGTTGTGCCTGTGGGTAGGGTGCACGGGGCCAGTGAAGACCAGCAAGAGCTTTCAGGGCTGGCCCCTTCCTTGTGGGAGAAGGAGCCGGACGTTTGCCTTTTCGGAAAGAGGCTCTGCCGAGAGTGAACGCCGTGAGATATGCCGTCTGTGGTTAAGCACAGATGCCCAGTGCTGTTGTGCCTATTCATAGGGTGCACGGGGCCAGTGAAGACCAGCAAGAGCTTTCAGGGCTGGCCCCTTCCTTGTGGGAGAAGGAGCCGGACGTTTGCCTTTTCGGAAAGAGGCTCTGCCGAGAGCGAACGCAGTGAGATGCTGAGTCTCTGGGAAAGAACAGATGCCCAGTGCTGTTGTGCCTGTGGGTAGGGTGCACGGGGACAGTGAAGACCAGCAAGAGCTTTCAGGGCTGGCCCCTTCCTTGTGGGAGAAGGAGCCGGACGTTTGCCTTTTCGGAAAGAGGCACTGCCGAGAACGAGCGCCGTGAGATATGCCGTCTGCGGTTAAGCACAGATGCCCAGTGCTGTTGTGCCTGTGGGTAGGGTGCACGGGGACAGTGAAGACCAGCAAGAGCTTTCAGGGCTGGCCCCTTCCTTGTGGGAGAAGGAGCCGGACGTTTGCCTTTTCGGAAAGAGGCTCTGCCGAGAACGAGCGCCGTGAGATATGCCGTCTGTGGTTAAGCACAGATGCCCAGTGCTGTTGTGCCTGTGGGTAGGGTGCACGGGGACAGTGAAGACCAGCAAGAGCTTTCAGGGCTGGCCCCTTCCTTGTGGGAGAAGGAGCCGGACGTTTGCCTTTTCGGAAAGAGGCTCTGCCGAGAACGAGCGCCGTGAGATATGCCGTCTGTGGTTAAGCACAGATGCCCAGTGCTGTTGTGCCTGTGGGTAGGGTGCACGGGGACAGTGAAGACCAGCAAGAGCTTTCAGGGCTGGCCCCTTCCTTGTGGGAGAAGGAGCCGGACGTTTGCCTTTTCGGAAAGAGGCTCTGCCGAGAACGAGCGCCGTGAGATGCTGAGCGTCCTAAAAAGGCACAGATGCCCAGTGCTGTTGTGCCTGTGGATAGGGTGCACGGGGACAGTGAAGACCAGCAAGAGCTTTCAGGGCTGGCCCCTTCCTTGTGGGAGAAGGAGCCAGACGTTTGCCTTTTCGGAAAGAGGCTCTGCCGAGAACGAGCGCCGTGAGATGCTGATTCTCTGGGAAAGCACAGATGCCCAGTGCTGTTGTGCCTGTGGGTAGGGTGCACGGGGACAGTGAAGACCAGCAAGAGCTTTCAGGGCTGGCCCCTTCCTTGTGGGAGAAGGAGCCGGACGTTTGCCTTTTCGGAAAGAGGCTCTGCCGAGAACGAGCGCCGTGAGATATGCCGTCTGCGGTTAAGCACAGATGCCCAGTGCTGTTGTGCCTGTGGGTAGGGTGCACGGGGACAGTGAAGACCAGCAAGAGCTTTCAGGGCTGGCCCCTTCCTTGTGGGAGAAGGAGCCGGACGTTTGCCTTTTCGGAAAGAGGCTCTGCCGAGAACGAGCGCCGTGAGATATGCCGTCTGTGGTTAAGCACAGATGCCCAGTGCTGTTGTGCCTGTGGGTAGGGTGCACGGGGACAGTGAAGACCAGCAAGAGCTTTCAGGGCTGGCCCCTTCCTTGTGGGAGAAGGAGCCGGACGTTTGCCTTTTCGGAAAGAGGCTCTGCCGAGAACGAGCGCCGTGAGATGCTGAGCGTCCTAAAAAGGCACAGATGCCCAGTGCTGTTGTGCCTGTGGGTAGGGTGCACGGGGACAGTGAAGACCAGCAAGAGCTTTCAGGGCTGGCCCCTTCCTTGTGGGAGAAGGAGCCGGACATTTGCCTTTTCGGAAAGAGGCTCTGCCTAGAGCGAACGCCATGAGATATGCCGTCTGTGGTTAAGCACAGATGCCCGGTGCTGTTGTGCCTGTGGATAGGGTGCACGGGGCCAGTGAAGACCAGCAAGAGCTTTCAGGGCTGTTCCCTTCCTGGTGGGAGAAGGAGCCGGACGTTTGCCTTTTCGGAAAGAGGCTCTGCCGAGAACGAGCGCCGTGATATATGCCGTCTGTGGTTAAGCACAGATGCCCAGTGCTGTTGTGCCTATGCACAGGGTGCACGGGGCCAGTGAAGACCAGCAAGAGCTTTCAGGGCTGGCCCCTTCCTTGTGGGAGAAGGAGCCGGATGTTTGCCTTTTCGGAAAGAGGCTCTGCCGAGAACGAGCGCCGTGAGATGCTGATTCTATGGGAAAGCACAGATGCCCAGTGCTGTTGTGCCTGTGGGTAGGGTGCACGGGGCCAGTGAAGACCAGCAAGAGCTTTCAGGGCTGGCCCCTTCCTTGTGGGAGAAGGAGCCGGACGTTTGCCTTTTCGGAAAGAGGCTCTGCCGAGAGCGAACGCAGTGAGATGCTGAGTCTCTGGGAAAGCACAGATGCCCAGTGCTGTTGTGCCTGTGGGTAGGGTGCACGGGGACAGTGAAGACCAGCAAGAGCTTTCAGGGCTGGCCCCTTCCTTGTGGGAGAAGGAGCCGGACGTTTGCCTTTTCGGAAAGAGGCTCTGCCGAGAACGAGCGCCGTGAGATGCTGAGTCTCTGGGAAAGCACAGATGCCCAGTGCTGTTGTGCCTGTGGGTAGGGTGCACGGGGCCAGTGAAGACCAGCAAGAGCTTTCAGGGCTGGCCCCTTCCTTGTGGGAGAAGGAGCCGGACGTTTGCCTTTTCGGAAAGAGGCTCTGCCGAGAGCGAACGCAGTGAGATGCTGAGTCTCTGGGAAAGCACAGATGCCCAGTGCTGTTGTGCCTGTGGGTAGGGTGCACGGGGACAGTGAAGACCAGCAAGAGCTTTCAGGGCTGGCCCCTTCCTTGTGGGAGAAGGAGCCGGACGTTTGCCTTTTCGGAAAGAGGCTCTGCCGAGAACGAGCGCCGTGAGATATGCCGTCTGTGGTTAAGCACAGATGCCCAGTGCTGTTGTGCCTATTCATAGGGTGCACGGGGCCAGTGAAGACCAGCAAGAGCTTTCAGGGCTGGCCCCTTCCTTGTGGGAGAAGGAGCCGGACGTTTGCCTTTTCGGAAAGAGGCTCTGCCGAGAGCGAACGCAGTGAGATGCTGAGTCTCTGGGAAAGCACAGATGCCCAGTGCTGTTGTGCCTGTGGGTAGGGTGCACGGGGCCAGTGAAGACCAGCAAGAGCTTTCAGGGCTGGCCCCTTCCTTGTGGGAGAAGGAGCCGGACGTTTGCCTTTTCGGAAAGAGGCTCTGCCGAGAACGAGCGCCGTGAGATGCTGAGCGTCCTAAAAAGGCACAGATGCCCAGTGCTGTTGTGCCTATTCATAGGGTGCACGGGGCCAGTGAAGACCAGCAAGAGCTTTCAGGGCTGGCCCCTTCCTTGTGGGAGAAGGAGCCAGACGTTTGCCTTTTCGGAAAGAGGCTCTGCCGAGAACGAGCGCCGTGAGATGCTGATTCTCTGGGAAAGCACAGATGCCCAGTGCTGTTGTGCCTGTGGGTAGGGTGCACGGGGACAGTGAAGACCAGCAAGAGCTTTCAGGGCTGGCCCCTTCCTTGTGGGAGAAGGAGCCGGACGTTTGCCTTTTCGGAAAGAGGCACTGCCGAGAACGAGCGCCGTGAGATATGCCGTCTGCGGTTAAGCACAGATGCCCAGTGCTGTTGTGCCTGTGGGTAGGGTGCACGGGGCCAGTGAAGACCAGCAAGAGCTTTCAGGGCTGGCCCCTTCCTTGTGGGAGAAGGAGCCGGACGTTTGCCTTTTCGGAAAGAGGCTCTGCCGAGAACGAGCGCCGTGAGATATGCCGTCTGTGGTTAAGCACAGATGCCCAGTGCTGTTGTGCCTGTGGGTAGGGTGCACGGGGACAGTGAAGACCAGCAAGAGCTTTCAGGGCTGGCCCCTTCCTTGTGGGAGAAGGAGCCGGACGTTTGCCTTTTCGGAAAGAGGCTCTGCCGAGAACGAGCGCCGTGAGATGCTGAGCGTCCTAAAAAGGCACAGATGCCCAGTGCTGTTGTGCCTGTGGGTAGGGTGCACGGGGCCAGTGAAGACCAGCAAGAGCTTTCAGGGCTGGCCCCTTCCTTGTGGGAGAAGGAGCCGGACGTTTGCCTTTTCGGAAAGAGGCTCTGCCGAGAACGAGCGCCGTGAGATGCTGAGTCTCTGGGAAAGCACAGATGCCCAGTGCTGTTGTGCCTGTGGGTAGGGTGCACGGGGCCAGTGAAGACCAGCAAGAGCTTTCAGGGCTGGCCCCTTCCTTGTGGGAGAAGGAGCCGGATGTTTGCCTTTTCGGAAAGAGGCTCTGCCGAGAACGAGCGCCGTGAGATGCTGATTCTATGGGAAAGCACAGATGCCCAGTGCTGTTGTGCCTGTGGGTAGGGTGCACGGGGACAGTGAAGACCAGCAAGAGCTTTCAGGGCTGGCCCCTTCCTTGTGGGAGAAGGAGCCGGACGTTTGCCTTTTCGGAAAGAGGCTCTGTCGAGAGCGAACGCAGTGAGATGCTGAGTCTCTGGGAAAGCACAGATGCCCAGTGCTGTTGTGCCTGTGGGTAGGGTGCACGGGGACAGTGAAGACCAGCAAGAGCTTTCAGGGCTGGCCCCTTCCTTGTGGGAGAAGGAGCCGGACGTTTGCCTTTTCGGAAAGAGGCTCTGCCGAGAACGAGCGCCGTGAGATGCTGATTCTCTGGGAAAGCACAGATGCCCAGTGCTGTTGTGCCTGTGGGTAGGGTGCACGGGGCCAGTGAAGACCAGCAAGAGCTTTCAGGGCTGGCCCCTTCCTTGTGGGAGAAGGAGCCGGACGTTTGCCTTTTCGGAAAGAGGCTCTGCCGAGAACGAGCGCCGTGAGATGCTGAGTCTCTGGGAAAGCACAGATGCCCAGTGCTGTTGTGCCTGTGGGTAGGGTGCACGGGGCCAGTGAAGACCAGCAAGAGCTTTCAGGGCTGGCCCCTTCCTTGTGGGAGAAGGAGCCGGATGTTTGCCTTTTCGGAAAGAGGCTCTGCCGAGAATGAGCGCCGTGAGATGCTGATTCTATGGGAAAGCACAGATGCCCAGTGCTGTTGTGCCTGTGGGTAGGGTGCACGGGGCCAGTGAAGACCAGCAAGAGCTTTCAGGGCTGGCCCCTTCCTTGTGGGAGAAGGAGCCGGACGTTTGCCTTTTCGGAAAGAGGCTCTGCCGAGAACGAGCGCCGTGAGATATGCCGTCTGTGGTTAAACACAGATGCCCAGTGCTGTTGTGCCTGTGGGTAGGGTGCACGGGGACAGTGAAGACCAGCAAGAGCTTTCAGGGCTGGCCCCTTCCTTGTGGGAGAAGGAGCCGGACGTTTGCCTTTTCGGAAAGAGGCTCTGCCGAGAGCGAACGCCGTGAGATATGCCGTCTGTGGTTAAGCACAGATGCCCAGTGCTGTTGTGCCTGTGGGTAGGGTGCACGGGGCCAGTGAAGACCAGCAAGAGCTTTCAGGGCTGGCCCCTTCCTTGTGGGAGAAGGAGCCGGACGTTTGCCTTTTCGGAAAGAGGCTCTGCCGAGAACGAGCGCCGTGAGATATGCCGTCTGTGGTTAAGCACAGATGCCCAGTGCTGTTGTGCCTGTGGGTAGGGTGCACGGGGACAGTGAAGACCAGCAAGAGCTTTCAGGGCTGGCCCCTTCCTTGTGGGAGAAGGAGCCGGACGTTTGCCTTTTCGGAAAGAGGCTCTGCCGAGAACGAGCGCCGTGAGATATGCCGTCTGTGGTTAAGCACAGATGCCCAGTGCTGTTGTGCCTGTGGGTAGGGTGCACGGGGACAGTGAAGACCAGCAAGAGCTTTCAGGGCTGGCCCCTTCCTTGTGGGAGAAGGAGCCGGACATTTGCCTTTTCGGAAAGAGGCTCTGCCGAGAACGAGCGCCGTGAGATATGCCGTCTGTGGTTAAGCACAGATGCCCAGTGCTGTTGTGCCTGTGGATAGGGTGCACGGGGCCAGTGAAGACCAGCAAGAGCTTTCAGGGCTGGCCCCTTCCTTGTGGGAGAAGGAGCCGGACGTTTGCCTTTTCGGAAAGAGGCTCTGCCGAGAACGAGCGCCGTGAGATGCTGAGACTCTGGGAAAGCACAGATGCCCAGTGCTGTTGTGCCTGTGGGTAGGGTGCACGCGGCCAGTGAAGACCAGCAAGAGCTTTCAGGGCTGGCCCCTTCCTTGTGGGAGAAGGAGCCGGACGTTTGCCTTTTCGGAAAGAGGCTCTGCCGAGAGTGAACGCCGTGAGATATGCCGTCTGTGGTTAAGCACAGATGCCCAGTGCTGTTGTGCCTGTGGGTAGGGTGCACGGGGATAGTGAAGACAAGCAAGAGCTTTCAGGGCTGGCCCCTTCCTTGTGGGAGAAGGAGCCGGACGTTTGCCTTTTCGGAAAGAGGCTCTGCCGAGAGCGAACGCAGTGAGATGCTGAGTCTCTGGGAAAGCACAGATGCCCACTGCTGTTGTGCCTGTGGATAGGGTGCACGGGGACAGTGAAGACCAGCAAGAGCTTTCAGGGCTGGCCCCTTCCTTGTGGGAGAAGGAGCCGGACGTTTGCCTTTTCGGAAAGAGGCTCTGCCGAGAACGAGCGCCGTGAGATGCTGAGTCTCTGGGAAAGCACAGATGCCCAGTGTTGTTGTGCCTGTGGGTAGGGTGCACGGGGATAGTGAAGACCAGCAAGAGCTTTCAGGGCTGGCCCCTTCCTTGTGGGAGAAGGAGCCAGACGTTTGCCTTTTCGGAAAGAGGCTCTGCCGAGAACGAGCGCCGTGAGATATGCCGTCTGTGGTTAAGCACAGATGCCCAGTGCTGTTGTGCCTGTGGATAGGGTGCACGGGGACAGTGAAGACCAGCAAGAGCTTTCAGGGCTGGCCCCTTCCTTGTGGGAGAAGGAGCCGGACGTTTGCCTTTTCGGAAAGAGGCTCTGCCGAGAGCGAACGCCATGAGATATGCCGTCTGTGGTTAAGCACAGATGCCCAGTGCTGTTGTGCCTGTGGGTAGGGTGCACGCGGCCAGTGAAGACCAGCAAGAGCTTTCAGGGCTGGCCCCTTCCTTGTGGGAGAAGGAGCCGGACGTTTGCCTTTTCGGAAAGAGGCTCTGCCGAGAACGAGCGCCGTGAGATATGCCGTCTGTGGTTAAGCACAGATGCCCAGTGCTGTTGTGCCTGTGGGTAGGGTGCACGGGGACAGTGAAGACCAGCAAGAGCTTTCAGGGCTGGCCCCTTCCTTGTGGGAGAAGGAGCCGGACGTTTGCCTTTTCGGAAAGAGGCTCTGCCGAGAACGAGCGCCGTGAGATATGCCGTCTGTGGTTAAGCACAGATGCCCAGTGCTGTTGTGCCTGTGGGTAGGGTGCACGGGGCCAGTGAAGACCAGCAAGAGCTTTCAGGGCTGGCCCCTTCCTTGTGGGAGAAGGAGCCGGACGTTTGCCTTTTCGGAAAGAGGCTCTGCCGAGAACGAGCGCCGTGAGATGCTGAGTCTCTGGGAAAGCACAGATGCCCAGTGCTGTTGTGCCTGTGGGTAGGGTGCACGGGGCCAGTGAAGACCAGCAAGAGCTTTCAGGGCTGGCCCCTTCCTTGTGGGAGAAGGAGCCGGACGTTTGCCTTTTCGGAAAGAGGCTCTGCCGAGAGCGAACGCCGTGAGATATGCCGTCTGTGGTTAAGCACAGATGCCCAGTGCTGTTGTGCCTGTGGGTAGGGTGCACGGGGCCAGTGAAGACCAGCAAGAGCTTTCAGGGCTGGCCCCTTCCTTGTGGGAGAAGGAGCCGGACGTTTGCCTTTTCGGAAAGAGGCTCTGCCGAGAACGAGCGCCGTGAGATGCTGAGTCTCTGGGAAAGCACAGATGCCCAGTGCTGTTGTGCCTGTGGGTAGGGTGCACGGGGATAGTGAAGACCAGCAAGAGCTTTCAGGGCTGGCCCCTTCCTTGTGGGAGAAGGAGCCGGACGTTTGCCTTTTCGGAAAGAGGCTCTGCCGAGAACGAGCGCCGTGAGATATGCCGTCTGTGGTTAAGCACAGATGCCCAGTGCTGTTGTGCCTGTGGGTAGGGTGCACGGGGACAGTGAAGACCAGCAAGAGCTTTCAGGGCTGGCCCCTTCCTTGTGGGAGAAGGAGCCGGACGTTTGCCTTTTCGGAAAGAGGCTCTGCCGAGAGCGAACGCCGTGAGATATGCCGTCTGTGGTTAAGCACAGATGCCCAGTGCTGTTGTGCCTGTGGGTAGGGTGCACGCGGCCAGTGAAGACCAGCAAGAGCTTTCAGGGCTGGCCCCTTCCTTGTGGGAGAAGGAGCCGGACGTTTGCCTTTTCGGAAAGAGGCTCTGCCGAGAACGAGCGCCGTGAGATATGCCGTCTGTGGTTAAGCACAGATGCCCAGTGCTGTTGTGCCTGTGGATAGGGTGCACGGGGCCAGTGAAGACCAGCAAGAGCTTTCAGGGCTGGCCCCTTCCTTGTGGGAGAAGGAGCCGGACGTTTGCCTTTTCGGAAAGAGGCTCTGCCGAGAACGAGCGCCGTGAGATATGCCGTCTGTGGTTAAGCACAGATGCCCAGTGCTGTTGTGCCTGTGGGTAGGGTGCACGGGGACAGTGAAGACCAGCAAGAGCTTTCAGGGCTGGCCCCTTCCTTGTGGGAGAAGGAGCCGGACGTTTGCCTTTTCGGAAAGAGGCTCTGCCGAGAGTGAACGCCGTGAGATATGCCGTCTGTGGTTAAGCACAGATGCCCAGTGCTGTTGTGCCTGTGGGTAGGGTGCACGGGGATAGTGAAGACAAGCAAGAGCTTTCAGGGCTGGCCCCTTCCTTGTGGGAGAAGGAGCCGGACGTTTGCCTTTTCGGAAAGAGGCTCTGCCGAGAGCGAACGCAGTGAGATGCTGAGTCTCTGGGAAAGCACAGATGCCCACTGCTGTTGTGCCTGTGGATAGGGTGCACGGGGACAGTGAAGACCAGCAAGAGCTTTCAGGGCTGGCCCCTTCCTTGTGGGAGAAGGAGCCGGACGTTTGCCTTTTCGGAAAGAGGCTCTGCCGAGAACGAGCGCCGTGAGATGCTGAGTCTCTGGGAAAGCACAGATGCCCAGTGCTGTTGTGCCTGTGGGTAGGGTGCACGGGGATAGTGAAGACCAGCAAGAGCTTTCAGGGCTGGCCCCTTCCTTGTGGGAGAAGGAGCCAGACGTTTGCCTTTTCGGAAAGAGGCTCTGCCGAGAACGAGCGCCGTGAGATATGCCGTCTGTGGTTAAGCACAGATGCCCAGTGCTGTTGTGCCTGTGGATAGGGTGCACGGGGACAGTGAAGACCAGCAAGAGCTTTCAGGGCTGGCCCCTTCCTTGTGGGAGAAGGAGCCGGACGTTTGCCTTTTCGGAAAGAGGCTCTGCCGAGAGCGAACGCCATGAGATATGCCGTCTGTGGTTAAGCACAGATGCCCAGTGCTGTTGTGCCTGTGGGTAGGGTGCACGCGGCCAGTGAAGACCAGCAAGAGCTTTCAGGGCTGGCCCCTTCCTTGTGGGAGAAGGAGCCGGACGTTTGCCTTTTCGGAAAGAGGCTCTGCCGAGAACGAGCGCCGTGAGATATGCCGTCTGTGGTTAAGCACAGATGCCCAGTGCTGTTGTGCCTGTGGGTAGGGTGCACGGGGACAGTGAAGACCAGCAAGAGCTTTCAGGGCTGGCCCCTTCCTTGTGGGAGAAGGAGCCGGACGTTTGCCTTTTCGGAAAGAGGCTCTGCCGAGAACGAGCGCCGTGAGATATGCCGTCTGTGGTTAAGCACAGATGCCCAGTGCTGTTGTGCCTGTGGGTAGGGTGCACGGGGCCAGTGAAGACCAGCAAGAGCTTTCAGGGCTGGCCCCTTCCTTGTGGGAGAAGGAGCCGGACGTTTGCCTTTTCGGAAAGAGGCTCTGCCGAGAACGAGCGCCGTGAGATGCTGAGTCTCTGGGAAAGCACAGATGCCCAGTGCTGTTGTGCCTGTGGGTAGGGTGCACGGGGCCAGTGAAGACCAGCAAGAGCTTTCAGGGCTGGCCCCTTCTTTGTGGGAGAAGGAGCCGGACGTTTGCCTTTTCGGAAAGAGGCTCTGCCGAGAGCGAACGCCGTGAGATATGCCGTCTGTGGTTAAGCACAGATGCCCAGTGCTGTTGTGCCTGTGGGTAGGGTGCACGGGGCCAGTGAAGACCAGCAAGAGCTTTCAGGGCTGGCCCCTTCCTTGTGGGAGAAGGAGCCGGACGTTTGCCTTTTCGGAAAGAGGCTCTGCCGAGAACGAGCGCCGTGAGATGCTGAGTCTCTGGGAAAGCACAGATGCCCAGTGCTGTTGTGCCTGTGGGTAGGGTGCACGGGGATAGTGAAGACCAGCAAGAGCTTTCAGGGCTGGCCCCTTCCTTGTGGGAGAAGGAGCCGGACGTTTGCCTTTTCGGAAAGAGGCTCTGCCGAGAACGAGCGCCGTGAGATATGCCGTCTGTGGTTAAGCACAGATGCCCAGTGCTGTTGTGCCTGTGGGTAGGGTGCACGGGGACAGTGAAGACCAGCAAGAGCTTTCAGGGCTGGCCCCTTCCTTGTGGGAGAAGGAGCCGGACGTTTGCCTTTTCGGAAAGAGGCTCTGCCGAGAGCGAACGCCGTGAGATATGCCGTCTGTGGTTAAGCACAGATGCCCAGTGCTGTTGTGCCTGTGGGTAGGGTGCACGCGGCCAGTGAAGACCAGCAAGAGCTTTCAGGGCTGGCCCCTTCCTTGTGGGAGAAGGAGCCGGACGTTTGCCTTTTCGGAAAGAGGCTCTGCCGAGAACGAGCGCCGTGAGATATGCCGTCTGTGGTTAAGCACAGATGCCCAGTGCTGTTGTGCCTGTGGATAGGGTGCACGGGGCCAGTGAAGACCAGCAAGAGCTTTCAGGGCTGGCCCCTTCCTTGTGGGAGAAGGAGCCGGACGTTTGCCTTTTCGGAAAGAGGCTCTGCCGAGAACGAGCGCCGTGAGATATGCCGTCTGTGGTTAAGCACAGATGCCCAGTGCTGTTGTGCCTGTGGGTAGGGTGCACGGGGACAGTGAAGACCAGCAAGAGCTTTCAGGGCTGGCCCCTTCCTTGTGGGAGAAGGAGCCGGACGTTTGCCTTTTCGGAAAGAGGCTCTGCCGAGAACGAGCGCCGTGAGATATGCCGTCTGTGGTTAAGCACAGATGCCCAGTGCTGTTGTGCCTGTGGATAGGGTGCACGGGGCCAGTGAAGACCAGCAAGAGCTTTCAGGGCTGGCCCCTTCCTTGTGGGAGAAGGAGCCGGACGTTTGCCTTTTCGGAAAGAGGCTCTGCCGAGAACGAGCGCCGTGAGATGCTGAGTCTCTGGGAAAGCACAGATGCCCATTGCTGTTGTGCCTGTGGGTAGGGTGCACGGGGCCAGTGAAGACCAGCAAGAGCTTTCAGGGCTGGCCCCTTCCTTGTGGGAGAAGGAGCCGGACGTTTGCCTTTTCGGAAAGAGGCTCTGCCGAGAGTGAACGCCGTGAGATATGCCGTCTGTGGTTAAGCACAGATGCCCAGTGCTGTTGTGCCTATTCATAGGGTGCACGGGGCCAGTGAAGACCAGCAAGAGCTTTCAGGGCTGGCCCCTTCCTTGTGGGAGAAGGAGCCGGACGTTTGCCTTTTCGGAAAGAGGCTCTGCCGAGAGCGAACGCAGTGAGATGCTGAGTCTCTGGGAAAGCACAGATGCCCAGTGCTGTTGTGCCTGTGGGTAGGGTGCACGGGGACAGTGAAGACCAGCAAGAGCTTTCAGGGCTGGCCCCTTCCTTGTGGGAGAAGGAGCCGGACGTTTGCCTTTTCGGAAAGAGGCTCTGCCGAGAACGAGCGCCATGAGATGCTGAGTCTCTGGGAAAGCACAGATGCCCAGTGCTGTTGTGCCTGTGGGTAGGGTGCACGGGGACAGTGAAGACCAGCAAGAGCTTTCAGGGCTGGCCCCTTCCTTGTGGGAGAAGGAGCCGGACGTTTGCCTTTTCGGAAAGAGGCTCTGCCGAGAGCGAACGCAGTGAGATGCTGAGTCTCTGGGAAAGCACAGATGCCCAGTGCTGTTGTGCCTGTGGGTAGGGTGCACGGGGATAGTGAAGACCAGCAAGAGCTTTCAGGGCTGGCCCCTTCCTTGTGGGAGAAGGAGCCAGACGTTTGCCTTTTCGGAAAGAGGCTCTGCCGAGAACGAGCGCCGTGAGATATGCCGTCTGTGGTTAAGCACAGATGCCCAGTGCTGTTGTGCCTGTGGGTAGGGTGCACGGGGCCAGTGAAGACCAGCAAGAGCTTTCAGGGCTGGCCCCTTCCTTGTGGGAGAAGGAGCCGGACATTTGCCTTTTCGGAAAGAGGCTCTGCCGAGAACGAGCGCCGTGAGATATGCCGTCTGTGGTTAAGCACAGATGCCCAGTGCTGTTGTGCCTGTGGGTAGGGTGCACGGGGACAGTGAAGACCAGCAAGAGCTTTCAGGGCTGGCCCCTTCCTTGTGGGAGAAGGAGCCGGACGTTTGCCTTTTCGGAAAGAGGCTCTGCCGAGAACGAGCGCCGTGAGATGCTGAGTCTCTGGGAAAGCACAGATGCCCAGTGCTGTTGTGCCTGTGGGTAGGGTGCACGCGGCCAGTGAAGACCAGCAAGAGCTTTCAGGGCTGGCCCCTTCCTTGTGGGAGAAGGAGCCGGACGTTTGCCTTTTCGGAAAGAGGCTCTGCCGAGAGTGAACGCCGTGAGATATGCCGTCTGTGGTTAAGCACAGATGCCCAGTGCTGTTGTGCCTGTGGGTAGGGTGCACGGGGCCAGTGAAGACCAGCAAGAGCTTTCAGGGCTGGCCCCTTCCTTGTGGGACAAGGAGCCGGACGTTTGCCTTTTCGGAAAGAGGCTCTGCCGAGAGCGAACGCAGTGAGATGCTGAGTCTCTGGGAAAGCACAGATGCCCAGTGCTGTTGTGCCTGTGGGTAGGGTGCACGGGGACAGTGAAGACCAGCAAGAGCTTTCAGGGCTGGCCCCTTCCTTGTGGGAGAAGGAGCCGGACGTTTGCCTTTTCGGAAAGAGGCTCTGCCGAGAACGAGCGCCATGAGATGCTGAGTCTCTGGGAAAGCACAGATGCCCAGTGCTGTTGTGCCTGTGGGTAGGGTGCACGGGGATAGTGAAGACCAGCAAGAGCTTTCAGGGCTGGCCCCTTCCTTGTGGGAGAAGGAGCCAGACGTTTGCCTTTTCGGAAAGAGGCTCTGCCGAGAACGAGCGCCGTGAGATATGCCGTCTGTGGTTAAGCACAGATGCCCATTGCTGCTCTGCCTGTGGATAGGGTGCACGGGGACAGTGAAGACCAGCAAGAGCTTTCAGGGCTGGCCCCTTCCTTGTGGGAGAAGGAGCCGGACGTTTGCCTTTTCGGAAAGAGGCTCTGCCGAGAGCGAACGCCGTGAGATATGCCGTCTGTGGTTAAGCACAGATGCCCAGTGCTGTTGTGCCTGTGGGTAGGGTGCACGGGGCCAGTGAAGACCAGCAAGAGCTTTCAGGGCTGGCCCCTTCCTTGTGGGAGAAGGAGCCGGACGTTTGCCTTTTCGGAAAGAGGCTCTGCCGAGAACGAGCGCCGTGAGATATGCCGTCTGTGGTTAAGCACAGATGCCCAGTGCTGTTGTGCCTGTGGGTAGGGTGCACGGGGACAGTGAAGACCAGCAAGAGCTTTCAGGGCTGGCCCCTTCCTTGTGGGAGAAGGAGCCGGACGTTTGCCTTTTCGGAAAGAGGCTCTGCCGAGAACGAGCGCCGTGAGATATGCCGTCTGTGGTTAAGCACAGATGCCCAGTGCTGTTGTGCCTGTGGATAGGGTGCACGGGGCCAGTGAAGACCAGCAAGAGCTTTCAGGGCTGGCCCCTTCCTTGTGGGAGAAGGAGCCGGACGTTTGCCTTTTCGGAAAGAGGCTCTGCCGAGAACGAGCGCCGTGAGATGCTGAGTCTCTGGGAAAGCACAGATGCCCAGTGCTGTTGTGCCTGTGGGTAGGGTGCACGGGGCCAGTGAAGACCAGCAAGAGCTTTCAGGGCTGGCCCCTTCCTTGTGGGAGAAGGAGCCGGACGTTTGCCTTTTCGGAAAGAGGCTCTGCCGAGAACGAGCGCCGTGAGATATGCCGTCTGTGGTTAAGCACAGATGCCCAGTGCTGTTGTGCCTGTGGATAGGGTGCACGGGGCCAGTGAAGACCAGCAAGAGCTTTCAGGGCTGGCCCCTTCCTTGTGGGAGAAGGAGCCGGACGTTTGCCTTTTCGGAAAGAGGCTCTGCCGAGAACGAGCGCCGTGAGATATGCCGTCTGTGGTTAAGCACAGATGCCCAGTGCTGTTGTGCCTGTGGGTAGGGTGCACGGGGACAGTGAAGACCAGCAAGAGCTTTCAGGGCTGGCCCCTTCCTTGTGGGAGAAGGAGCCGGACGTTTGCCTTTTCGGAAAGAGGCTCTGCCGAGAACGAGCGCCGTGAGATATGCCGTCTGTGGTTAAGCACAGATGCCCAGTGCTGTTGTGCCTGTGGATAGGGTGCACGGGGCCAGTGAAGACCAGCAAGAGCTTTCAGGGCTGGCCCCTTCCTTGTGGGAGAAGGAGCCGGACGTTTGCCTTTTCGGAAAGAGGCTCTGCCGAGAACGAGCGCCGTGAGATGCTGAGTCTCTGGGAAAGCACAGATGCCCAGTGCTGTTGTGCCTGTGGGTAGGGTGCACGGGGCCAGTGAAGACCAGCAAGAGCTTTCAGGGCTGGCCCCTTCCTTGTGGGAGAAGGAGCCGGACGTTTGCCTTTTCGGAAAGAGGCACTGCCGAGAACGAGCGCCGTGAGATATGCCGTCTGCGGTTAAGCACAGATGCCCATTGCTGTTGTGCCTGTGGGTAGGGTGCACGGGGACAGTGAAGACCAGCAAGAGCTTTCAGGGCTGGCCCCTTCCTTGTGGGAGAAGGAGCCGGACATTTGCCTTTTCGGAAAGAGGCTCTGCCGAGAGCGAAAGCCGTGAGATATGCCGTCTGTGGTTAAGCACAGATGACCAGTGCTGTTGTGCCTGTGGGTAGGGTGCACGGGGACAGTGAAGACCAGCAAGAGCTTTCAGGGCTGGCCCCTTCCTTGTGGGAGAAGGAGCCGGACGTTTGCCTTTTCGGAAAGAGGCTCTGCCGAGAACGAGCGCCGTGAGATGCTGAGTCTCTGGGAAAGCACAGATGCCCAGTGCTGTTGTGCCTGTGGGTAGGGTGCACGGGGCCAGTGAAGACCAGCAAGAGCTTTCAGGGCTGGCCCCTTCCTTGTGGGAGAAGGAGCCGGACGTTTGCCTTTTCGGAAAGAGGCTCTGCCGAGTGCGAACGCAGTGAGATGCTGAGTCTCTGGGAAAGCACAGATGCCCAGTGCTGTTGTGCCTGTGGGTAGGGTGCACGGGGATAGTGAAGACCAGCAAGAGCTTTCAGGGCTGGCCCCTTCCTTGTGGGAGAAGGAGCCAGACGTTTGCCTTTTCGGAAAGAGGCTCTGCCGAGAACGAGCGCCGTGAGATATGCCGTCTGTGGTTAAGCACAGATGCCCAGTGCTGTTGTGCCTGTGGGTAGGGTGCACGGGGCCAGTGAAGACCAGCAAGAGCTTTCAGGGCTGGCCCCTTCCTTGTGGGAGAAGGAGCCGGACGTTTGCCTTTTCGGAAAGAGGCTCTGCCGAGAACGAGCGCCATGAGATGCTGAGTCTCTGGGAAAGCACAGATGCCCAGTGCTGTTGTGCCTGTGGGTAGGGTGCACGGGGCCAGTGAAGACCAGCAAGAGCTTTCAGGGCTGGCCCCTTCCTTGTGGGAGAAGGAGCCGGACGTTTGCCTTTTCGGAAAGAGGCTCTGCCGAGAGCGAACGCCGTGAGATATGCCGTCTGTGGTTAAGCACAGATGCCCAGTGCTGTTGTGCCTGTGGATAGGGTGCACGGGGCCAGTGAAGACCAGCAAGAGCTTTCAGGGCTGGCCCCTTCCTTGTGGGAGAAGGAGCCGGACGTTTGCCTTTTCGGAAAGAGGCTCTGCCGAGAACGAGCGCCGTGAGATATGCCGTCTGTGGTTAAGCACAGATGCCCAGTGCTGTTGTGCCTGTGGGTAGGGTGCACGGGGCCAGTGAAGACCAGCAAGAGCTTTCAGGGCTGGCCCCTTCCTTGTGGGAGAAGGAGCCGGACGTTTGCCTTTTTGGAAAGAGGCACTGCCGAGAACGAGCGCCGTGAGATATGCCGTCTGTGGTTAAGCACAGATGCCCAGTGCTGTTGTGCCTGTGGGTAGGGTGCACGGGGCCAGTGAAGACCAGCAAGAGCTTTCAGGGCTGGCCCCTTCCTTGTGGGAGAAGGAGCCGGACGTTTGCCTTTTCGGAAAGAGGCTCTGCCGAGAACGAGCGCCGTGAGATATGCCCTCTGTGGTTAAGCACAGATGCCCAGTGCTGTTGTGCCTGTGGGTAGGGTGCACGCGGCCAGTGAAGACCAGCAAGAGCTTTCAGGGCTGGCCCCTTCCTTGTGGGAGAAGGAGCCGGACGTTTGCCTTTTCGGAAAGAGGCTCTGCCGAGAACGAGCGCCGTGAGATATGCCGTCTGTGGTTAAGCACAGATGCCCAGTGCTGTTGTGTCTGTGGATAGGGTACACGGGGCCAGTGAAGACCAGCAAGAGCTTTCAGGGCTGGCCCCTTCCTTGTGGGAGAAGGAGACGGACGTTTGCCTTTTCGGAAAGAGGCTCTGCCGAGAACGAGCGCCGTGAGATGCTGAGTCTCTGGGAAAGCACAGATGCCCAGTGCTGTTGTGCCTGTGGGTAGGGTGCACGGGTCCAGTGAAGACCAGCAAGAGCTTTCAGGGCTGGCCCCTTCCTTGTGGGAGAAGGAGCCGGACGTTTGCCTTTTCGGAAAGAGGCTCTGCCGAGAGTGAACGCCGTGAGATATGCCGTCTGTGGTTAAGCACAGATGCCCAGTGCTGTTGTGCCTGTGGGTAGGGTGCACGGGGATTGTGAAGACCAGCAAGAGCTTTCAGGGCTGGCCCCTTCCTTGTGGGAGAAGGAGCCGGACGTTTGCCTTTTCGGAAAGAGGCTCTGCCGAGAGCGAACGCAGTGAGATGCTGAGTCTCTGGGAAAGCACAGATGCCCAGTGCTGTTGTGCCTGTGGATAGGGTGCACGGGGACAGTGAAGACCAGCAAGAGCTTTCAGGGCTGGCCCCTTCCTTGTGGGAGAAGGAGCCGGACGTTTGCCTTTTCGGAAAGAGGCACTGCCGAGAACGAGCGCCGTGAGATATGCCGTCTGTGGTTAAGCACAGATGCCCATTGCTGTTGTGCCTGTGGGTAGGGTGCACGGGGACAGTGAAGACCAGCAAGAGCTTTCAGGGCTGGCCCCTTCCTTGTGGGAGAAGGAGCCGGACGTTTGCCTTTTCGGAAAGAGGCTCTGCAGAGAACGAGCGCCGTGAGATGCTGAGTCTCTGGGAAAGCACAGATGCCCAGTGCTGTTGTGCCTGTGGGTAGGGTGCACGGGGACAGTGAAGACCAGCAAGAGCTTTCAGGGCTGGCCCCTTCCTTGTGGGAGAAGGAGCCGGACGTTTGCCTTTTCGGAAAGAGGCTCTGCCGAGTGCGAACGCAGTGAGATGCTGAGTCTCTGGGAAAGCACAGATGCCCAGTGCTGTTGTGCCTGTGGGTAGGGTGCACGGGGCCAGTGAAGACCAGCAAGAGCTTTCAGGGCTGGCCCCTTCCTTGTGGGAGAAGGAGCCAGACGTTTGCCTTTTCGGAAAGAGGCTCTGCCGAGAACGAGCGCCGTGAGATATGCCGTCTGTGGTTAAGCACAGATGCCCAGTGCTGTTGTGCCTGTGGGTAGGGTGCACGGGGCCAGTGAAGACCAGCAAGAGCTTTCAGGGCTGGCCCCTTCCTTGTGGGAGAAGGAGCCGGACGTTTGCCTTTTCGGAAAGAGGCTCTGCCGAGAACGAGCGCCGTGAGATGCTGAGTCTCTGGGAAAGCACAGATGCCCAGTGCTGTTGTGCCTGTGGGTAGGGTGCACGGGGCCAGTGAAGACCAGCAAGAGCTTTCAGGGCTGGCCCCTTCCTTGTGGGAGAAGGAGCCGGACGTTTGCCTTTTCGGAAAGAGGCTCTGCCGAGAGCGAACGCCGTGAGATATGCCGTCTGTGGTTAAGCACAGATGCCCAGTGCTGTTGTGCCTATTCATAGGGTGCACGGGGACAGTGAAGACCAGCAAGAGCTTTCAGGGCTGGCCCCTTCCTTGTGGGAGAAGGAGCCGGACGTTTGCCTTTTCGGAAAGAGGCTCTGCCGAGAACGAGTGCCGTGAGATATGCCGTCTGTGGTTAAGCACAGATGCCCAGTGCTGTTGTGCCTGTGGGTAGGGTGCACGGGGCCAGTGAAGACCAGCAAGAGCTTTCAGGGCTGGCCCCTTCCTTGTGGGAGAAGGAGCCGGACGTTTGCCTTTTCGGAAAGATGCTCTGCCGAGAGCGAACGCAGTGAGATGCTGAGTCTCTGGGAAAGCACAGATGCCCAGTGCTGTTGTGCCTGTGGGTAGGGTGCACGGGGACAGTGAAGACCAGCAAGAGCTTTCAGGGCTGGCCCCTTCCTTGTGGGAGAAGGAGCCAGACGTTTGCCTTTTCGGAAAGAGGCTCTGCCGAGAACGAGCGCCGTGAGATATGCCGTCTGTGGATAAGCACAGATGCCCAGTGCTGTTGTGCCTGTGGATAGGGTGCACGGGGCCAGTGAAGACCAGCAAGAGCTTTCAGGGCTGGCCCCTTCCTTGTGGGAGAAGGAGCCGGACGTTTGCCTTTTCGGAAAGAGGCTCTGCCGAGAACGAGCGCCGTGAGATGCTGAGTCTCTGGGAAAGCACAGATGCCCAGTGCTGTTGTGCCTGTGGGTAGGGTGCACGCGGCCAGTGAAGACCAGCAAGAGCTTTCAGGGCTGGCCCCTTCCTTGTGGGAGAAGGAGCCGGACGTTTGCCTTTTCGGAAAGAGGCTCTGCCGAGAGTGAACGCCGTGAGATATGCCGTCTGTGGTTAAGCACAGATGCCCAGTGCTGTTGTGCCTGTGGGTAGGGTGCACGGGGCCAGTGAAGACCAGCAAGAGCTTTCAGCGCTGGCCCCTTCCTTGTGGGAGAAGGAGCCGGACGTTTGCCTTTTCGGAAAGAGGCTCTGCCGAGAGCGAACGCAGTGAGATGCTGAGGCTCTGAAAAAGGCACAGATGCCCAGTGCTGTTGTGCCTGTGGGTAGGGTGCACGGGGCCAGTGAAGACCAGCAAGAGCTTTCAGGGCTGGCCCCTTCCTTGTGGGAGAAGGAGCCGGACGTTTGCCTTTTCGGAAAGAGGCTCTGCCGAGAACGAGCGCCGTGAGATGCTGAGTCTCTGGGAAAGCACAGATGCCCAGTGCTGTTGTGCCTGTGGGTAGGGTGCACGGGGACAGTGAAGACCAGCAAGAGCTTTCAGGGCTGGCCCCTTCCTTGTGGGAGAAGGAGCCAGACGTTTGCCTTTTCGGAAAGAGGCTCTGCCGAGTGCGAACGCAGTGAGATGCTGAGTCTTTGGGAAAGCACAGATGCCCAGTGCTGTTGTGCCTGTGGGTAGGGTGCACGGGGATAGTGAAGACCAGCAAGAGCTTTCAGGGCTGGCCCCTTCCTTGTGGGAGAAGGAGCCAGACGTTTGCCTTTTCGGAAAGAGGCTCTGCCGAGAACGAGCGCCGTGAGATATGCCGTCTGTGGTTAAGCACAGATGCCCAGTGCTGTTGTGCCTGTGGGTAGGGTGCACGGGGCCAGTGAAGACCAGCAAGAGCTTTCAGGGCTGGCCCCTTCCTTGTGGGAGAAGGAGCCGGACGTTTGCCTTTTCGGAAAGAGGCTCTGCCGAGAACGAGCGCCGTGAGATGCTGAGTCTCTGGGAAAGCACAGATGCCCAGTGCTGTTGTGCCTGTGGGTAGGGTGCACGGGGCCAGTGAAGACCAGCAAGAGCTTTCAGGGCTGGCCCCTTCCTTGTGGGAGAAGGAGCCGGACGTTTGCCTTTTCGGAAAGAGGCTCTGCCGAGAACGAGCGCCGTGAGATATGCCGTCTGTGGTTAAGCACAGATGCCCAGTGCTGTTGTGCCTGTGGGTAGGGTGCACGGGGCCAGTGAAGACCAGCAAGAGCTTTCAGGGCTGGCCCCTTCCTTGTGGGAGAAGGAGCCGGACGTTTGCCTTTTCGGAAAGATGCTCTGCCGAGAGCGAACGCAGTGAGATGCTGAGTCTCTGGGAAAGCACAGATGCCCAGTGCTGTTGTGCCTGTGGGTAGGGTGCACGGGGACAGTGAAGACCAGCAAGAGCTTTCAGGGCTGGCCCCTTCCTTGTGGGAGAAGGAGCCGGACGTTTGCCTTTTCGGAAAGAGGCTCTGCCGAGAACGAGCGCCGTGAGATATGCCGTCTGTGGTTAAGCACAGATGCCCAGTGCTGTTGTGCCTGTGGGTAGGGTGCACGGGGCCAGTGAAGACCAGCAAGAGCTTTCAGGGCTGGCCCCTTCCTTGTGGGAGAAGGAGCCGGACGTTTGCCTTTTCGGAAAGAGGCTCTGCCGAGAGCGAGCGCCGTGAGATATGCCGTCTGTGGTTAAGCACAGATGCCCAGTGCTGTTGTGCCTGTGGGTAGGGTGCACGGGGACAGTGAAGACCAGCAAGAGCTTTCAGGGCTGGCCCCTTCCTTGTGGGAGAAGGAGCCGGACGTTTGCCTTTTCGGAAAGAGGCTCTGCCGAGAACGAGCGCCGTGAGATGCTGAGTCTCTGGGAAAGCACAGATGCCCAGTGCTGTTGTGCCTGTGGGTAGGGTGCACGGGGCCAGTGAAGACCAGCAAGAGCTTTCAGGGCTGGCCCCTTCCTTGTGGGAGAAGGAGCCGGACGTTTGCCTTTTCGGAAAGATGCTCTGCCGAGAGCGAACGCAGTGAGATGCTGAGTCTCTGGGAAAGCACAGATGCCCAGTGCTGTTGTGCCTGTGGGTAGGGTGCACGGGGACAGTGAAGACCAGCAAGAGCTTTCAGGGCTGGCCCCTTCCTTGTGGGAGAAGGAGCCGGACGTTTGCCTTTTCGGAAAGAGGCTCTGCCGAGAACGAGCGCCGTGAGATATGCCGTCTGTGGTTAAGCACAGATGCCCAGTGCTGTTGTGCCTGTGGGTAGGGTGCACGGGGCCAGTGAAGACCAGCAAGAGCTTTCAGGGCTGGCCCCTTCCTTGTGGGAGAAGGAGCCGGACGTTTGCCTTTTCGGAAAGAGGCTCTGCCGAGAGCGAGCGCCGTGAGATATGCCGTCTGTGGTTAAGCACAGATGCCCAGTGCTGTTGTGCCTGTGGGTAGGGTGCACGGGGCCAGTGAAGACCAGCAAGAGCTTTCAGGGCTGGCCCCTTCCTTGTGGGAGAAGGAGCCGGACGTTTGCCTTTTCGGAAAGAGGCTCTGCCGAGAGCGAACGCCGTGAGATATGCCGTCTGTGGTTAAGCACAGATGCCCAGTGCTGTTGTGCCTATTCATAGGGTGCACGGGGACAGTGAAGACCAGCAAGAGCTTTCAGGGCTGGCCCCTTCCTTGTGGGAGAAGGAGCCGGACGTTTGCCTTTTCGGAAAGAGGCTCTGCCGAGAACGAGTGCCGTGAGATATGCCGTCTGTGGTTAAGCACAGATGCCCAGTGCTGTTGTGCCTGTGGGTAGGGTGCACGGGGCCAGTGAAGACCAGCAAGAGCTTTCAGGGCTGGCCCCTTCCTTGTGGGAGAAGGAGCCGGACGTTTGCCTTTTCGGAAAGATGCTCTGCCGAGAGCGAACGCAGTGAGATGCTGAGTCTCTGGGAAAGCACAGATGCCCAGTGCTGTTGTGCCTGTGGGTAGGGTGCACGGGGACAGTGAAGACCAGCAAGAGCTTTCAGGGCTGGCCCCTTCCTTGTGGGAGAAGGAGCCAGACGTTTGCCTTTTCGGAAAGAGGCTCTGCCGAGAACGAGCGCCGTGAGATATGCCGTCTGTGGATAAGCACAGATGCCCAGTGCTGTTGTGCCTGTGGATAGGGTGCACGGGGCCAGTGAAGACCAGCAAGAGCTTTCAGGGCTGGCCCCTTCCTTGTGGGAGAAGGAGCCGGACGTTTGCCTTTTCGGAAAGAGGCTCTGCCGAGAACGAGCGCCGTGAGATGCTGAGTCTCTGGGAAAGCACAGATGCCCAGTGCTGTTGTGCCTGTGGGTAGGGTGCACGCGGCCAGTGAAGACCAGCAAGAGCTTTCAGGGCTGGCCCCTTCCTTGTGGGAGAAGGAGCCGGACGTTTGCCTTTTCGGAAAGAGGCTCTGCCGAGAGTGAACGCCGTGAGATATGCCGTCTGTGGTTAAGCACAGATGCCCAGTGCTGTTGTGCCTGTGGGTAGGGTGCACGGGGCCAGTGAAGACCAGCAAGAGCTTTCAGCGCTGGCCCCTTCCTTGTGGGAGAAGGAGCCGGACGTTTGCCTTTTCGGAAAGAGGCTCTGCCGAGAGCGAACGCAGTGAGATGCTGAGGCTCTGAAAAAGGCACAGATGCCCAGTGCTGTTGTGCCTGTGGGTAGGGTGCACGGGGCCAGTGAAGACCAGCAAGAGCTTTCAGGGCTGGCCCCTTCCTTGTGGGAGAAGGAGCCGGACGTTTGCCTTTTCGGAAAGAGGCTCTGCCGAGAACGAGCGCCGTGAGATGCTGAGTCTCTGGGAAAGCACAGATGCCCAGTGCTGTTGTGCCTGTGGGTAGGGTGCACGGGGACAGTGAAGACCAGCAAGAGCTTTCAGGGCTGGCCCCTTCCTTGTGGGAGAAGGAGCCAGACGTTTGCCTTTTCGGAAAGAGGCTCTGCCGAGTGCGAACGCAGTGAGATGCTGAGTCTTTGGGAAAGCACAGATGCCCAGTGCTGTTGTGCCTGTGGGTAGGGTGCACGGGGATAGTGAAGACCAGCAAGAGCTTTCAGGGCTGGCCCCTTCCTTGTGGGAGAAGGAGCCAGACGTTTGCCTTTTCGGAAAGAGGCTCTGCCGAGAACGAGCGCCGTGAGATATGCCGTCTGTGGTTAAGCACAGATGCCCAGTGCTGTTGTGCCTGTGGGTAGGGTGCACGGGGCCAGTGAAGACCAGCAAGAGCTTTCAGGGCTGGCCCCTTCCTTGTGGGAGAAGGAGCCGGACGTTTGCCTTTTCGGAAAGAGGCTCTGCCGAGAACGAGCGCCGTGAGATGCTGAGTCTCTGGGAAAGCACAGATGCCCAGTGCTGTTGTGCCTGTGGGTAGGGTGCACGGGGCCAGTGAAGACCAGCAAGAGCTTTCAGGGCTGGCCCCTTCCTTGTGGGAGAAGGAGCCGGACGTTTGCCTTTTCGGAAAGAGGCTCTGCCGAGAACGAGCGCCGTGAGATATGCCGTCTGTGGTTAAGCACAGATGCCCAGTGCTGTTGTGCCTGTGGGTAGGGTGCACGGGGCCAGTGAAGACCAGCAAGAGCTTTCAGGGCTGGCCCCTTCCTTGTGGGAGAAGGAGCCGGACGTTTGCCTTTTCGGAAAGATGCTCTGCCGAGAGCGAACGCAGTGAGATGCTGAGTCTCTGGGAAAGCACAGATGCCCAGTGCTGTTGTGCCTGTGGGTAGGGTGCACGGGGACAGTGAAGACCAGCAAGAGCTTTCAGGGCTGGCCCCTTCCTTGTGGGAGAAGGAGCCGGACGTTTGCCTTTTCGGAAAGAGGCTCTGCCGAGAACGAGCGCCGTGAGATATGCCGTCTGTGGTTAAGCACAGATGCCCAGTGCTGTTGTGCCTGTGGGTAGGGTGCACGGGGCCAGTGAAGACCAGCAAGAGCTTTCAGGGCTGGCCCCTTCCTTGTGGGAGAAGGAGCCGGACGTTTGCCTTTTCGGAAAGAGGCTCTGCCGAGAGCGAGCGCCGTGAGATATGCCGTCTGTGGTTAAGCACAGATGCCCAGTGCTGTTGTGCCTGTGGGTAGGGTGCACGGGGACAGTGAAGACCAGCAAGAGCTTTCAGGGCTGGCCCCTTCCTTGTGGGAGAAGGAGCCGGACGTTTGCCTTTTCGGAAAGAGGCTCTGCCGAGAACGAGCGCCGTGAGATATGCCGTCTGTGGTTAAGCACAGATGCCCAGTGCTGTTGTGCCTGTGGGTAGGGTGCACGGGGCCAGTGAAGACCAGCAAGAGCTTTCAGGGCTGGCCCCTTCCTTGTGGGAGAAGGAGCCGGACGTTTGCCTTTTCGGAAAGAGGCTCTGCCGAGAACGAGCGCCGTGAGATGCTGAGCGTCCTAAAAAGGCACAGATGCCCAGTGCTGTTGTGCCTGTGGATAGGGTGCACGGGGCCAGTGAAGACCAGCAAGAGCTTTCAGGGCTGGCCCCTTCCTTGTGGGAGAAGGAGCCGGACGTTTGCCTTTTCGGAAAGAGGCTCTGCCGAGAACGAGCGCCGTGAGATATGCCGTCTGTGGTTAAGCACAGATGCCCAGTGCTGTTGTGCCTATGCATAGGGTGCACGGGGCCAGTGAAGACCAGCAAGAGCTTTCAGGGCTGGCCCCTTCCTTGTGGGAGAAGGAGCCGGACGTTTGCCTTTTCGGAAAGAGGCTCTGCCGAGAACGAGCGCCGTGAGATGCTGATTCTCTGGGAAAGCACAGATGCCCAGTGCTGTTGTGCCTGTGGGTAGGGTGCACGGGGCCAGTGAAGACCAGCAAGAGCTTTCAGGGCTGGCCCCTTCCTTGTGGGAGAAGGAGCCGGACGTTTGCCTTTTCGGAAAGAGGCTCTGCCGAGAACGAGCGCCGTGAGATATGCCGTCTGCGGTTAAGCACAGATGCCCAGTGCTGTTGTGCCTGTGGATAGGGTGCACGGGGCCAGTGAAGACCAGCAAGAGCTTTCAGGGCTGGCCCCTTCCTTGTGGGAGAAGGAGCCGGACGTTTGCCTTTTCGGAAAGAGGCTCTGCCGAGAACGAGCGCCGTGAGATATGCCGTCTGTGGTTAAGCACAGATGCCCAGTGCTGTTGTGCCTATGCATAGGGTGCACGGGGCCAGTGAAGACCAGCAAGAGCTTTCAGGGCTGGCCCCTTCCATGTGGGAGAAGGAGCCGGACGTTTGCCTTTTCGGAAAGAGGCTCTGCCAAGAACGAGCGCCGTGAGATGCTGATTCTCTGGGAAAGCACAGATGCCCACTGCTGTTGTGCCTGTGGGTAGGGTGCACGGGGACAGTGAAGACCAGCAAGAGCTTTCAGGGCTGGCCCCTTCCTTGTGGGAGAAGGAGCCGGACGTTTGCCTTTTCGGAAAGAGGCACTGCCGAGAACGAGCGCCGTGAGATATGCCGTCTGCGGTTAAGCACAGATGCCCAGTGCTGTTGTGCCTGTGGGTAGGGTGCACGGGGACAGTGAAGACCAGCAAGAGCTTTCAGGGCTGGCCCCTTCCTTGTGGGAGAAGGAGCCGGACGTTTGCCTTTTCGGAAGGAGGCTCTGCCGAGAACGAGCGCCGTGAGATATGCCGTCTGTGGTTAAGGAGAACGAGCGCCGTGAGATATGCCGTCTGTGGTTAAGCACAGATGCCCAGTGCTGTTGTGCCTGTGGGTAGGGTGCACGGGGCCAGTGAAGACCAGCAAGAGCTTTCAGGGCTGGCCCCTTCCTTGTGGGAGAAGGAGCCGGACGTTTGCCTTTTCGGAAAGAGGCTCTGCCTAGAGCTAACGCCGTGAGATATGCCGTCTGTGGTTAAGCACAGATGCCCAGTGCTGTTGTGCCTGTGGGTAGGGTGCACGGGGACAGTGAAGACCAGCAAGAGCTTTCAGGGCTGTCCCCTTCCTTGTGGGAGAAGGAGCCGGACGTTTGCCTTTTCGGAAAGAGGCTCTGCCGAGAACGAGCGCCGTGAGATATGCCATCTGTTTTTAAGCACAGATGCCCAGTGCTGTTGTGCCTGTGGGTAGGGTGCACGGGGACAGTGAAGACCAGCAAGAGCTTTCAGGGCTGGCCCCTTCCTTGTGGGAGAAGGAGCCGGACGTTTGCCTTTTCGGAAAGAGGCTCTGCCGAGAACGAGCGCCGTGAGATATGCCGTCTGTGGTTAAGCACAGATGCCCAGTGCTGTTGTGCCTGTGGGTAGGGTGCACGGGTCCAGTGAAGACCAGCAAGAGCTTTCAGGGCTGGCCCCTTCCTTGTGGGAGAAGGAGCCGGACGTTTGCCTTTTCGGAAAGAGGCTCTGCCGAGAGCGAACGCAGTGAGATGCTGAGTCTCTGGGAAAGCACAGATGCCCAGTGCTGTTGTGCCTGTGGGTAGTGTGCACGGGGCCAGTGAAGACCAGCAAGAGCTTTCAGGGCTGGCCCCTTCCTTGTGGGAGAAGGAGCCGGACGTTTGCCTTTTCGGAAAGAGGCTCTGCCGAGAACGAGCGCCATGACATATGCCGTCTGTGGTTAAGCACAGATGCCCAGTGCTGTTGTGCCTGTGGGTAGGGTGCACGGGGCCAGTGAAGACCAGCAAGAGCTTTCAGGGCTGGCCCCTTCCTTGTGGGAGAAGGAGCCGGACGTTTGCCTTTTCGGAAAGAGGCTCTGCCGAGAGCGAACGCAGTGAGATGCGCCGTCTGTGGTTAAGCACAGATGCCCAGTGCTGTTGTGCCTGTGGGTAGGGTGCACGGGGCCAGTGAAGACCAGCAAGAGCTTTCAGGGCTGGCCCCTTCCTTGTGGGAGAAGGAGCCGGACGTTTGCCTTTTCGGAAAGAGGCTCTGCCGAGATTGAACGCCGTGAGATATGCCGTCTGTGGTTAAGCACAGATGTCCAGTGCTGTTGTGCCTATTCATAGGGTGCACGGGGCCAGTGAAGACCAGCAAGAGCTTTCAGGGCTGGCCCCTTCCTTGTGGGAGAAGGAGCCGGACGTTTGCCTTTTCGGAAAGAGGCTCTGCCGAGAACGAGCGCCGTGAGATGCTGAGTCTCTGGGAAAGCACAGATGCCCAGTGCTGTTGTGCCTATTCATAGGGTGCACGGGGCCAGTGAAGACCAGCAAGAGCTTTCAGGGCTGGCCCCTTCCTTGTGGGAGAAGGAGCCGGACGTTTGCCTTTTCGGAAAGAGGCTCTGCCAAGAACGAGCGCCGTGAGATATGCTGTCTGTGGTAAAGCACAGATGCCCAGTGCTGTTGTGCCTATGCATAGGGTGCACGGGGACAGTGAAGACCAGCAAGAGCTTTCAGGGCTGGCCCCTTCCTTGTGGGAGAAGGAGCCGGACGTTTGCCTTTTCGGAAAGAGGCTCTGCCGAGAACGAGCGCCGTGAGATATGCCGTCTGTGGTTAAGCACAGATGACCAGTGCTGTTGTGCCTGTGGGTAGGGTGCACGGGGACAGTGAAGACCAGCAAGAGCTTTCAGGGCTGGCCCCTTCCTTGTGGGAGAAGGAGCCGGACGTTTGCCTTTTCGGAAAGAGGCTCTGCCGAGAGCGAACGCAGTGAGATGCTGAGTCTCTTGGAAAGCAGAGATGCCCAGTGCTGTTGTGCCTGTGGATAGGGTGCACGGGGACAGTGAAGACCAGCAAGAGCTTTCAGGGCTGGCCCCTTCCTTGTGGGAGAAGGAGCCGGACGTTTGCCTTTTCGGAAAGAGGCTCTGCCGAGAGCGAACGCCGTGAGATATGCCGTCTGTGGTTAAGCACAGATGCCCAGTGCTGTTGTGCCTGTGGGTAGGGTGCACGGGGCCAGTGAAGACCAGCAAGAGCTTTCAGGGCTGGCCCCTTCCTTGTGGGAGAAGGAGCCGGACGTTTGCCTTTTCGGAAAGAGGCTCTGCCGAGAACAAGCGCCGTGAGATATGCCGTCTGTGGTTAAGCACAGATGCCCAGTGCTGTTGTGCCTGTGGGTAGGGTGCACGGGGCCAGTGAAGACCAGCAAGAGCTTTCAGGGCTGGCCCCTTCCTTGTGGGAGAAGGAGCCGGACGTTTGCCTTTTCGGAAAGAGGCTCTGCCGAGAACGAGCGCCGTGAGATATGCCGTCTGTGGTTAAGCACAGATGCCCAGTGCTGTTGTGCCTGTGGGTAGGGTGCACGGGGCCAGTGAAGACCAGCAAGAGCTTTCAGGGCTGGCCCCTTCCTTGTGGGAGAAGGAGCCGGACGTTTGCCTTTTCGGAAAGAGGCTCTGCCGAGAGCGAACGCAGTGAGATGCTGAGTCTCTGGGAAAGCACAGATGCCCAGTGCTGTTGTGCCTGTGGGTAGGGTGCACGGGGCCAGTGAAGACCAGCAAGAGCTTTCAGGGCTGGCCCCTTCCTTGTGGGAGAAGGAGCCGGACGTTTGCCTTTTCGGAAAGAGGCTCTGCCAAGAACGAGCGCCGTGAGATATGCCGTCTGTGGTTAAGCACAGATGCCCAGTGCTGTTGTGCCTGTGGGTAGGGTGCACGGGGCCAGTGAAGACCAGCAAGAGCTTTCAGGGCTGGCCCCTTCCTTATGGCAGAAGGAGCCGGACGTTTGCCTTTTCGGAAAGACGCTCTGCCGAGAACGAGCGCCGTGAGATATGCCGTCTGTGGTTAAGGACAGATGCCCAGTGCTGTTGTGCCTGTGGATAGGGTGCACGGGGCCAGTGAAGACCAGCAAGAGCTTTCAGGGCTGGCCCCTTCCTTGTGGGAGAAGGAGCCGGACGTTTGCCTTTTCGGAAAGAGGCTCTGCCGAGAACGAATGCCGTGAGATGCTGAGTCTCTGGGAAAGCACAGATGCCCAGTGCTGTTGTGCCTGTGGGTAGGGTGCACGGGGACAGTGAAGACCAGCAAGAGCTTTCAGGGCTGGCCCCTTCCTTGTGGGAGAAGGAGCCGGACGTTTGCCTTTTCGGAAAGAGGCTCTGCCGAGAACAAGCGCCGTGAGATATGCCGTCTGTGGTTAAGCACAGATGCCCATTGCTGTTGTGCCTGTGGGTAGGGTGCACGGGGCCAGTGAAGACCAGCAAGAGCTTTCAGGGCTGGCCCCTTCCTTGTGGGAGAAGGAGCCGGACGTTTGCCTTTTCGGAAAGAGGCTCTGCCGAGAACGAGCGCCGTGAGATATGCCGTCTGTGGTTAAGCACAGATGCCCAGTGCTGTTGTGCCTGTGGGTAGGGTGCACGGGGCCAGTGAAGACCAGCAAGAGCTTTCAGGGCTGGCCCCTTCCTTGTGGGAGAAGGAGCCGGACGTTTGCCTTTTCGGAAAGAGGCTCTGCCGTGAGCGAACGCAGTGAGATGCTGAGTCTCTGGGAAAGCACAGATGCCCAGTGCTGTTGTGCCTGTGGGTAGGGTGCACGGGGACAGTGAAGACCAGCAAGAGCTTTCAGGGCTGGCCCCTTCCTTGTGGGAGAAGGAGCCGGACGTTTGCCTTTTCGGAAAGAGGCTCTGCCGAGAACGAGCGCCGTGAGATATGCCGTCTGTGGTTAAGGACAGATGCCCAGTGCTGTTGTGCCTGTGGATAGGGTGCACGGGGCCAGTGAAGACCAGCAAGAGCTTTCAGGGCTGGCCCCTTCCTTGTGGGAGAAGGAGCCGGACGTTTGCCTTTTCGGAAAGAGGCTCTGCCGAGAACGAATGCCGTGAGATGCTGAGTCTCTGGTTAAGCACAGATGCCCAGTGCTGTTGTGCCTGTGGGTAGGGTGCACGGGGACAGTGAAGACCAGCAAGAGCTTTCAGGGCTGGCCCCTTCCTTGTGGGAGAAGGAGCCGGACGTTTGCCTTTTCGGAAAGAGGCTCTGCCGAGAACGAGCGCCGTGAGATATGCCGTCTGTGGTTAAGCACAGATGCCCAGTGCTGTTGTGCCTGTGGATAGGGTGCACGGGGCCAGTGAAGACCAGCAAGAGCTTTCAGGGCTGGCCCCTTCCTTGTGGGAGAAGGAGCCGGACGTTTGCCTTTTCGGAAAGAGGCTCTGCCGAGAACGAGCGCCGTGAGATATGCCGTCTGTGGTTAAGCACAGATGCCCAGTGCTGTTGTGCCTGTGGGTAGGGTGCACGGGGCCAGTGAAGACCAGCAAGAGCTTTCAGGGCTGGCCCCTTCCTTGTGGGAGAAGGAGCCGGACGTTTGCCTTTTCGGAAAGAGGCTCTGCCGAGAACGAGCGCCGTGAGATATGCCGTCTGTGGTTAAGCACAGATGCCCAGTGCTGTTGTGCCTGTGGGTAGGGTGCACGGGGCCAGTGAAGACCAGCAAGAGCTTTCAGGGCTGGCCCCTTCCTTGTGGGAGAAGGAGCCGGACGTTTGCCTTTTCGGAAAGAGGCTCTGCCGAGAGCGAACGCAGTGAGATGCTGAGTCTCTGGGAAAGCACAGATGCCCAGTGCTGTTGTGCCTGTGGATAGGGTGCACGGGGCCAGTGAAGACCAGCAAGAGCTTTCAGGGCTGGCCCCTTCCTTGTGGGAGAAGGAGCCGGACGTTTGCCTTTTCGGAAAGAGGCTCTGCCGAGAACGAGCGCCGTGAGATATGCCGTCTGTGGTTAAGCACAGATGCCCAGTGCTGTTGTGCCTGTGGGTAGGGTGCACGGGGCCAGTGAAGACCAGCAAGAGCTTTCAGGGCTGGCCCCTTCCTTGTGGGAGAAGGAGCCGGACGTTTGCCTTTTCGGAAAGAGGCTCTGCCGAGAGCGAACGCAGTGAGATGCTGAGTCTCTGGGAAAGCACAGATGCCCAGTGCTGTTGTGCCTGTGGGTAGGGTGCACGGGGCCAGTGAAGACCAGCAAGAGCTTTCAGGGCTGGCCCCTTCCTTGTGGGAGAAGGAGCCGGACGTTTGCCTTTTCGGAAAGAGGCTCTGCCGAGAACGAGCGCCGTGAGATATGCTGTCTGTGGTTAAGCACAGATGCCCAGTGCTGTTGTGCCTGTGGGTAGGGTGCACGGGGCCAGTGAAGACCAGCAAGACCTTTCAGGGCTGGCCCCTTCCTTATGGCAGAAGGAGCCGGACGTTTGCCTTTTCGGAAAGAGGCTCTGCCGAGAACGAGCGCCGTGAGATATGCCGTCTGTGGTTAAGGACAGATGCCCAGTGCTGTTGTGCCTGTGGATAGGGTGCACGGGGCCAGTGAAGACCAGCAAGAGCTTTCAGGGCTGGCCCCTTCCTTGTGGGAGAAGGAGCCGGACGTTTGCCTTTTCGGAAAGAGGCTCTGCCGAGAACGAATGCCGTGAGATGCTGAGTCTCTGGGAAAGCACAGATGCCCAGTGCTGTTGTGCCTGTGGGTAGGGTGCACGGGGCCAGTGAAGACCAGCAAGAGCTTTCAGGGCTGGCCCCTTCCTTGTGGGAGAAGGAGCCGGACGTTTGCCTTTTCGGAAAGAGGCTCTGCCGAGAACGAGCGCCGTGAGATATGCCGTCTGTGGTTAAGCACAGATGCCCAGTGCTGTTGTGCCTGTGGATAGGGTGCACGGGGCCAGTGAAGACCAGCAAGAGCTTTCAGGGCTGGCCCCTTCCTTGTGGGAGAAGGAGCCGGACGTTTGCCTTTTCGGAAAGAGGCTCTGCCGAGAACGAGCGCCGTGAGATATGCCGTCTGTGGTTAAGCACAGATGCCCAGTGCTGTTGTGCCTGTGGGTAGGGTGCACGGGGCCAGTGAAGACCAGCAAGAGCTTTCAGGGCTGGCCCCTTCCTTGTGGGAGAAGGAGCCGGACGTTTGCCTTTTCGGAAAGAGGCTCTGCCGAGAACGAGCGCCGTGAGATATGCCGTCTGTGGTTAAGCACAGATGCCCAGTGCTGTTGTGCCTGTGGGTAGGGTGCACGGGGACAGTGAAGACCAGCAAGAGCTTTCAGGGCTGGCCCCTTCCTTGTGGGAGAAGGAGCCGGACGTTTGCCTTTTCGGAAAGAGGCTCTGCCGAGAGCGAACGCAGTGAGATGCTGAGTCTCTGGGAAAGCACAGATGCCCAGTGCTGTTGTGCCTGTGGATAGGGTGCACGGGGCCAGTGAAGACCAGCAAGAGCTTTCAGGGCTGGCCCCTTCCTTGTGGGAGAAGGAGCCGGACGTTTGCCTTTTCGGAAAGAGGCTCTGCCGAGAACGAGCGCCGTGAGATATGCCGTCTGTGGTTAAGCACAGATGCCCAGTGCTGTTGTGCCTGTGGGTAGGGTGCACGGGGCCAGTGAAGACCAGCAAGAGCTTTCAGGGCTGGCCCCTTCCTTGTGGGAGAAGGAGCCGGACGTTTGCCTTTTCGGAAAGAGGCTCTGCCGAGAGCGAACGCAGTGACATGCTGAGTCTCTGGGAAAGCACAGATGCCCAGTGCTGTTGTGCCTGTGGGTAGGGTGCACGGGGCCAGTGAAGACCAGCAAGAGCTTTCAGGGCTGGCCCCTTCCTTGTGGGAGAAGGAGCCGGACGTTTGCCTTTTCGGAAAGAGGCTCTGCCGAGAACGAGCGCCGTGAGATATGCCGTCTGTGGTTAAGCACAGATGCCCAGTGCTGTTGTGCCTATGCATAGGGTGCACGGGGCCAGTGAAGACCAGCAAGAGCTTTCAGGGCTGGCCCCTTCCTTGTGGGAGAAGGAGCCGGACGTTTGCCTTTTCGGAAAGAGGCTCTGCCGAGAACGAGCGCCGTGAGATATGCCGTCTGTGGTTAAGCACAGATGCCCAGTGCTGTTGTGCCTGTGGGTAGGGTGCACGGGGCCAGTGAAGACCAGCAAGAGCTTTCAGGGCTGGCCCCTTCCTTGTGGGAGAAGGAGACGGACGTTTGCCTTTTCGGAAAGAGGCTCTGCCGAGAACGAATGCCGTGAGATATGCCGTCTGTGGTTAAGCACAGATGCCCAGTGCTGTTGTGCCTGTGGGTAGGGTGCACGGGGCCAGTGAAGACCAGCAAGAGCTTTCAGGGCTGGCCCCTTCCTTGTGGGAGAAGGAGCCGGACGTTTGCCTTTTCGGAAAGAGGCTCTGCCGAGAACGAGCGCCGTGAGATATGCCGTCTGTGGTTAAGCACAGATGCCCATTGCTGTTGTGCCTATTCATAGCGTGCACGGGGCCAGTGAAGACCAGCAAGAGCTTTCAGGGCTGGCCCCTTCCTTGTGGGAGAAGGAGCCGGACGTTTGCCTTTTCGGAAAGAGGCTCTGCCGAGAACGAGCGCCGTGAGATATGCCGTCTGTGGTTAAGCACAGATGCCCAGTGCTGTTGTGCCTGTGGGTAGGGTGCACGGGGACAGTGAAGACCAGCAAGAGCTTTCAGGGCTGGCCCCTTCCTTGTGGGAGAAGGAGCCGGACGTTTGCCTTTTCGGAAAGAGGCTCTGCCGAGAGCGAACGCAGTGAGATGCTGAGTCTCTGGGAAAGCACAGATGCCCAGTGCTGTTGTGCCTGTGGGTAGTGTGCACGGGGCCAGTGAAGACCAGCAAGAGCTTTCAGGGCTGGCCCCTTCCTTGTGGGAGAAGGAGCCAGACGTTTGCCTTTTCGGAAAGAGGCTCTGCCGAGAACGAGCGCCGTGAGATATGCCGTCTGTGGTTAAGCACAGATGCCCAGTGCTGTTGTGCCTGTGGGTAGGGTGCACGGGGATAGTGAAGACCAGCAAGAGCTTTCAGGGCTGGCCCCTTCCTTGTGGGAGAAGGAGCCGGACGTTTGCCTTTTCGGAAAGCGGCTCTGCCGAGAGCGAACGCCGTGAGATATGCCGTCTGTGGTTAAGCACAGATGCCCAGTGCTGTTGTGCCTGTGGGTAGGGTGCACGGCGCCAGTGAAGACCAGCAAGAGCTTTCAGGGCTGGCCCCTTCCTTGTGGGAGAAGGAGCCGGACGTTTGCCTTTTCGGAAAGAGGCTCTGCCGAGAACGAGCGCCGTGAGATGCTGAGCGTCCTAAAAAGGCACTGATGCCCAGTGCTGTTGTGCCTGTGGATAGGGTGCACGGGGACAGTGAAGACCAGCAAGAGCTTTCAGGGCTGGCCCCTTCCTTGTGGGAGAAGGAGCCGGACGTTTGCCTTTTCGGAAAGAGGCTCTGCCGAGAACGAGCGCCGTGAGATGCTGAGCCTCTGAAAAAGGCACAGATGCCCAGTGCTGTTGTGCCTGTGGGTAGTGTGCACGGGGCCAGTGAAGACCAGCAAGAGCTTTCAGGGCTGGCCCCTTCCTTGTGGGAGAAGGAGCCGGACGTTTGCCTTTTCGGAAAAAGGCTCTGCCGAGAACGAGCACCGTGAGATGCTGAGTCTCTGGGAAAGCACAGATGCCCAGTGCTGTTGTGCCTGTGGGTAGGGTGCACGGGGCCAGTGAAGACCAGCAAGAGCTTTCAGGGCTGGCCCCTTCCTTGTGGGAGAAGGAGCCGGACGTTTGCCTTTTCGGAAAGAGGCTCTGCCGAGAACGAGCGCCGTGAGATATGCCGTCTGTGGTTAAGCACAGATGCTCATTGCTGTTGTGCCTGTGGGTAGGGTGCACGGGGCCAGTGAAGACCAGCAAGAGCTTTCAGGGCTGGCCCCTTCCTTGTGGGAGAAGGAGCCGGACGTTTGCCTTTTCGGAAAGAGGCTCTGCCGAGAACGAGCGCCGTGAGATGCTGAGTCTCTGGGAAAGCACAGATGCCCAGTGCTGTTGTGCCTATTCATATGGTGCACGGGGCCAGTGAAGACCAGCAAGAGCTTTCAGGGCTGGCCCCTTCCTTGTGGGAGAAGGAGCCGGACGTTTGCCTTTTCGGAAAGAGGCTCTGCCGAGAACGAGCGCCGTGAGATATGCCATCTGCGGTTAAGCACAGATGCCCAGTGCTGTTGTGCCTGTGGGTAGGGTGCACGGGGCCAGTGAAGACCAGCAAGAGCTTTCAGGGCTGGCCCCTTCCTTGTGGGAGAAGGAGCCGGACGTTTGCCTTTTCGGAAAGAGGCTCTGCCGAGAGCGAACGCAGTGAGAAGCTGAGTCTCTGGGAAAGCACAGATGCCCAGTGCTGTTGTGCCTGTGGGTAGGGTGCACGGGGCCAGTGAAGACCAGCAAGAGCTTTCAGGGCTGGCCCCTTCCTTGTGGGAGAAGGAGCCGGACGTTTGCCTTTTCGGAAAGAGGCTCTGCCGAGAACGAGCGCTGTGAGATATGCCGTCTGTGGTTAAGCACAGATGCCCAGTGCTGTTGTGCCTATTCATAAGGTGCACGGGGCCAGTGAAGACCAGCAAGAGCTTTCAGGGCTGGCCCCTTCCTTGTGGGAGAAGGAGCCGGACGTTTGCCTTTTCGGAAAGAGGCTCTGCCGAGAACGAGCGCCGTGAGATATGCCGTCTGTGGTTAAGCACAGATGCCCAGTGCTGTTGTGCCTGTGGGTAGGGTGCACGGGGACAGTGAAGACCAGCAAGAGCTTTCAGGGCTGGCCCCTTCCTTGTGGGAGAAGGAGCCGGACGTTTGCCTTTTCGGAAAGAGGCTCTGCCGAGAACGAGCGCCGTGAGATATGCCGTCTGTTGTTAAGCACAGATGCCCAGTGCTGTTGTGCCTGTGGGTAGGGTGCACGGGGCCAGTGAAGACCAGCAAGAGCTTTCAGGGCTGGCCCCTTCCTTGTGGGAGAAGGAGCCGGACGTTTGCCTTTTCGGAAAGAGGCTCTGCCGAGAGCGAACGCAGTGACATGCTGAGTCTCTGGGAAAGCACAGATGCCCAGTGCTGTTGTGCCTGTGGGTAGGGTGCACGGGGCCAGTGAAGACCAGCAAGAGCTTTCAGGGCTGGCCCCTTCCTTGTGGGAGAAGGAGCCGGACGTTTGCCTTTTCGGATAGAGGCTCTGCCGAGAACGAGCGCCGTGAGATATGCTGTCTGTGGTTGAGCACAGATGCCCAGTGCTGTTGTGCCTGTGGGTAGGGTGCACGGGGACAGTGAAGACCAGCAAGAGCTTTCAGGGCTGGCCCCTTCCTTGTGGGAGAAGGAGCCGGACATTTGCCTTTTCGGAAAGAGGCTCTGCCGAGAACGAGCGCCGTGAGATGCTGAGCGTCCTAAAAAGGCACAGATGCCCAGTGCTGTTGTGCCTGTGGGTAGGGTGCACGGGGACAGTGAAGACCAGCAAGAGCTTTCAGGGCTGGCCCCTTCCTTGTGGGAGAAGGAGCCGGACGTTTGCCTTTTCGGAAAGAGGCTCTGCCGAGAACGAGCGCCGTGAGATATGCCGTCTGTGGTTAAGCACAGATGCCCAGTGCTGTTGTGCCTGTGGGTAGGGTGCACGGGGCCAGTGAAGACCAGCAAGAGCTTTCAGGGCTGGCCCCTTCCTTGTGGGAGAAGGAGCCGGACGTTTGCCTTTTCGGAAAGAGGCTCTGCCGAGAACGAGCGCCGTGAGATGCTGATTCTCTGGGAAAGCACAGATGCCCAGTGCTGTTGTGCCTGTGGGTAGGGTGCACGGGGCCAGTGAAGACCAGCAAGAGCTTTCAGGGCTGGCCCCTTCCTTGTGGGAGAAGGAGCCGGACGTTTGCCTTTTCGGAAAGAGGCTCTGCCGAGAACGAGCGCCATGAGATATGCCGTCTGTGGTTAAGCACAGATGCCCAGTGCTGTTGTGCCTGTGGGTAGGGTGCACGGGGCCAGTGAAGACCAGCAAGAGCTTTCAGGGCTGGCCCCTTCCTTGTGGGAGAAGGAGCCGGACGTTTGCCTTTTCGGAAAGAGGCTCTGCCGAGAACGAGCGCCGTGAGATATGCCGTCTGTGGTTAAGCACAGATGCCCAGTGCTATTGTGCCTGTGGGTAGGGTGCACGGGGACAGTGAAGACCAGCAAGAGCTTTCAGGGCTGGCCCCTTCCTTGTGGGAGAAGGAGCCGGACGTTTGCCTTTTCGGAAAGAGGCTCTGCCGAGAGCGAACGCAGTGAGATGCTGAGTCTCTGGGAAAGCACAGATGCCCAGTGCTGTTGTTCCTATTCATAGGGTGCACGGGGCCAGTGAAGACCAGCAAGAGCTTTCAGGGCTGGCCCCTTCCTTGTGGGAGAATGAGCCGGACGTTTGCCTTTTTGGAAAGAGGCTCTGCCGAGAACGAGCGCCGTGAGATATGCCGTCTGTGGTTAAGCACAGATGCCCAGTGCTGTTGTGCCTGTGGGTAGGGTGCACGGGGCCAGTGAAGACCAGCAAGAGCTTTCAGGGCTGGCCCCTTCCTTGTGGGAGAAGGAGCCGGACGTTTGCCTTTTCGGAAAGAGGCTCTGCCGAGAACGAGCGCCGTGAGATATGCCGTCTGTGGTTAAGCACAGATGCCCAGTGCTGTTGTGCCTGTGGGTAGGGTGCACGGGGACAGTGAAGACCAGCAAGAGCTTTCAGATCTGGCCCCTTCCTTGTGGGAGAAGGAGCCGGATGTTTGCCTTTTCGGAAAGAGGCTCTGCCGAGAACGAGCGCCGTGAGATATGCCGTCTGTGGTTAAGCACAGATGCCCATTGCTGTTGTGCCTATTCATAGGGTGCACGGGGCCAGTGAAGACCAGCAAGAGCTTTCAGGGCTGGCCCCTTCCTTGTGGGAGAAGGAGCCGGACGTTTGCCTTTTCGGAAAGAGGCTCTGCCGAGAACGAGCGCCGTGAGATATGCTGTCTGTGGTTAAGCACAGATGCCCAGTGCTGTTGTGCCTGTGGGTAGGGTGCACGGGGCCAGTGAAGACCAGCAAGAGCTTTCAGGGCTGGCCCCTTCCTTGTGGGAGAAGGAGCCGGACGTTTGCCTTTTCGGAAAGAGGCTCTGCCGAGAAAGAGCGCCGTGAGATGCTGAGCGTCCTAAAAAGGCACAGATGCCCAGTGCTGTTGTGCCTGTGGGTAGGGTGCACGGAGACAGTGAAGACCAGCAAGAGCTTTCAGGGCTGGCCTCTTCCTTGTGGGAGAAGGAGCCGGACGTTTGCCTTTTCGGAAAGAGGCTCTGCCAAGAACGAGCGCCGTGAGATATGCCGTCTGTGGTTAAGCACAGATGCCCAGTGCTGTTGTGCCTATGCACAGGGTGCACGGGGTCAGTGAAGACCAGCAAGAGCTTTCAGGGCTGGCCCCTTCCTTGTGGGAGAAGGAGCCGGACGTTTGCCTTTTCGGAAAGAGGCTCTGCCGAGAACGAGCGCCGTGAGATGCTGATTCTCTGGGAAAGCACAGATGCCCAGTGCTGTTGTGCCGGTGGTTAGGGTGCACGGGGCCAGTGAAGACCAGCAAGAGCTTTCAGGGCTGGCCCCTTCCTTGTGGGAGAAGGAGCCGGACGTTTGCCTTTTCGGAAAGAGGCTCTGCCGAGAACGAGCGCCGTGAGATATGCCGTCTGTGGTTAAGCACAGATGCCCAGTGCTGTTGTGCCTGTGGGTAGGGTGCACGGGGCCAGTGAAGACCAGCAAGAGCTTTCAGGGCTGGCCCCTTCCTTGTGGGAGAAGGAGCCGGACGTTTGCCTTTTCGGAAAGAGGCTCTGCCGAGAGCGAACGCAGTGAGATGCTGAGTCTCTGGGAAAGCACAGATGCCCAGTGCTGTTGTGCCTGTGGGTAGGGTGCACGGGGCCAGTGAAGACCAGCAAGAGCTTTCAGGGCTGGCCCCTTCCTTGTGGGAGAAGGAGCCGGACGTTTGCCTTTTCGGAAAGAGGCTCTGCCGAGAACGAGCGCCGTGAGATATGCCGTCTGTGGTTAAGCACAGATGCCCAGTGCTGTTGTGCCTGTGGGTAGGGTGCACGGGGACAGTGAAGACCAGCAAGAGCTTTCAGGGCTGGCCCCTTCCTTGTGGGAGAAGGAGCCGGACGTTTGCCTTTTCGGAAAGAAGCTCTGCCGAGAACGAGCGCCGTGAGATATGCTGTCTGTTGTTAAGCACAGATGCCCAGTGCTGTTGTGCCTGTGGGTAGGGTGCACGGGGCCAGTGAAGACCAGCAAGAGCTTTCAGGGCTGGCCCCTTCCTTGTGGGAGAAGGAGCCGGACGTTTGCCTTTTCGGAAAGAGGCACTGCCGAGAACGAGCGCCGTGAGATATGCCGTCTGTGGTTAAGCACAGATGCCCAGTGCTGTTGTGCCTGTGGGTAGGGTGCACGGGGCCAGTGAAGACCAGCAAGAGCTTTCAGGGCTGGCCCCTTCCTTGTGGGAGAAGGAGCCGGACGTTTGCCTTTTCGGAAAGAGGCTCTGCCGAGAACGAGCGCCGTGAGATATGCCGTCTGTGGTTAAGCACAGATGCCCATTGGTGTTGTGCCTGTGGGTAGGGTGCACGGGGCCAGTGAAGACCAGCAAGAGCTTTCAGGGCTGGCCCCTTCCTTGTGGGAGAAGGAGCCGGACGTTTGCCTTTTCGGAAAGAGGCTCTGCCGAGAACGAGCGCCGTGAGATATGCCGTCTGTGGTTAAGCACAGATGCCCAGTGCTGTTGTGCCTGTGGGTAGGGTGCACGGGGCCAGTGAAGACCAGCAAGAGCTTTCAGGGCTGGCCCCTTCCTTGTGGGAGAAGGAGCCGGACGTTTGCCTTTTCGGAAAGAGGCTCTGCCGAGAACGAGCGCCGTGAGATATGCCGTCTGTGGTTAAGCACAGATGCCCAGTGCTGTTGTGCCTGTGGGTAGGGTGCACGGGGCCAGTGAAGACCAGCAAGAGCTTTCAGGGCTGGCCCCTTCCTTGTGGGAGAAGGAGCCAGACGTTTGCCTTTTCGGAAAGAGGCTCTGCCGAGAACGAGCGCCGTGAGATATGCCGTCTGTGGTTAAGCACAGATGCCCAGTGCTGTTGTGCCTGTGGGTAGGGTGCACGGGGCCAGTGAAGACCAGCAAGAGCTTTCAGGGCTGGCCCCTTCCTTGTGGGAGAAGGAGCCGGACGTTTGCCTTTTCGGAAAGAGGCTCTGCCGAGAACGAGCGCCGTGAGATATGCCGTCTGTGGTTAAGCACAGATGCCCAGTGCTGTTGTGCCTGTGGGTAGGGTGCACGGGGCCAGTGAAGACCAGCAAGAGCTTTCAGGGCTGGCCCCTTCCTTGTGGGAGAAGGAGCCGGACGTTTGCCTTTTCGGAAAGAGGCTCTGCCGAGAACGAGCGCCGTGAGATGCTGATTCTCTGGGAAAGCACAGATGCCCAGTGCTGTTGTGCCTGTGGCTAGGGTGCACGGGGACAGTGAAGACCAGCAAGAGCTTTCAGGGCTGGCCCCTTCCTTGTGGGAGAAGGAGCCGGACGTTTGCCTTTTCGGAAAGAGGCTCTGCCGAGAACGAGCGCCGTGAGATATGCCGTCTGTGGTTAAGCACAGATGCCCAGTGCTGTTGTGCCTGTGCGTAGGGTGCACGGGGCCAGTGAAGACCAGCAAGAGCTTTCAGGGCTGGCCCCTTCCTTGTGGGAGAAGGAGCCGGACGTTTGCCTTTTCGGAAAGAAGCTCTGCCGAGAACGAGCGCCGTGAGATATGCTGTCTGTGGTTAAGCACAGATGCCCAGTGCTGTTGTGCCTATTCATAGGGTGCACGGGGACAGTGAAGACCAGCAAGAGCTTTCAGGGCTGGCCCCTTCCTTGTGGGAGAAGGAGCCGGACATTTGCCTTTTCGAAAAGAGGCTCTGCCGAGAACGAGCGCCGTGAGATGCTGAGCGTCCTAAAAAGGCACAGATGCCCAGTGCTGTTGTGCCTGTGGGTAGGGTGCACGGGGCCAGTGAAGACCAGCAAGAGCTTTCAGGGCTGGCCCCTTCCTTGTGGGAGAAGGAGCCGGACGTTTGCCTTTTCGGAAAGAGGCTCTGCCAAGAACGAGCGCCGTGAGATATGCCGTCTGTGGTTAAGCACAGATGCCCAGTGCTGTTGTGCCTGTGGGTAGGGTGCACGGGGCCAGTGAAGACCAGCAAGAGCTTTCAGGGCTGGCCCCTTCCTTGTGGGAGAAGGAGCCGGACGTTTGCCTTTTCGGAAAGAGGCTCTGCCGAGAACGAGCGCCGTGAGATGCTGATTCTCTGGGAAAGCACAGATGCCCAGTGCTGTTGTGCCTGTGGGTAGGGTGCACGGGGCCAGTGAAGACCAGCAAGAGCTTTCAGGGCTGGCCCCTTCCTTGTGGGAGAAGGAGCCGGACGTTTGCCTTTTCGGAAAGAGGCTCTGCCGAGAACGAGCGCCGTGAGATATGCCGTCTGTGGTTAAGCACAGATGCCCAGTGCTGTTGTGCCTGTGGGTAGGGTGCACGGGGCCAGTGAAGACCAGCAAGAGCTTTCAGGGCTGGCCCCTTCCTTGTGGGAGAAGGAGCCGGATGTTTGCCTTTTCGGAAAGAGGCTCTGCCGAGAACGAGCGCCGTGAGATGCTGATTCTCTGGGAAAGCACAGATGCCCAGTGCTGTTGTGCCTGTGGGTAGGGTGCACGGGGCCAGTGAAGACCAGCAAGAGCTTTCAGGGCTGGCCCCTTCCTTGTGGGAGAAGGAGCCGGACGTTTGCCTTTTCGGAAAGAGGCTCTGCCGAGAACGAGCGCCATGAGATATGCCGTCTGTGGTTAAGCACAGATGCCCAGTGCTGTTGTGCCTGTGGGTAGGGTGCACGGGGCCAGTGAAGACCAGCAAGAGCTTTCAGGGCTGGCCCCTTCCTTGTGGGAGAAGGAGCCGGACGTTTGCCTTTTCGGAAAGAGGCTCTGCCGAGAACGAGCGCCGTGAGATATGCCGTCTGTGGTTAAGCACAGATGCCCAGTGCTATTGTGCCTGTGGGTAGGGTGCACGGGGACAGTGAAGACCAGCAAGAGCTTTCAGGGCTGGCCCCTTCCTTGTGGGAGAAGGAGCCGGACGTTTGCCTTTTCGGAAAGAGGCTCTGCCGAGAACGAACGCAGTGAGATGCTGAGTCTCTGGGAAAGCACAGATGCCCAGTGCTGTTGTTCCTATTCATAGGGTGCACGGGGCCAGTGAAGACCAGCAAGAGCTTTCAGGGCTGGCCCCTTCCTTGTGGGAGAATGAGCCGGACGTTTGCCTTTTTGGAAAGAGGCTCTGCCGAGAACGAGCGCCGTGAGATATGCCGTCTGTGGTTAAGCACAGATGCCCAGTGCTGTTGTGCCTGTGGGTAGGGTGCACGGGGCCAGTGAAGACCAGCAAGAGCTTTCAGATCTGGCCCCTTCCTTGTGGGAGAAGGAGCCGGACGTTTGCCTTTTCGGAAAGAGGCTCTGCCGAGAACGAGCGCCGTGAGATATGCCGTCTGTGGTTAAGCACAGATGCCCAGTGCTGTTGTGCCTGTGGGTAGGGTGCACGGGGACAGTGAAGACCAGCAAGAGCTTTCAGATCTGGCCCCTTCCTTGTGGGAGAAGGAGCCGGATGTTTGCCTTTTCGGAAAGAGGCTCTGCCAAGAACGAGCGCCGTGAGATATGCCGTCTGTGGTTAAGCACAGATGCCCATTGCTGTTGTGCCTATTCATAGGGTGCACGGGGCCAGTGAAGACCAGCAAGAGCTTTCAGGGCTGGCCCCTTCCTTGTGGGAGAAGGAGCCGGACGTTTGCCTTTTCGGAAAGAGGCTCTGCCGAGAACGAGCGCCGTGAGATATGCTGTCTGTGGTTAAGCACAGATGCCCAGTGCTGTTGTGCCTGTGGGTAGGGTGCACGGGGCCAGTGAAGACCAGCAAGAGCTTTCAGGGCTGGCCCCTTCCTTGTGGGAGAAGGAGCCGGACGTTTGCCTTTTCGGAAAGAGGCTCTGCCGAGAACGAGCGCCGTGAGATGCTGAGCGTCCTAAAAAGGCACAGATGCCCAGTGCTGTTGTGCCTGTGGGTAGGGTGCACGGAGACAGTGAAGACCAGCAAGAGCTTTCAGGGCTGGCCTCTTCCTTGTGGGAGAAGGAGCCGGACGTTTGCCTTTTCGGAAAGAGGCTCTGCCAAGAACGAGCGCCGTGAGATATGCCGTCTGTGGTTAAGCACAGATGCCCAGTGCTGTTGTGCCTATGCACAGGGTGCACGGGGTCAGTGAAGACCAGCAAGAGCTTTCAGGGCTGGCCCCTTCCTTGTGGGAGAAGGAGCCGGACGTTTGCCTTTTCGGAAAGAGGCTCTGCCGAGAACGAGCGCCGTGAGATGCTGATTCTCTGGGAAAGCACAGATGCCCAGTGCTGTTGTGCCGGTGGTTAGGGTGCACGGGGCCAGTGAAGACCAGCAAGAGCTTTCAGGGCTGGCCCCTTCCTTGTGGGAGAAGGAGCCGGACGTTTGCCTTTTCGGAAAGAGGCTCTGCCGAGAACGAGCGCCGTGAGATATGCCGTCTGTGGTTAAGCACAGATGCCCAGTGCTGTTGTGCCTGTGGGTAGGGTGCACGGGGCCAGTGAAGACCAGCAAGAGCTTTCAGGGCTGGCCCCTTCCTTGTGGGAGAAGGAGCCGGACGTTTGCCTTTTCGGAAAGAGGCTCTGCCGAGAGCGAACGCAGTGAGATGCTGAGTCTCTGGGAAAGCACAGATGCCCAGTGCTGTTGTGCCTGTGGGTAGGGTGCACGGGGCCAGTGAAGACCAGCAAGAGCTTTCAGGGCTGGCCCCTTCCTTGTGGGAGAAGGAGCCGGACGTTTGCCTTTTCGGAAAGAGGCTCTGCCGAGAACGAGCGCCGTGAGATATGCCGTCTGTGGTTAAGCACAGATGCCCAGTGCTGTTGTGCCTGTGGGTAGGGTGCACGGGGACAGTGAAGACCAGCAAGAGCTTTCAGGGCTGGCCCCTTCCTTGTGGGAGAAGGAGCCGGACGTTTGCCTTTTCGGAAAGAAGCTCTGCCGAGAACGAGCGCCGTGAGATATGCTGTCTGTTGTTAAGCACAGATGCCCAGTGCTGTTGTGCCTGTGGGTAGGGTGCACGGGGCCAGTGAAGACCAGCAAGAGCTTTCAGGGCTGGCCCCTTCCTTGTGGGAGAAGGAGCCGGACGTTTGCCTTTTCGGAAAGAGGCACTGCCGAGAACGAGCGCCGTGAGATATGCCGTCTGTGGTTAAGCACAGATGCCCAGTGCTGTTGTGCCTGTGGGTAGGGTGCACGGGGCCAGTGAAGACCAGCAAGAGCTTTCAGGGCTGGCCCCTTCCTTGTGGGAGAAGGAGCCGGACGTTTGCCTTTTCGGAAAGAGGCTCTGCCGAGAACGAGCGCCGTGAGATATGCCGTCTGTGGTTAAGCACCGATGCCCATTGGTGTTGTGCCTGTGGGTAGGGTGCACGGGGCCAGTGAAGACCAGCAAGAGCTTTCAGGGCTGGCCCCTTCCTTGTGGGAGAAGGAGCCGGACGTTTGCCTTTTCGGAAAGAGGCTCTGCCGAGAACGAGCGCCGTGAGATATGCCGTCTGTGGTTAAGCACAGATGCCCAGTGCTGTTGTGCCTGTGGGTAGGGTGCACGGGGCCAGTGAAGACCAGCAAGAGCTTTCAGGGCTGGCCCCTTCCTTGTGGGAGAAGGAGCCGGACGTTTGCCTTTTCGGAAAGAGGCTCTGCCGAGAACGAGCGCCGTGAGATATGCCGTCTGTGGTTAAGCACAGATGCCCAGTGCTGTTGTGCCTGTGGGTAGGGTGCACGGGGCCAGTGAAGACCAGCAAGAGCTTTCAGGGCTGGCCCCTTCCTTGTGGGAGAAGGAGCCGGACGTTTGCCTTTTCGGAAAGAGGCTCTGCCGAGAACGAGCGCCGTGAGATATGCCGTCTGTGGTTAAGCACAGATGCCCAGTGCTGTTGTGCCTGTGCGTAGGGTGCACGGGGCCAGTGAAGACCAGCAAGAGCTTTCAGGGCTGGCCCCTTCCTTGTGGGAGAAGGAGCCGGACGTTTGCCTTTTCGGAAAGAAGCTCTGCCGAGAACGAGCGCCGTGAGATATGCTGTCTGTGGTTAAGCACAGATGCCCAGTGCTGTTGTGCCTATTCATAGGGTGCACGGGGACAGTGAAGACCAGCAAGAGCTTTCAGGGCTGGCCCCTTCCTTGTGGGAGAAGGAGCCGGACATTTGCCTTTTCGAAAAGAGGCTCTGCCGAGAACGAGCGCCGTGAGATGCTGAGCGTCCTAAAAAGGCACAGATGCCCAGTGCTGTTGTGCCTGTGGGTAGGGTGCACGGGGCCAGTGAAGACCAGCAAGAGCTTTCAGGGCTGGCCCCTTCCTTGTGGGAGAAGGAGCCGGACGTTTGCCTTTACGGAAAGAGGCTCTGCCAAGAACGAGCGCCGTGAGATATGCCGTCTGTGGTTAAGCACAGATGCCCAGTGCTGTTGTGCCTGTGGGTAGGGTGCACGGGGCCAGTGAAGACCAGCAAGAGCTTTCAGGGCTGGCCCCTTCCTTGTGGGAGAAGGAGCCGGACGTTTGCCTTTTCGGAAAGAGGCTCTGCCGAGAACGAGCGCCGTGAGATGCTGATTCTCTGGGAAAGCACAGATGCCCAGTGCTGTTGTGCCTGTGGGTAGGGTGCACGGGGCCAGTGAAGACCAGCAAGAGCTTTCAGGGCTGGCCCCTTCCTTGTGGGAGAAGGAGCCGGACGTTTGCCTTTTCGGAAAGAGGCTCTGCCGAGAACGAGCGCCGTGAGATATGCCGTCTGTGGTTAAGCACAGATGCCCAGTGCTGTTGTGCCTGTGGGTAGGGTGCACGGGGCCAGTGAAGACCAGCAAGAGCTTTCAGGGCTGGCCCCTTCCTTGTGGGAGAAGGAGCCGGACGTTTGCCTTTTCGGAAAGAGGCTCTGCCGAGAACGAGCGCCGTGAGATGCTGATTCTCTGGGAAAGCACAGATGCCCAGTGCTGTTGTGCCTGTGGGTAGGGTGCACGGGGACAGTGAAGACCAGCAAGAGCTTTCAGGGCTGGCCCCTTCCTTGTGGGAGAAGGAGCCGGACGTTTGCCTTTTCGGAAAGAGGCTCTGCCGAGAACGAGCGCCGTGAGATATGCCGTCTGTGGTTAAGCACAGATGCCCATTGCTGTTGTGCCTGTGGGTAGGGTGCACGGGGCCAGTGAAGACCAGCAAGAGCTTTCAGGGCTGGCCCCTTCCTTGTGGGAGAAGGAGCCGGACGTTTGCCTTTTCGGAAAGAGGCTCTGCCGAGAACGAGCGCCGTGAGATATGCCGTCTGAGGTTAAGCACAGATGCCCATTGCTGTTGTGCCTGTGGGTAGGGTGCACGGGGCCAGTGAAGACCAGCAAGAGTTTTCAGGGCTGGCCCCTTCCTCGTGGGAGAAGGAGCTGGACGTTTGCCTTTTCGGAAAGAGGCTCTGCCGAGAACGAGCGCCGTGCATATGCCGTCAGTGGTTAAGCACAGATGCCCAGTGCTGTTGTGCCTGTGGGTAGGGTGCACGGGGCCAGTGAAGACCAGCAAGAGCTTTCAGGGCTGGCCCCTTCCTTGTGGGAGAAGGAGCCGGACGTTTGCCTTTTCGGAAAGAGGCTCTGCCGAGAACGAGCGCCGTGAGATGCTGATTCTCTGGGAAAGCACAGATGCCCAGTGCTGTTGTGCCTGTGGGTAGGGTGCACGGGGACAGTGAAGACCAGCAAGAGCTTTCAGGGCTGGCCCCTTCCTTGTGGGAGAAGGAGCCGGACGTTTGCCTTTTCGGAAAGAGGCTCTGCCGAGAACGAGCGCCGTGAGATATGCCGTCTGTGGTTAAGCACAGATGCCCATTGCTGTTGTGCCTGTGGGTAGGGTGCACGGGGCCAGTGAAGACCAGCAAGAGCTTTCAGGGCTGGCCCCTTCCTTGTGGGAGAAGGAGCCGGACGTTTGCCTTTTCGGAAAGAGGCTCTGCCGAGAACGAGCGCCGTGAGATATGCCGTCTGAGGTTAAGCACAGATGCCCATTGCTGTTGTGCCTGTGGGTAGGGTGCACAGGGACAGTGAAGACCAGCAAGAGTTTTCAGGGCTGGCCCCTTCCTCGTGGGAGAAGGAGCTGGACGTTTGCCTTTTCGGAAAGAGGCTCTACCGAGAACGAGCGCCGTGCATATGCCGTCAGTGGTTAAGCACAGATGCCCAGTGCTGTTGTGCCTGTGGGTAGGGTGCACGGGGCCAGTGAAGACCAGCAAGAGCTTTCAGGGCTGGCCCCTTCCTTGTGGGAGAAGGAGCCGGACGTTTGCCTTTTCGGAAAGAGGCTCTGCCGAGAACGAGCGCCGTGAGATGCTGATTCTCTGGGAAAGCACAGATGCCCAGTGCTGTTGTGCCTGTGGGTAGGGTGCACGGGGACAGTGAAGACCAGCAAGAGCTTTCAGGGCTGGCCCCTTCCTTGTGGGAGAAGGAGCCGGACGTTTGCCTTTTCGGAAAGAGGCTCTGCCGAGAACGAGCGCCGTGAGATATGCCGTCTGTGGTTAAGCACAGATGCCCATTGCTGTTGTGCCTGTGGGTAGGGTGCACGGGGCCAGTGAAGACCAGCAAGAGCTTTCAGGGCTGGCCCCTTCCTTGTGGGAGAAGGAGCCGGACGTTTGCCTTTTCGGAAAGAGGCTCTGCCGAGAACGAGCGCCGTGAGATATGCCGTCTGAGGTTAAGCACAGATGCCCATTGCTGTTGTGCCTGTGGGTAGGGTGCACGGGGACAGTGAAGACCAGCAAGAGTTTTCAGGGCTGGCCCCTTCCTCGTGGGAGAAGGAGCTGGACGTTTGCCTTTTCGGAAAGAGGCTCTGCCGAGAACGAGCGCCGTGCATATGCCGTCAGTGGTTAAGCACAGATGCCCAGTGCTGTTGTGCCTGTGGATAGGGTGCACGGGGACAGTGAAGACCAGCAAGAGCTTTCAGCGCTGGCCCCTTCCTTGTGGGAGAAGGAGCCGGACGTTTGCCTTTTCGGAAAGAGGCTCTGCCGAGAACGAGCGCCGTGAGATATGCCGTCTGTGGTTAAGCACAGATGCCCAGTGCTGTTGTGCCTGTGGGTAGGGTGCACGGGGCCAGTGAAGACCAGCAAGAGCTTTCAGGGCTGGCCCCTTCCTTGTGGGAGAAGGAGCCGGACGTTTGCCTTTTCGGAAAGAGGCTCTGCCGAGAACGAGCGCCGTGAGATATGCCGTCTGTGGTTAAGCACAGATGCCCAGTGCTGTTGTGCCTGTGGGTAGGGTGCACGGGGACAGTGAAGACCAGCAAGAGCTTTCAGGGCTGGCCCCTTCCTTGTGGGAGAAGGAGCCGGACGTTTGCCTTTTCGGAAAGAGGCTCTGCCGAGAACGAGCGCCGTGAGATATGCCGTCTGTGGTTAAGCACAGATGCCCAGTGCTGTTGTGCCTGTGGGTAGGGTGCACGGGGCCAGTGAAGACCAGCAAGAGCTTTCAGGGCTGGCCCCTTCCTTGTGGGAGAAGGAGCCGGACGTTTGCCTTTTCGGAAAGAGGCTCTGCCGAGAACGAGCGCCGTGAGATATGCCGTCTGTGGTTAAGCACAGATGCCCAGTGCTGTTGTGCCTGTGGGTAGGGTGCACGGGGCCAGTGAAGACCAGCAAGAGCTTTCAGGGCTGGCCCCTTCCTTGTGGGAGAAGGAGCCGGACATTTGCCTTTTCGGAAAGAGGCTCTGCCGAGAACGAGCGCCGTGAGATGCTGAGCGTCCTAAAAAGGCACAGATGCCCAGTGCTGTTGTGCCTGTGGGTAGGGTGCACGGGGCCAGTGAAGACCAGCAAGAGCTTTCAGGGCTGGCCCCTTCCTTGTGGGAGAAGGAGCCGGACGTTTGCCTTTACGGAAAGAGGCTCTGCCGAGAACGAGCGCCGTGAGATATGCCGTCTGTGGTTAAGCACAGATGCCCAGTGCTGTTGTGCCTATGCACAGGGTGCACGGGGCCAGTGAAGACCAGCAAGAGCTTTCAGGGCTGGCCCCTTCCTTGTGGGAGAAGGAGCCGGACGTTTGCCTTTTCGGAAAGAGGCTCTGCCGAGAACGAGCGCCGTGAGATGCTGATTCTCTGGGAAAGCACAGAAGCCCAGTGCTGTTGTGCCTGTGGGTAGGGTGCACGGGGACAGTGAAGACCAGCAAGAGCTTTCAGCGCTGGCCCCTTCCTTGTGGGAGAAGGAGCCGGACGTTTGCCTATTGGGAAAGAGGCTCTGCCGAGAACGAGCGCCGTGAGATGCTGATTCTCTGGGAAAGCACAGATGCCCAGTGCTGTTGTGCCTGTGGGTAGGGTGCACGGGGACAGTGAAGACCAGCAAGAGCTTTCAGGGCTGGCCCCTTCCTTGTGGGAGAAGGAGCCGGACGTTTGCCTTTTCGGAAAGAGGCTCTGCCGAGAACGAGCGCCGTGAGATATGCCGTCTGTGGTTAAGCACAGATGCCCATTGCTGTTGTGCCTGTGGGTAGGGTGCACGGGGCCAGTGAAGACCAGCAAGAGTTTTCAGGGCTGGCCCCTTCCTCGTGGGAGAAGGAGCTGGACGTTTGCCTTTTCGGAAAGAGGCTCTACCGAGAACGAGCGCCGTGCATATGCCGTCAGTGGTTAAGCACAGATGCCCAGTGCTGTTGTGCCTATGCATAGGGTGCACGGGGACAGTGAAGACCAGCAAGAGCTTTCAGCGCTGGCCCCTTCCTTGTGGGAGAAGGAGCCGGACGTTTGCCTTTTCGGAAAGAGGCTCTGCCGAGAACGAGCGCCGTGAGATATGCCGTCTGTGGTTAAGCAGAGATGCCCAGTGCTGTTGTGCCTGTGGGTAGGGTGCACGGGGCCAGTGAAGACCAGCAAGAGCTTTCAGGGCTGGCCCCTTCCTTGTGGGAGAAGGAGCCGGACGTTTGCCTTTTCGGAAAGAGGCTCTGCCGAGAACGAGCGCCGTGAGATGCTGAGTCTCTGGGAAAGCACAGATGCCCAGTGCTGTTGTGCCTGTGGGTAGGGTGCACGGGGACAGTGAAGACCAGCAAGAGCTTTCAGGGCTGGCCCCTTCCTTGTGGGAGAAGGAGCCGGACGTTTGCCTTTTCGGAAAGAGGCTCTGCCGAGAACGAGCGCCGTGAGATATGCCGTCTGTGGTTAAGCACAGATGCCCAGTGCTGTTGTGCCTGTGGGTAGGGTGCACGGGGCCAGTGAAGACCAGCAAGAGCTTTCAGGGCTGGCCCCTTCCTTGTGGGAGAAGGAGCCGGACGTTTGCCTTTTCGGAAAGAGGCTCTGCCGAGAACGAGCGCCGTGAGATATGCCGTCTGTGGTTAAGCACAGATGCCCAGTGCTGTTGTGCCTGTGGGTAGGGTGCACGGGGCCAGTGAAGACCAGCAAGAGCTTTCAGGGCTGGCCCCTTCCTTGTGGGAGAAGGAGCCGGACGTTTGCCTTTTCGGAAAGAGGCTCTGCCGAGAACGAGCGCCGTGAGATGCTGAGCGTCCTAAAAAGGCACAGATGCCCAGTGCTGTTGTGCCTGTGGGTAGGGTGCACGGGGCCAGTGAAGACCAGCAAGAGCTTTCAGGGCTGGCCCCTTCCTTGTGGGAGAAGGAGCCGGACGTTTGCCTTTTCGGAAAGAGGCTCTGCCGAGAACGAGCGCCGTGAGATATGCCGTCTGTGGTTAAGCACAGATGCCCAGTGCTGTTGTGCCTGTGGGTAGGGTGCACGGGGCCAGTGAAGACCAGCAAGAGCTTTCAGGGCTGGCCCCTTCCTTGTGGGAGAAGGAGCCGGACGTTTGCCTTTTCGGAAAGAGGCTCTGCCGAGAACGAGCGCCGTGAGATGCTGATTCTCTGGGAAAGCACAGATGCCCAGTGCTGTTGTGCCTGTGGGTAGGGTGCACGGGGACAGTGAAGACCAGCAAGAGCTTTCAGGGCTGGCCCCTTCCTTGTGGGAGAAGGAGCCGGACGTTTGCCTTTTCGGAAAGAGGCTCTGCCGAGAACGAGCGCCGTGAGATATGCCGTCTGTGGTTAAGCACAGATGCCCAGTGCTGTTGTGCCTATTCATAGCGTGCACGGGGCCAGTGAAGACCAGCAAGAGCTTTCAGGGCTGGCCCCTTCCTTGTGGGAGAAGGAGCCGGACGTTTGCCTTTTCGGAAAGAGGCTCTGCCGAGAACGAGCGCCGTGAGATGCTGATTCTCTGGGAAAGCACAGATGCCCAGTGCTGTTGTGCCTGTGGATAGGGTGCACGGGGACAGTGAAGACCAGCAAGAGCTTTCAGGGCTGGCCCCTTCCTTGTGGGAGAAGGAGCCGGACGTTTGCCTTTTCGGAAAGAGGCTCTGCCGAGAACGAGCGCCGTGAGATATGCCGTCTGTGGTTAAGCACAGATGCCCATTGCTGTTGTGCCTGTGGGTAGGGTGCACGGGGACAGTGAAGACCAGCAAGAGCTTTCAGGGCTGGCCCCTTCCTTGTGGGAGAAGGAGCCGGACGTTTGCCTTTTCGGAAAGAGGCTCTGCCGAGAACGAGCGCCGTGAGATATGCTGTCTGTGGTTAAGCACAGATGCCCAGTGCTGTTGTGCCTGTGGGTAGGGTGCACGGGGACAGTGAAGACCAGCAAGAGCTTTCAGGGCTGGCCCCTTCCTTGTGGGAGAAGGAGCCGGACGTTTGCCTTTTCGGAAAGAGGCTCTGCCGAGAACGAGCGCCGTGAGATGCTGAGCGTCCTAAAAAGGCACAGATGCCCAGTGCTGTTGTGCCTGTGGGTAGGGTGCACGGGGCCAGTGAAGACCAGCAAGAGCTTTCAGGGCTGGCCCCTTCCTTGTGGGAGAAGGAGCCGGACGTTTGCCTTTTCGGAAAGAGGCTCTGCCGAGAACGAGCGCCGTGAGATATGCCGTCTGTGGTTAAGCACAGATGCCCAGTGCTGTTGTGCCTATGCACAGGGTGCACGGGTCCAGTGAAGACCAGCAAGAGCTTTCAGGACTGGCCCCTTCCTTGTGGGAGAAGGAGCCGGACGTTTGCCTTTTCGGAAAGAGGCTCTGCCGAGAACGAGCGCCGTGAGATGCTGATTCTCTGGGAAAGCACAGATGCCCAGTGCTGTTGTGCCTGTGGGTAGGGTGCACGGGGCCAGTGAAGACCAGCAAGAGCTTTCAGGGCTGGCCCCTTCCTTGTGGGAGAAGGAGCCGGACGTTTGCCTTTTCGGAAAGAGGCTCTGCCGAGAACGAGCGCCGTGAGATATGCCATCTGTGGTTAAGCACAGATGCCCAGTGCTGTTGTGCCTGTGGGTAGGGTGCACGGGGCCAGTGAAGACCAGCAAGAGCTTTCAGGGCTGGCCCCTTCCTTGTGGGAGAAGGAGCCGGACGTTTGCCTTTTCGGAAAGAGGCTCTGCCGAGAACGAACGCCGTGAGATATGCCGTCTGTGGTTAAGCACAGATGCCCAGTGCTGTTGTGCCTATTCATAGGGTGCACGGGGACAGTGAAGACCAGCAAGAGCTTTCAGGGCTGGCCCCTTCCTTGTGGGAGAAGGAGCCGGACGTTTGCCTTTTCGGAAAGAGGCTCTGCCGAGAACGAGCGCCGTGAGATATGCCGTCTGTGGTCAAGCACAGATGCCCAGTGCTGTTGTGCCTGTGGGTAGGGTGCACGGGGACAGTGAAGACCAGCATGAGTTTTCAGGGCTGGCCCCTTCCTTGTGGGAGAAGGAGCTGGACGTTTGCCTTTTCGGAAAGAGGCTCTGCCGAGAACGAGCGCCGTGAGATATGCCGTCTGTGGTTAAGCACAGATGCCCAGTGCTGTTGTGCCTGTGGGTAGGGTGCACGGGGCCAGTGAAGACCAGCAAGAGCTTTCAGCGCTGGCCCCTTCCTTGTGGGAGAAGGAGCCGGACGTTTGCCTTTTCGGAAAGAGGCTCTGCCGAGAACAAGCGCCGTGAGATGCTGAGCCTCTGGGAAAGCACAGATGCCCAGTGCTGTTGTGCCTGTGGATAGGGTGCACGGGGACAGTGAAGACCAGCAAGAGCTTTCAGGGCTGGCCCCTTCCTTGTGGGAGAAGGAGCCGGACGTTTGCCTTTTCGGAAAGAGGCTCTGCCGAGAACGAGCGCCATGAGATATGCCGTCTGTGGTTAAGCACAGATGCCCAGTGCTGTTGTGCCTATTCATAGGGTGCACGGGGCCAGTGAAGACCATCAAGAGCTTTCAGGGCTGGCCCCTTCCTTGTGGGAGAAGGAGCCGGACGTTTGCCTTTTCGGAAAGAGGCTCTGCCGAGAACGAGCGCCGTGAGATATGCCGTCTGTGGTTAAGCACAGATGCCCATTGCTGTTGTGCCTGTGGGTAGGGTGCACGGGGCCAGTGAAGACCAGCAAGAGCTTTCAGGGCTGGCCCCTTCCTTGTGGGAGAAGGAGCCGGACGTTTGCCTTTACGGAAAGAGGCTCTGCCAAGAACGAGCGCCGTGAGATATGCCGTCTGTGGTTAAGCACAGATGCCCAGTGCTGTTGTGCCTATGCACAGGGTGCACGGGGCCAGTGAAGACCAGCAAGAGCTTTCAGGGCTGGCCCCTTCCTTGTGGGAGAAGGAGCCGGACGTTTGCCTTTTCGGAAAGAGGCTCTGCCGAGAACGAGCGCCGTGAGATGCTGATTCTCTGGGAAAGCACAGAAGCCCAGTGCTGTTGTGCCTGTGGGTAGGGTGCACGGGGCCAGTGAAGACCAGCAAGAGCTTTCAGGGCTGGCCCCTTCCTTGTGGGAGAAGGAGCCGGACGTTTGCCTTTTCGGAAAGAGGCTCTGCCGAGAACGAGCGCCGTGAGATATGCCGTCTGTGGTTAAGCACAGATGCCCAGTGCTGTTGTGCCTATGCACAGGGTGCACGGGTCCAGTGAAGACCAGCAAGAGCTTTCAGGGCTGGCCCCTTCCTTGTGGGAGAAGGAGCCGGACGTTTGCCTTTTCGGAAAGAGGCTCTGCCGAGAACGAGCGCCGTGAGATGCTGAGTCTCTGGGAAAGCACAGATGCCCAGTGCTGTTGTGCCTGTGGGTAGGGTGCACGGGGACAGTGAAGACCAGCAAGAGCTTTCAGGGCTGGCCCCTTCCTTGTGGGAGAAGGAGCCGGACGTTTGCCTTTTCGGAAAGAGGCTCTGCCGAGAACGAGCGCCGTGAGATATGCCGTCTGTGGTTAAGCACAGATGCCCATTGCTGTTGTGCCTGTGGGTAGGGTGCACGGGGACAGTGAAGACCAGCAAGAGCTTTCAGGGCTGGCCCCTTCCTTGTGGGAGAAGGAGCCGGACGTTTGCCTTTTCGGAAAGAGGCTCTGCCGAGAACGAGCGCCGTGAGATGCTGATTCTCTGGGAAAGCACAGAAGCCCAGTGCTGTTGTGCCTGTGGGTAGGGTGCACGGGGACAGTGAAGACCAGCAAGAGCTTTCAGGGCTGGCCCCTTCCTTGTGGGAGAAGGAGCCGGACGTTTGCCTTTTCGGAAAGAGGCTCTGCCGAGAACGAGCGCCGTGAGATATGCTGTCTGTGGTTAAGCACAGATGCCCAGTGCTGTTGTGCCTGTGGGTAGGGTGCACGGGGACAGTGAAGACCAGCAAGAGCTTTCAGGGCTGGCCCCTTCCTTGTGGGAGAAGGAGCCGGACGTTTGCCTTTTCGGAAAGAGGCTCTGCCGAGAACGAGCGCCGTGAGATGCTGATTCTCTGGGAAAGCACAGAAGCCCAGTGCTGTTGTGCCTGTGGGTAGGGTGCACGGGGACAGTGAAGACCAGCAAGAGCTTTCAGGGCTGGCCCCTTCCTTGTGGGAGAAGGAGCCGGACGTTTGCCTATTGGGAAAGAGGCTCTGCCGAGAACGAGCGCCGTGAGATATGCCGTCTGTGGTTAAGCACAGATGCCCATTGCTGTTGTGCCTGTGGGTAGGGTGCACGGGGCCAGTGAAGACCAGCAAGAGCTTTCAGGGCTGGCCCCTTCCTTGTGGGAGAAGGAGCCGGACGTTTGCCTTTTCGGAAAGAGGCTCTGCCGAGAACGAGCGCCGTGAGATGCTGAGTCTCTGGGAAAGCACAGATGCCCAGTGCTGTTGTGCCTGTGGATAGGGTGCACGGGGACAGTGAAGACCAGCAAGAGCTTTCAGGGCTGGCCCCTTCCTTGTGGGAGAAGGAGCCGGACGTTTGCCTTTTCGGAAAGAGGCTCTGCCGAGAACGAGCGCCGTGAGATATGCCGTCTGTGGTTAAGCACAGATGCCCATTGCTGTTGTGCCTGTGGGTAGGGTGCACGGGGACAGTGAAGACCAGCAAGAGCTTTCAGGGCTGGCCCCTTCCTTGTGGGAGAAGGAGCCGGACGTTTGCCTTTTCGGAAAGAGGCTCTGCCGAGAACGAGCGCCGTGAGATATGCTGTCTGTGGTTAAGCACAGATGCCCAGTGCTGTTGTGCCTGTGGGTAGGGTGCACGGGGACAGTGAAGACCAGCAAGAGCTTTCAGGGCTGGCCCCTTCCTTGTGGGAGAAGGAGCCGGACGTTTGCCTTTTCGGAAAGAGGCTCTGCCGAGAACGAGCGCCGTGAGATATGCCGTCTGTGGTTAAGCACAGATGCCCAGTGCTGTTGTGCCTGTGGGTAGGGTGCACGGGGCCAGTGAAGACCAGCAAGAGCTTTCAGGGCTGGCCCCTTCCTTGTGGGAGAAGGAGCCGGACGTTTGCCTTTTCGGAAAGAGGCTCTGCCGAGAACGAGCGCCGTGAGATGCTGAGCCTCTGAAAAAGGCACAGATGCCCAGTGCTGTTGTGCCTGTGGGTAGGGTGCACGGGGCCAGTGAAGACCAGCAAGAGCTTTCAGGGCTGGCCCCTTCCTTGTGGGAGAAGGAGCCGGACGTTTGCCTTTTCGGAAAGAGGCTCTGCCGAGAACGAGCGCCGTGAGATATGCCGTCTGTGGTTAAGCACAGATGCCCAGTGCTGTTGTGCCTATGCACAGGGTGCACGGGGCCAGTGAAGACCAGCAAGAGCTTTCAGGGCTGGCCCCTTCCTTGTGGGAGAAGGAGCCGGACGTTTGCCTTTTCGGAAAGAGGCTCTGCCGAGAACGAGCGCCGTGAGATGCTGATTCTCTGGGAAAGCACAGATGCCCAGTGCTGTTGTGCCTGTGGGTAGGGTGCACGGGGACAGTGAAGACCAGCAAGAGCTTTCAGGGCTGGCCCCTTCCTTGTGGGAGAAGGAGCCGGACGTTTGCCTTTTCGGAAAGAGGCTCTGCCGAGAGCGAACGCAGTGAGATGCTGAGTCTCTGGGAAAGCACAGATGCCCAGTGCTGTTGTGCCTGTGGGTAGGGTGCACGGGGCCAGTGAAGACCAGCAAGAGCTTTCAGGGCTGGCCCCTTCCTTGTGGGAGAAGGAGCCGGACGTTTGCCTTTTCGGAAAGAGGCTCTGCCGAGAACGAGCGCCGTGAGATATGCCGTCTGAGGTTAAGCACAGATGCCCATTGCTGTTGTGCCTGTGGGTAGGGTGCACGGGGCCAGTGAAGACCAGCAAGAGTTTTCAGGGCTGGCCCCTTCCTTGTGGGAGAAGGAGCTGGACGTTTGCCTTTTCGGAAAGAGGCTCTGCCGAGAACGAGCGCCGTGAGATATGCCGTCAGTGGTTAAGCACAGATGCCCAGTGCTGTTGTGCCTATTCATAGGGTGCACGGGGACAGTGAAGACCAGCAAGAGCTTTCAGGGCTGGCCCCTTCCTTGTGGGAGAAGGAGCCGGACGTTTGCCTTTTCGGAAAGAGGCTCTGCCGAGAACGAGCGCCGTGAGATGCTGAGTCTCTGGGAAAGCACAGATGCCCAGTGCTGTTGTGCCTGTGGTTAGGGTGCACGGGGACAGTGAAGACCAGCAAGAGCTTTCAGGACTGGCCCCATCCTTGTGGGGGAAGGAGCCGGACGTTTGCCTTTTCGGAAAGAGGCTCTGCCGAGAACGAGCGCCGTGAGATGCTGAGTCTCTGGGAAAGCACAGATGCCCATTGCTGTTGTACCTGTGGGTAGGGTGCACGGGGACAGTGAAGACCAGCAAGAGCTTTCAGGGCTGGCCCCTTCCTTGTGGGAGAAGGAGCCGGACGTTTGCCTTTTCGGAAAGAGGCTCTGCCGAGAACGAGCGCCGTGAGATGCTGAGTCTCTGGGAAAGCACAGATGCCCAGTGCTGTTGTGCCTGTGGGTAGGTTGCACGGGGACAGTGAAGACCAGCAAGAGCTTTCAGGGCTGGCCCCTTCCTTGTGGGAGAAGGAGCCGGACGTTTGCCTTTTCGGAAAGAGGCTCTGCCGATAGCGAACGCCGTGAGATATGCCGTCTGTGGTTAAGCACAGATGCCCATTGCTGTTGTGCCTGTGGGTAGGGTGCACGGGGCCAGTGAAGACCAGCAAGAGCTTTCAGGACTGGCCCCTTCCTTGTGGGAGAAGGAGCCGGACGTTTGCCTTTTCGGAAAGAGGCTCTGCCGAGAACGAGCGCCGTGAGATATGCCGTCAGTGGTTAAGCACAGATGCCCAGTGCTGTTGTGCCTGTGGGTAGGGTGCACGGGGACAGTGAAGACCAGCAAGAGCTTTCAGGGCTGGCCCCTTCCTTGTGGGAGAAGGAGCCGGACGTTTGCCTTTTCGGAAAGAGGCTCTGCCGAGAACGAGCGCCGTGAGATATGCTGTCTGTGGTTAAGCACAGATGCCCAGTGCTGTTGTGCCTGTGGGTAGGGTGCACGGGGACAGTGAAGACCAGCAAGAGCTTTCAGGGCTGGCCCCTTCCTTGTGGGAGAAGGAGCCGGACGTTTGCCTTTTCGGAAAGAGGCTCTGCCGAGAACGAGCGCCGTGAGATATGCCGTCTGTGGTTAAGCACAGATGCCCAGTGCTGTTGTGCCTGTGGGTAGGGTGCACGGGGCCAGTGAAGACCAGCAAGAGCTTTCAGGGCTGGCCCCTTCCTTGTGGGAGAAGGAGCCGGACGTTTGCCTTTTCGGAAAGAGGCTCTGCCGAGAACGAGCGCCGTGAGATGCTGAGCGTCCTAAAAAGGCACAGATGCCCAGTGCTGTTGTGCCTGTGGGTAGGGTGCACGGGGCCAGTGAAGACCAGCAAGAGCTTTCAGGGCTGGCCCCTTCCTTGTGGGAGAAGGAGCCGGACGTTTGCCTTTTCGGAAAGAGGCTCTGCCGAGAACGAGCGCCGTGAGATATGCCGTCTGTGGTTAAGCACAGATGCCCAGTGCTGTTGTGCCTATGCACAGGGTGCACGGGGCCAGTGAAGACCAGCAAGAGCTTTCAGGGCTGGCCCCTTCCTTGTGGGAGAAGGAGCCGGACGTTTGCCTTTTCGGAAAGAGGCTCTGCCGAGAACGAGCGCCGTGAGATGCTGATTCTCTGGGAAAGCACAGATGCCCAGTGCTGTTGTGCCTGTGGATAGGGTGCACGGGGACAGTGAAGACCAGCAAGAGCTTTCAGGGCTGGCCCCTTCCTTGTGGGAGAAGGAGCCGGACGTTTGCCTTTTCGGAAAGAGGCTCTGCCGAGAACGAGCGCCGTGAGATATGCCGTCAGTGGTTAAGCACAGATGCCCAGTGCTGTTGTGCCTGTGGGTAGGGTGCACGGGGACAGTGAAGACCAGCAAGAGCTTTCAGGGCTGGCCCCTTCCTTGTGGGAGAAGGAGCCGGACGTTTGCCTTTTCGGAAAGAGGCTCTGCCGAGAACGAGCGCCGTGAGATATGCTGTCTGTGGTTAAGCACAGATGCCCAGTGCTGTTGTGCCTGTGGGTAGGGTGCACGGGGCCAGTGAAGACCAGCAAGAGCTTTCAGGGCTGGCCCCTTCCTTGTGGGAGAAGGAGCCGGACGTTTGCCTTTTCGGAAAGAGGCTCTGCCGAGAACGAGCGCCGTGAGATATGCCGTCTGTGGTTAAGCACAGATGCCCAGTGCTGTTGTGCCTGTGGGTAGGGTGCACGGGGCCAGTGAAGACCAGCAAGAGCTTTCAGGGCTGGCCCCTTCCTTGTGGGAGAAGGAGCCGGACGTTTGCCTTTTCGGAAAGAGGCTCTGCCGAGAACGAGCGCCGTGAGATGCTGAGCGTCCTAAAAAGGCACAGATGCCCAGTGCTGTTGTGCCTGTGGGTAGGGTGCACGGGGCCAGTGAAGACCAGCAAGAGCTTTCAGGGCTGGCCCCTTCCTTGTGGGAGAAGGAGCCGGACGTTTGCCTTTTCGGAAAGAGGCTCTGCCGAGAACGAGCGCCGTGAGATATGCCGTCTGTGGTTAAGCACAGATGCCCAGTGCTGTTGTGCCTATGCACAGGGTGCACGGGGCCAGTGAAGACCAGCAAGAGCTTTCAGGGCTGGCCCCTTCCTTGTGGGAGAAGGAGCCGGACGTTTGCCTTTTCGGAAAGAGGCTCTGCCGAGAACGAGCGCCGTGAGATGCTGATTCTCTGGGAAAGCACAGATGCCCAGTGCTGTTGTGCCTGTGGGTAGGGTGCACGGGGACAGTGAAGACCAGCAAGAGCTTTCAGGGCTGGCCCCTTCCTTGTGGGAGAAGGAGCCGGACGTTTGCCTTTTCGGAAAGAGGCTCTGCCGAGAACGAGCGCCGTGAGATACTGATTCTCTGGGAAAGCACAGAAGCCCAGTGCTGTTGTGCCTGTGGGTAGGGTGCACGGGGACAGTGAAGACCAGCAAGAGCTTTCAGGGCTGGCCCCTTCCTTGTGGGAGAAGGAGCCGGACGTTTGCCTATTGGGAAAGAGGCTCTGCCGAGAACGAGCGCCGTGAGATATGCCGTCTGTGGTTAAGCACAGATGCCCATTGCTGTTGTGCCTGTGGGTAGGGTGCACGGGGCCAGTGAAGACCAGCAAGAGCTTTCAGGGCTGGCCCCTTCCTTGTGGGAGAAGGAGCCGGACGTTTGCCTTTTCGGAAAGAGGCTCTGCCGAGAACGAGCGCCGTGAGATGCTGAGTCTCTGGGAAAGCACAGATGCCCAGTGCTGTTGTGCCTGTGGATAGGGTGCACGGGGACAGTGAAGACCAGCAAGAGCTTTCAGGGCTGGCCCCTTCCTTGTGGGAGAAGGAGCCGGACGTTTGCCTTTTCGGAAAGAGGCTCTGCCGAGAACGAGCGCCGTGAGATATGCCGTCTGTGGTTAAGCACAGATGCCCATTGCTGTTGTGCCTGTGGGTAGGGTGCACGGGGACAGTGAAGACCAGCAAGAGCTTTCAGGGCTGGCCCCTTCCTTGTGGGAGAAGGAGCCGGACGTTTGCCTTTTCGGAAAGAGGCTCTGCCGAGAACGAGCGCCGTGAGATATGCTTTCTGTGGTTAAGCACAGATGCCCAGTGCTGTTGTGCCTGTGGGTAGGGTGCACGGGGCCAGTGAAGACCAGCAAGAGCTTTCAGGGCTGGCCCCTTCCTTGTGGGAGAAGGAGCCGGACGTTTGCCTTTTCGGAAAGAGGCTCTGCCGAGAACGAGCGCCGTGAGATATGCCGTCTGTGGTTAAGCACAGATGCCCAGTGCTGTTGTGCCTGTGGGTAGGGTGCACGGGGCCAGTGAAGACCAGCAAGAGCTTTCAGGGCTGGCCCCTTCCTTGTGGGAGAAGGAGCCGGACGTTTGCCTTTTCGGAAAGAGGCTCTGCCGAGAACGAGCGCCGTGAGATGCTGATTCTCTGGGAAAGCACAGATGCCCAGTGCTGTTGTGCCTGTGGGTAGGGTGCACGGGGCCAGTGAAGACCAGCAAGAGCTTTCAGGGCTGGCCCCTTCCTTGTGGGAGAAGGAGCCGGACGTTTGCCTTTTCGGAAAGAGGCTCTGCCGAGAACGAGCGCCGTGAGATATGCCGTCTGTGGTTAAGCACAGATGCCCAGTGCTGTTGTGCCTATGCACAGGGTGCACGGGGCCAGTGAAGACCAGCAAGAGCTTTCAGGGCTGGCCCCTTCCTTGTGGGAGAAGGAGCCGGACATTTGCCTTTTCGGAAAGAGGCTCTGCCGAGAACGAGCGCCGTGAGATGCTGATTCTCTGGGAAAGCACAGATGCCCAGTGCTGTTGTGCCTGTGGGTAGGGTGCACGGGGACAGTGAAGACCAGCAAGAGCTTTCAGGGCTGGCCCCTTCCTTGTGGGAGAAGGAGCCGGACGTTTGCCTTTTCGGAAAGAGGCTCTGCCGAGAGCGAACGCAGTGAGATGCTGAGTCTCTGGGAAAGCACAGATGCCCAGTGCTGTTGTGCCTGTGGGTAGGGTGCACGGGGCCAGTGAAGACCAGCAAGAGCTTTCAGGGCTGGCCCCTTCCTTGTGGGAGAAGGAGCCGGACGTTTGCCTTTTCGGAAAGAGGCTCTGCCGAGAACGAGCGCCGTGAGATATGCCGTCTGAGGTTAAGCACAGATGCCCATTGCTGTTGTGCCTGTGGGTAGGGTGCACGGGGCCAGTGAAGACCAGCAAGAGTTTTCAGGGCTGGCCCCTTCCTTGTGGGAGAAGGAGCTGGACGTTTGCCTTTTCGGAAAGAGGCTCTGCCGAGAACGAGCGCCGTGAGATATGCCGTCAGTGGTTAAGCACAGATGCCCAGTGCTGTTGTGCCTGTGGGTAGGGTGCACGGGGACAGTGAAGACCAGCAAGAGCTTTCAGCGCTGGCCCCTTCCTTGTGGGAGAAGGAGCCGGACGTTTGCCTTTTCGGAAAGAGGCTCTGCCGAGAACGAGCGCCGTGAGATGCTGAGTCTCTGGGAAAGCACAGATGCCCAGTGCTGTTGTGCCTGTGGGTAGGGTGCACGGGGACAGTGAAGACCAGCAAGAGCTTTCAGGGCTGGCCCCTTCCTTGTGGGAGAAGGAGCCGGACGTTTGCCTTTTCGGAAAGAGGCTCTGCCGAGAACGAGCGCCGTGAGATGCTGAGTCTCTGGGAAAGCACAGATGCCCAGTGCTGTTGTGCCTGTGGGTAGGTTGCACGGGGACAGTGAAGACCAGCAAGAGCTTTCAGGGCTGGCCCCTTCCTTGTGGGAGAAGGAGCCGGACGTTTGCCTTTTCGGAAAGAGGCTCTGCCGATAGCGAACGCCGTGAGATATGCCGTCTGTGGTTAAGCACAGATGCCCATTGCTGTTGTGCCTGTGGGTAGGGTGCACGGGGCCAGTGAAGACCAGCAAGAGCTTTCAGGACTGGCCCCTTCCTTGTGGGAGAAGGAGCCGGACGTTTGCCTTTTCGGAAAGAGGCTCTGCCGAGAACGAGCGCCGTGAGATATGCCGTCTGTGGTTAAGCACAGATGCCCATTGCTGTTGTGCCTGTGGGTAGGGTGCACGGGGACAGTGAAGACCAGCAAGAGCTTTCAGGGCTGGCCCCTTCCTTGTGGGAGAAGGAGCCGGACGTTTGCCTTTTCGGAAAGAGGCTCTGCCGAGAACGAGCGCCGTGAGATATGCTGTCTGTGGTTAAGCACAGATGCCCAGTGCTGTTGTGCCTGTGGGTAGGGTGCACGGGGACAGTGAAGACCAGCAAGAGCTTTCAGGGCTGGCCCCTTCCTTGTGGGAGAAGGAGCCGGACGTTTGCCTTTTCGGAAAGAGGCTCTGCCGAGAACGAGCGCCGTGAGATATGCCGTCTGTGGTTAAGCACAGATGCCCAGTGCTGTTGTGCCTGTGGGTAGGGTGCACGGGGCCAGTGAAGACCAGCAAGAGCTTTCAGGGCTGGCCCCTTCCTTGTGGGAGAAGGAGCCGGACGTTTGCCTTTTCGGAAAGAGGCTCTGCCGAGAACGAGCGCCGTGAGATGCTGAGCGTCCTAAAAAGGCACATATGCCCAGTGCTGTTGTGCCTGTGGGTAGGGTGCACGGGGCCAGTGAAGACCAGCAAGAGCTTTCAGGGCTGGCCCCTTCCTTGTGGGAGAAGGAGCCGGACGTTTGCCTTTTCGGAAAGAGGCTCTGCCGAGAACGAGCGCCGTGAGATATGCCGTCTGTGGTTAAGCACAGATGCCCAGTGCTGTTGTGCCTATGCACAGGGTGCACGGGGCCAGTGAAGACCAGCAAGAGCTTTCAGGGCTGGCCCCTTCCTTGTGGGAGAAGGAGCCGGACGTTTGCCTTTTCGGAAAGAGGCTCTGCCGAGAACGAGCGCCGTGAGATGCTGATTCTCTGGGAAAGCACAGATGCCCAGTGCTGTTGTGCCTGTGGGTAGGGTGCACGGGGACAGTGAAGACCAGCAAGAGCTTTCAGGGCTGGCCCCTTCCTTGTGGGAGAAGGAGCCGGACGTTTGCCTTTTCGGAAAGAGGCTCTGCCGAGAACGAGCGCCGTGAGATATGCCGTCTGTGGTTAAGCACAGATGCCCAGTGCTGTTGTGCCTGTGGGTAGGGTGCACGGGGCCAGTGAAGACCAGCAAGAGCTTTCAGGGCTGGCCCCTTCCTTGTGGGAGAAGGAGCCGGACGTTTGCCTTTTCGGAAAGAGGCTCTGCCGAGAACGAGCGCCGTGAGATATGCCGTCTGTGGTTAAGCACAGATGCCCAGTGCTGTTGTGCCTGTGGGTAGGGTGCACGGGGCCAGTGAAGACCAGCAAGAGCTTTCAGGGCTGGCCCCTTCCTTGTGGGAGAAGGAGCCGGACGTTTGCCTTTTCGGAAAGAGGCTCTGCCGAGAACAAGCGCCGTGAGATATGCCGTCTGAGGTTAAGCACAGATGCCCAGTGCTGTTGTGCCTGTGGGTAGGGTGCACGGGGCCAGTGAAGACCAGCATGAGTTTTCAGGGCTGGCCCCTTCCTTGTGGGAGAAGGAGCTGGACGTTTGCCTTTTCGGAAAGAGGCTCTGCCGAGAACGAGCGCTGTGAGATATGCCGTCTGTCGTTAAGCACAGATGCCCAGTGCTGTTGTGCCTGTGGGTAGGGTGCACGGGGCCAGTGAAGACCAGCAAGAGCTTTCAGCGCTGGCCCCTTCCTTGTGGGAGAAGGAGCCGGACGTTTGCCTTTTCGGAAAGAGGCTCTGCCGAGAACAAGCGCCGTGAGATGCTGAGCCTCTGGGAAAGCACAGATGCCCAGTGCTGTTGTGCCTGTGGATAGGGTGCACGGGGACAGTGAAGACCAGCAAGAGCTTTCAGGGCTGGCCCCTTCCTTGTGGGAGAAGGAGCCGGACGTTTGCCTTTTCGGAAAGAGGCTCTGCCGAGAACGAGCGCCGTGAGATATGCCGTCTGTGGTTAAGCACAGATGCCCAGTGCTGTTGTGCCTATTCATAGGGTGCACGGGGCCAGTGAAGACCAGCAAGAGCTTTCAGGGCTGGCCCCTTCCTTGTGGGAGAAGGAGCCGGACGTTTGCCTTTTCGGAAAGAGGCTCTGCCGAGAACGAGCGCCGTGAGATATGCCGTCTGTGGTTAAGCACAGATGCCCATTGCTGTTGTGCCTGTGGGTAGGGTGCACGGGGCCAGTGAAGACCAGCAAGAGCTTTCAGGGCTGGCCCCTTCCTTGTGGGAGAAGGAGCCGGACGTTTGCCTTTTCGGAAAGAAGCTCTGCCGAGAACGAGCGCCGTGAGGTGCTGAGTCTCTGGGAAAGCACAGATGCCCAGTGCTGTTGTGCCTGTGGGTAGGGTGCACGGGGACAGTGAAGACCAGCAAGAGCTTCCAGGGCTGGCCCCTTCCTTGTGGGAGAAGGAGCCGGACGTTTGCCTTTTCGGAAAGAGGCTCTGCCGAGAACGAACGCAGTGAGATGCTGAGTCTCTGGGAAAGCACAGATGCCCAGTGCTGTTGTGCCTGTGGATAGGGTGCACGGGGCCAGTGAAGACCAGCAAGAGCTTTCAGGGCTGGCCCCTTCCTTGTGGGAGAAGGAGCCGGACGTTTGCCTTTTCGGAAAGAGGCTCTGCCGAGAGCGAACGCCGTGAGATGCTGATTCTCTGGGAAAGCACAGATGCCCAGTGCTGTTGTGCCTGTGGGTAGGGTGCACGGGGCCAGTGAAGACCAGCAAGAGCTTTCAGGGCTGGCCCCTTCCTTGTGGGAGAAGGAGCCGGACGTTTGCCTTTTCGGAAAGAGGCTCTGCCGAGAACGAGCGCCGTGAGATATGCCGTCTGTGGTTAAGCAGAGATGCCCAGTGCTGTTGTGCCTGTGGGTAGGGTGCACGGGGACAGTGAAGACCAGCAAGAGCTTTCAGGGCTGGCCCCTTCCTTGTGGGAGAAGGAGCCGGACGTTTGCCTTTTCGGAAAGAGGCTCTGCCGAGAGCGAGCGCCGTGAGATATGCCGTCTGTGGTTAAGCACAGATGCCCAGTGCTGTTGTGCCTGTGGGTAGGGTGCACGGGGCCAGTGAAGACCAGCAAGAGCTTTCAGGGCTGGCCCCTTCCTTGTGGGAGAAGGAGCCGGACGTTTGCCTTTTCGGAAAGAGGCTCTGCCGAGAGCGAACGCCGTGAGATGCTGATTCTCTGGGAAAGCACAGATGCCCAGTGCTGTTGTGCCTGTGGGTAGGGTGCACGGGGATAGTGAAGACCAGCAAGAGCTTTCAGGGCTGGCCCCTTCCTTGTGGGAGAAGGAGCCGGACGTTTGCCTTTTCGGAAAGAGGCTCTGCCGAGAACGAGCGCCGTGAGATATGCCGTCTGTGGTTAAGCACAGATGCCCAGTGCTGTTGTGCCTGTGGATAGGGTGCACGGGGATAGTGAAGACCAGCAAGAGCTTTCAGGGCTGGCCCCTTCCTTGTGGGAGAAGGAGCCGGACGTTTGCCTTTTCGGAAAGAGGCTCTGCCGAGAACGAGCGCCGTGAGATGCTGAGCCTCTGAAAAAGGCACAGATGCCCAGTGCTGTTGTGCCTGTGGATAGGGTGCACGGGGACAGTGAAGACCAGCAAGAGCTTTCAGGGCTGGCCCCTTCCTTGTGGGAGAAGGAGCCGGACGTTTGCCTTTTCGGAAAGAGGCTCTGCCGAGAACGAGCGCCGTGAGATATGCCGTCTGTGGTTAAGCACAGATGCCCAGTGCTGTTGTGCCTGTGGGTAGGGTGCACGGGGACAGTGAAGACCAGCAAGAGCTTTCAGGGCTGGCCCCTTCCTTGTGGGAGAAGGAGCCGGACGTTTGCCTTTTCGGAAAGAGGCTCTGCCGAGAACGAGCGCCGTGAGATGCTGAGTCTCTGGGAAAGCACAGATGCCCAGTGCTGTTGTGCCTGTGGGTAGGGTGCACGGGGACAAAGAAGACCAGCAAGAGCTTTCAGGGCTTGCCCCTTCCTTATGGCAGAATGAGACGGACGTTTGCCTTTTCGGAAAGAGGCTCTGCCGAGAACGAGCGCCGTGAGATATGCCGTCTGTGGTTAAGCACAGATGCCCAGTGCTGTTGTGCCTGTGGGTAGGGTGCACGGGGACAGTGAAGACCAGCAAGAGCTTTCAGGGCTGGCCCCTTCCTTGTGGGAGAAGGAGCCGGACGTTTGCCTTTTCGGAAAGAGGCTCTGCCGAGAGCGCACGCAGTGAGATGCTGAGTCTCTGGGAAAGCACAGATGCCCAGTGCTGTTGTGCCTGTGGGTAGGGTGCACGGGGCCAGTGAAGACCAGCAAGAGCTTTCAGGGCTGGCCCCTTCCTTGTGGGAGAAGGAGCCGGACGTTTGCCTTTTCGGAAAGAGGCTCTGCCGAGAACGAGCGCCGTGAGATATGCCGTCTGTGGTTAAGCACAGATGCCCAGTGCTGTTGTGCCTGTGGGTAGGGTGCACGGGGCCAGTGAAGACCAGCAAGAGCTTTCAGGGCTGGCCCCTTCCTTGTGGGAGAAGGAGCCGGACGTTTGCCTTTTCGGAAAGAGGCTCTGCCGAGAGCGAACGCAGTAAGATGCTGAGTCTCTGGGAAAGCACAGATGCCCAGTGCTGTTGTGCCTGTGGGTAGGGTGCACGGGGACAGTGAAGACCAGCAAGAGCTTTCAGGGCTGGCCCCTTCCTTGTGGGAGAAGGAGCCGGACGTTTGCCTTTTCGGAAAGAGGCTCTGCCGAGAACGAGCGCCGTGAGATATGCCGTCTGTGGTTAAGCACAGATGCCCAGTGCTGTTGTGCCTGTGGGTAGGGTGCACGGGGACAGTGAAGACCAGCAAGAGCTTTCAGGGCTGGCCCCTTCCTTGTGGGAGAAGGAGCCGGACGTTTGCCTTTTCGGAAAGAGGCTCTGCCGAGAACGAGCGCCGTGAGATATGCCGTCTGTGGTTAAGCACAGATGCCCAGTGCTGTTGTGCCTGTGGGTAGGGTGCACGGGGCCAGTGAAGACCAGCAAGAGCTTTCAGGGCTGGCCCCTTCCTTGTGGGAGAAGGAGCCGGACGTTTGCCTTTTCGGAAAGAGGCTCTGCCGAGAGCGAACGCAGTAAGATGCTGAGTCTCTGGGAAAGCACAGATGCCCAGTGCTGTTGTGCCTGTGGGTAGGGTGCACGGGGCCAGTGAAGACCAGCAAGAGCTTTCAGGGCTGGCCCCTTCCTTGTGGGAGAAGGAGCCGGACGTTTGCCTTTTCGGAAAGAGGCTCTGCCGAGAACGAGCGCCGTGAGATATGCCGTCTGTGGTTAAGCACAGATGCCCAGTGCTGTTGTGCCTGTGGGTAGGGTGCACGGGGACAGTGAAGACCAGCAAGAGCTTTCAGGGCTGGCCCCTTCCTTGTGGGAGAAGGAGCCGGACGTTTGCCTTTTCGGAAAGAGGCTCTGCCGAGAACGAGCGCCATGAGATATGCCGTCTGTGGTTAAGCACAGATGCCCAGTGCTGTTGTGCCTGTGGGTAGGGTGCACGCGGACAGTGAAGACCAGCAAGAGCTTTCAGGGCTGGCCCCTTCCTTGTGGGAGAAGGAGCCGGACGTTTGCCTTTTCGGAAAGAGGCTCTGCCGAGAGCGCACGCAGTGAGATGCTGAGCCTCTGGGAAAGCACAGATGCCCAGTGCTGTTGTGCCTGTGGGTAGGGTGCATGGGGACAGTGAAGACCAGCAAGAGCTTTCAGGGCTGGCCCCTTCCTTGTGGGAGAAGGAGCCGGACGTTTGCCTTTTCGGAAAGAGGCTCTGCCGAGAACGAGCGCCGTGAGATATGCCGCCTGTGGTTAAGCACAGATGCCCAGTGCTGTTGTGCCTGTGGGTAGGGTGCACGGGGCCAGTGAAGACCAGCAAGAGCTTTCAGGGCTGGCCCCTTCCTTGTGGGAGAAGGAGCCGGACGTTTGCCTTTTCGGAAAGAGGCTCTGCCGAGAGCGAACGCAGTGAGATGCTGAGTCTCTGGGAAAGCACAGATGCCCAGTGCTGTTGTGCCTGTGGGTAGGGTGCACGGGGCCAGTGAAGACCAGCAAGAGCTTTCAGGGCTGGCCCCTTCCTTGTGGGAGAAGGAGCCGGACGTTTGCTTTTTCGGAAAGAGGCTCTGCCGAGAACGAGCGCCGTGAGATATGCCGTCTGTGGTTAAGCACAGATGCCCAGTGCTGTTGTGCCTGTGGGTAGGGTGCACGGGGACAGTGAAGACCAGCAAGAGCTTTCAGGGCTGGCCCCTTCCTTGTGGGAGAAGGAGCCGGACGTTTGCCTTTTCGGAAAGAGGCTCTGCCGAGAACGAGCGCCATGAGATATGCCGTCTGTGGTTAAGCACAGATGCCCAGTGCTGTTGTGCCTGTGGGTAGGGTGCACGCGGACAGTGAAGACCAGCAAGAGCTTTCAGGGCTGGCCCCTTCCTTGTGGGAGAAGGAGCCGGACGTTTGCCTTTTCGGAAAGAGGCTCTGCCGAGAACGAGCGCCATGAGATGCTGAGTCTCTGGGAAAGCACAGATGCCCAGTGCTGTTGTGCCTGTGGGTACGGTGCACGGGGACAAAGAAGACCAGCAAGAGCTTTCAGGGCTGGCCCCTTCCTTATGGCAGAATGAGACGGACGTTTGCCTTTTCGGAAAGAGGCTCTGCCGAGAACGAGCGCCGTGAGATATGCCGTCTGTGGTTAAGCACAGATGCCCAGTGCTGTTGTGCCTGTGGGTAGGGTGCACGGGGCCAGTGAAGACCAGCAAGAGCTTTCAGGGCTGGCCCCTTCCTTGTGGGAGAAGGAGCCGGACGTTTGCCTTTTCGGAAAGAGGCTCTGCCGAGAACGAGCGCCGTGAGATGCTGAGCCTCTGGGAAAGCACAGATGCCCAGTGCTGTTGTGCCTGTGGGTAGGGTGCACGGGGACAGTGAAGACCAGCAAGAGCTTTCAGGGCTGGCCCCTTCCTTGTGGGAGAAGGAGCCGGACGTTTGCCTTTTCGGAAAGAGGCTCTGCCGAGAACGAGCGCCGTGAGATATGCCGTCTGTGGTTAAGCACAGATGCCCAGTGCTGTTGTGCCTGTGGGTAGGGTGCACGGGGACAGTGAAGACCAGCAAGAGCTTTCAGGGCTGGCCCCTTCCTTGTGGGAGAAGGAGCCGGACGTTTGCCTTTTCGGAAAGAGGCTCTGCCGAGAACGAGCGCCGTGAGATATGCCGTCTGTTGTTAAGCACAGATGCCCAGTGCTGTTGTGCCTGTGGGTAGGGTGCACGGGGCCAGTGAAGACCAGCAAGAGCTTTCAGGGCTGGCCCCTTCCTTGTGGGAGAAGGAGCCGGACGTTTGCCTTTTCGGAAAGAGGCTCTGCCGAGAACGAGCGCCGTGAGATGCTGAGTCTCTGGGAAAGCACAGATGCCCAGTGCTGTTGTGCCTGTGGGTAGGGTGCACGGGGCCAGTGAAGACCAGCAAGAGCTTTCAGGGCTGGCCCCTTCCTTGTGGGAGAAGGAGCCGGACGTTTGCCTTTTCGGAAAGAGGCTCTGCCGAGAACGAGCGCCGTGAGATATGCCGTCTGTGGTTAAGCACAGATGCCCAGTGCTGTTGTGCCTGTGGGTAGGGTGCACGGGGCCAGTGAAGACCAGCAAGAGCTTTCAGGGCTGGCCCCTTCCTTGTGGGAGAAGGAGCCGGACGTTTGCCTTTTCGGAAAGAGGCTCTGCCGAGAACGAGCGCCGTGAGATGCTGAGCCTCTGGGAAAGCACAGATGCCCAGTGCTGTTGTGCCTGTGGGTAGGGTGCACGGGGCCAGTGAAGACCAGCAAGAGCTTTCAGGGCTGGCCCCTTCCTTGTGGGAGAAGGAGCCGGACGTTTGCCTTTTCGGAAAGAGGCTCTGCCGAGAACGAGCGCCGTGAGATATGCCGTCTGTGGTTAAGCACAGATGCCCAGTGCTGTTGTGCCTGTGGGTAGGGTGCACGGGGACAGTGAAGACCAGCAAGAGCTTTCAGGGCTGGCCCCTTCCTTGTGGGAGAAGGAGCCGGACGTTTGCCTTTTCGGAAAGAGGCTCTGCCGAGAACGAGCGCCGTGAGATATGCCGTCTGTGGTTAAGCACAGATGCCCAGTGCTGTTGTGCCTGTGGGTAGGGTGCACGGGGACAGTGAAGACCAGCAAGAGCTTTCAGGGCTGGCCCCTTCCTTGTGGGAGAAGGAGCCGGACGTTTGCCTTTTCGGAAAGAGGCTCTGCCGAGAACGAGCGCTGTGAGATGCTGAGCCTCTGAAAAAGGCAGAGATGCCCAGTGCTGTTGTGCCTGTGGATAGGGTGCACGGGGACAGTGAAGACCAGCAAGAGCTTTCAGGGCTGGCCCCTTCCTTGTGGGAGAAGGAGCCGGACGTTTGCCTTTTCGGAAAGAGGCTCTGCCGAGAACGAGCGCCGTGAGATATGCCGTCTGTGGTTGAGCACAGATGCCCAGTGCTGTTGTGCCTGTGGGTAGGGTGCACGGGGACAGTGAAGACCAGCAAGAGCTTTCAGGGCTGGCCCCTTCCTTGTGGGAGAAGGAGCCGGACGTTTGCCTTTTCGGAAAGAGGCTCTGCCGAGAACGAGCGCTGTGAGATGCTGAGCCTCTGAAAAAGGCACAGATGCCCAGTGCTGTTGTGCCTGTGGATAGGGTGCACGGGGACAGTGAAGACCAGCAAGAGCTTTCAGGGCTGGCCCCTTCCTTGTGGGAGAAGGAGCCGGACGTTTGCCTTTTCGGAAAGAGGCTCTGCCGAGAACGAGCGCCGTGAGATATGCCGTCTGCGGTTAAGCACAGATGCCCAGTGCTGTTGTGCCTATGGGTAGGGTGCACGGGGACAGTGAAGACCAGCAAGAGCTTTCAGGGCTGGCCCCTTCCTTGTGGGAGAAGGAGCCAGACGTTTGCCTTTTCGGAAAGAGGCTCTGCCGAGAGCGAACGCCGTGAGATGCTGAGTCTCTGGGAAAGCACAGATGCCCAGTGCTGTTGTGCCTATTCATAGGGTGCACGGGGACAGTGAAGACCAGCAAGAGCTTTCAGGGCTGGCCCCTTCCTTGTGGGAGAAGGAGCCGGACGTTTGCCTTTTCGGAAAGAGGCTCTGCCGAGAACGAGCGCCGTGAGATATGCCGTCTGTGGTCAAGCACAGATGCCCAGTGCTGTTGTGCCTGTGGGTAGGGTGCACGGGGATAGTGAAGACCAGCAAGAGCTTTCAGGGCTGGCCCCTTCCTTGTGGGAGAAGGAGCCGGACGTTTGCCTTTTCGGAAAGAGGCTCTGCCGAGAGCGAACGCAGTGAGATGCTGAGTCTCTGGGAAAGCACAGATGCCCAGTGCTGTTGTGCCTGTGGGTAGGGTGCACGGGGCCAGTGAAGACCAGCAAGAGCTTTCAGGGCTGGCCCCTTCCTTGTGGGAGAAGGAGCCGGACGTTTGCCTTTTCGGAAAGAGGCTCTGCCGAGAACGAGCGCCGTGAGATATGCCGTCTGTGGTTAAGCAGAGATGCCCAGTGCTGTTGTGCCTGTGGGTAGGGTGCACGGGGACAGTGAAGACCAGCAAGAGCTTTCAGGGCTGGCCCCTTCCTTGTGGGAGAAGGAGCCGGACGTTTGCCTTTTCGGAAAGAGGCTCTGCCGAGAGCGAGCGCCGTGAGATATGCCGTCTGTGGTTAAGCACAGATGCCCAGTGCTGTTGTGCCTGTGGGTAGGGTGCACGGGGCCAGTGAAGACCAGCAAGAGCTTTCAGGGCTGGCCCCTTCCTTGTGGGAGAAGGAGCCGGACGTTTGCCTTTTCGGAAAGAGGCTCTGCCGAGAGCGAACGCCGTGAGGTGCTGAGTCTCTGGGAAAGCACAGATGCCCAGTGCTGTTGTGCCTGTGGGTAGGGTGCACGGGGATAGTGAAGACCAGCAAGAGCTTTCAGGGCTGGCCCCTTCCTTGTGGGAGAAGGAGCCGGACGTTTGCCTTTTCGGAAAGAGGCTCTGCCGAGAACGAGCGCCGTGAGATATGCCGTCTGCGGTTAAGCACAGATGCCCAGTGCTGTTGTGCCTGTGGATAGGGTGCACGGGGATAGTGAAGACCAGCAAGAGCTTTCAGGGCTGGCCCCTTCCTTGTGGGAGAAGGAGCCGGACGTTTGCCTTTTCGGAAAGAGGCTCTGCCGAGAACGAGCGCCGTGAGATGCTGAGCCTCTGAAAAAGGCACAGATGCCCAGTGCTGTTGTGCCTGTGGATAGGGTGCACGGGGCCAGTGAAGACCAGCAAGAGCTTTCAGGGCTGGCCCCTTCCTTGTGGGAGAAGGAGCCGGACGTTTGCCTTTTCGGAAAGAGGCTCTGCCGAGAACGAGCGCCGTGAGATGCTGAGCCTCTGAAAAAGGCACAGATGCCCACTGCTGTTGTGCCTATGGGTAGGGTGCACGGGGCCAGTGAAGACCAGCAAGAGCTTTCAGGGCTGGCCCCTTCCTTGTGGGAGAAGGAGCCGGACGTTTGCCTTTTCGGAAAGAGGCTCTGCCGAGAACGAGCGCCGTGAGATATGCCGTCTGTGGTTAAGCACAGATGCCCAGTGCTGTTGTGCCTGTGGGTAGGGTGCACGGGGCCAGTGAAGACCAGCAAGAGCTTTCAGGGCTGGCCCCTTCCTTGTGGGAGAAGGAGCCGGACGTTTGCCTTTTCGGAAAGAGGCTCTGCCGAGAACGAGCGCCGTGAGATGCTGAGTCTCTGGGAAAGCACAGATGCCCAGTGCTGTTGTGCCTGTGGGTAGGGTGCACGGGGACAGTGAAGACCAGCAAGAGCTTTCAGGGCTGGCCCCTTCCTTGTGGGAGAAGGAGCCGGACGTTTGCCTTTTCGGAAAGAGGCTCTGCCGAGAACGAGCGCCGTGAGATGCTGAGTCTCTGGGAAAGCACAGATGCCCAGTGCTGTTGTGCCTGTGGGTAGGGTGCACGGGGACAAAGAAGACCAGCAAGAGCTTTCAGGGCTTGCCCCTTCCTTATGGCAGAATGAGACGGACGTTTGCCTTTTCGGAAAGAGGCTCTGCCGAGAACGAGCGCCGTGAGATATGCCGTCTGTGGTTAAGCACAGATGCCCAGTGCTGTTGTGCCTGTGGGTAGGGTGCACGGGGACAGTGAAGACCAGCAAGAGCTTTCAGGGCTGGCCCCTTCCTTGTGGGAGAAGGAGCCGGACGTTTGCCTTTTCGGAAAGAGGCTCTGCCGAGAGCGCACGCAGTGAGATGCTGAGTCTCTGGGAAAGCACAGATGCCCAGTGCTGTTGTGCCTGTGGGTAGGGTGCACGGGGCCAGTGAAGACCAGCAAGAGCTTTCAGGGCTGGCCCCTTCCTTGTGGGAGAAGGAGCCGGACGTTTGCCTTTTCGGAAAGAGGCTCTGCCGAGAACGAGCGCCGTGAGATATGCCGTCTGTGGTTAAGCACAGATGCCCAGTGCTGTTGTGCCTGTGGGTAGGGTGCACGGGGACAGTGAAGACCAGCAAGAGCTTTCAGGGCTGGCCCCTTCCTTGTGGGAGAAGGAGCCGGACGTTTGCCTTTTCGGAAAGAGGCTCTGCCGAGAGCGAACGCAGTAAGATGCTGAGTCTCTGGGAAAGCACAGATGCCCAGTGCTGTTGTGCCTGTGGGTAGGGTGCACGGGGCCAGTGAAGACCAGCAAGAGCTTTCAGGGCTGGCCCCTTCCTTGTGGGAGAAGGAGCCGGACGTTTGCCTTTTCGGAAAGAGGCTCTGCCGAGAACGAGCGCCGTGAGATATGCCGTCTGTGGTTAAGCACAGATGCCCAGTGCTGTTGTGCCTGTGGGTAGGGTGCACGGGGCCAGTGAAGACCAGCAAGAGCTTTCAGGGCTGGCCCCTTCCTTGTGGGAGAAGGAGCCGGACGTTTGCCTTTTCGGAAAGAGGCTCTGCCGAGAACGAGCGCCGTGAGATATGCCGTCTGTGGTTAAGCACAGATGCCCAGTGCTGTTGTGCCTGTGGGTAGGGTGCACGGGGCCAGTGAAGACCAGCAAGAGCTTTCAGGGCTGGCCCCTTCCTTGTGGGAGAAGGAGCCGGACGTTTGCCTTTTCGGAAAGAGGCTCTGCCGAGAGCGAACGCAGTAAGATGCTGAGTCTCTGGGAAAGCACAGATGCCCAGTGCTGTTGTGCCTGTGGGTAGGGTGCACGGGGCCAGTGAAGACCAGCAAGAGCTTTCAGGGCTGGCCCCTTCCTTGTGGGAGAAGGAGCCGGACGTTTGCCTTTTCGGAAAGAGGCTCTGCCGAGAACGAGCGCCGTGAGATATGCCGTCTGTGGTTAAGCACAGATGCCCAGTGCTGTTGTGCCTGTGGGTAGGGTGCACGGGGACAGTGAAGACCAGCAAGAGCTTTCAGGGCTGGCCCCTTCCTTGTGGGAGAAGGAGCCGGACGTTTGCCTTTTCGGAAAGAGGCTCTGCCGAGAACGAGCGCCATGAGATATGCCGTCTGTGGTTAAGCACAGATGCCCAGTGCTGTTGTGCCTGTGGGTAGGGTGCACGCGGACAGTGAAGACCAGCAAGAGCTTTCAGGGCTGGCCCCTTCCTTGTGGGAGAAGGAGCCGGACGTTTGCCTTTTCGGAAAGAGGCTCTGCCGAGAGCGCACGCAGTGAGATGCTGAGTCTCTGGGAAAGCACAGATGCCCAGTGCTGTTGTGCCTGTGGGTAGGGTGCACGGCGACAGTGAAGACCAGCAAGAGCTTTCAGGGCTGGCCCCTTCCTTGTGGGAGAAGGAGCCGGACGTTTGCCTTTTCGGAAAGAGGCTCTGCCGAGAACGAGCGCCGTGAGATATGCCGTCTGTGGTTAAGCACAGATGCCCAGTGCTGTTGTGCCTGTGGGTAGGGTGCACGGGGCCAGTGAAGACCAGCAAGAGCTTTCAGGGCTGGCCCCTTCCTTGTGGGAGAAGGAGCCGGACGTTTGCCTTTTCGGAAAGAGGCTCTGCCGAGAACGAGCGCCGTGAGATGCTGAGCCTCTGGGAAAGCACAGATGCCCAGTGCTGTTGTGCCTGTGGGTAGGGTGCACGGGGCCAGTGAAGACCAGCAAGAGCTTTCAGGGCTGGCCCCTTCCTTGTGGGAGAAGGAGCCGGACGTTTGCCTTTTCGGAAAGAGGCTCTGCCGAGAACGAGCGCCGTGAGATATGCCGTCTGTGGTTAAGCACAGATGCCCAGTGCTGTTGTGCCTGTGGGTAGGGTGCACGGGGCCAGTGAAGACCAGCAAGAGCTTTCAGGGCTGGCCCCTTCCTTGTGGGAGAAGGAGCCGGACGTTTGCCTTTTCGGAAGGAGGCTCTGCCGAGAACGAGCGCCGTGAGATGCTGAGTCTCTGGGAAAGCACAGATGCCCAGTGCTGTTGTGCCTGTGGGTAGGGTGCATGGGGACAGTGAAGACCAGCAAGAGCTTTCAGGGCTGGCCCCTTCCTTGTGGGAGAAGGAGCCGGACGTTTGCCTTTTCGGAAAGAGGCTCTGCCGAGAACGAGCGCCGTGAGATATGCCGCCTGTGGTTAAGCACAGATGCCCAGTGCTGTTGTGCCTGTGGGTAGGGTGCACGGGGCCAGTGAAGACCAGCAAGAGCTTTCAGGGCTGGCCCCTTCCTTGTGGGAGAAGGAGCCGGACGTTTGCCTTTTCGGAAAGAGGCTCTGCCGAGAGCGAACGCAGTGAGATGCTGAGTCTCTGGGAAAGCACAGATGCCCAGTGCTGTTGTGCCTGTGGGTAGGGTGCACGGGGCCAGTGAAGACCAGCAAGAGCTTTCAGGGCTGGCCCCTTCCTTGTGGGAGAAGGAGCCGGACGTTTGCTTTTTCGGAAAGAGGCTCTGCCGAGAACGAGCGCCGTGAGATATGCCGTCTGTGGTTAAGCACAGATGCCCAGTGCTGTTGTGCCTGTGGGTAGGGTGCACGGGGACAGTGAAGACCAGCAAGAGCTTTCAGGGCTGGCCCCTTCCTTGTGGGAGAAGGAGCCGGACGTTTGCCTTTTCGGAAAGAGGCTCTGCCGAGAACGAGCGCCATGAGATATGCCGTCTGTGGTTAAGCACAGATGCCCAGTGCTGTTGTGCCTGTGGGTAGGGTGCACGCGGACAGTGAAGACCAGCAAGAGCTTTCAGGGCTGGCCCCTTCCTTGTGGGAGAAGGAGCCGGACGTTTGCCTTTTCGGAAAGAGGCTCTGCCGAGAACGAGCGCCATGAGATGCTGAGTCTCTGGGAAAGCACAGATGCCCAGTGCTGTTGTGCCTGTGGGTAGGGTGCACGGGGCCAGTGAAGACCAGCAAGAGCTTTCAGGGCTGGCCCCTTCCTTGTGGGAGAAGGAGCCGGACGTTTGCCTTTTCGGAAAGAGGCTCTGCCGAGAACGAGCGCCGTGAGATATGCCGTCTGTGGTTAAGCACAGATGCCCAGTGCTGTTGTGCCTGTGGGTAGGGTGCACGGGGACAGTGAAGACCAGCAAGAGCTTTCAGGGCTGGCCCCTTCCTTGTGGGAGAAGGAGCCGGACGTTTGCCTTTTCGGAAAGAGGCTCTGCCGAGAGCGAACGCCGTGAGATGCTGAGTCTCTGGGAAAGCACAGATGCCCAGTGCTGTTGTGCCTGTGGGTAGGGTGCACGGGGCCAGTGAAGACCAGCAAGAGCTTTCAGGGCTGGCCCCTTCCTTGTGGGAGAAGGAGCCGGACGTTTGCCTTTTCGGAAAGAGGCTCTGCCGAGAACGAGCGCCGTGAGATATGCCGTCTGTGGTTAAGCACAGATGCCCAGTGCTGTTGTGCCTGTGGGTAGGGTGCACGGGGCCAGTGAAGACCAGCAAGAGCTTTCAGGGCTGGCCCCTTCCTTGTGGGAGAAGGAGCCGGACGTTTGCCTTTTCGGAAAGAGGCTCTGCCGAGAGCGAACGCCGTGAGATATGCCGTCTGTGGTTAAGCACAGATGCCCAGTGCTGTTGTGCCTGTGGGTAGGGTGCACGGGGACAGTGAAGACCAGCAAGAGCTTTCAGGGCTGGCCCCTTCCTTGTGGGAGAAGGAGCCGGACGTTTGCCTTTTCGGAAAGAGGCTCTGCCGAGAACGAGCGCCGTGAGATATGCCGTCTGTGGTTGAGCACAGATGCCCAGTGCTGTTGTGCCTGTGGGTAGGGTGCACGGGGACAGTGAAGACCAGCAAGAGCTTTCAGGGCTGGCCCCTTCCTTGTGGGAGAAGGAGCCGGACGTTTGCCTTTTCGGAAAGAGGCTCTGCCGAGAACGAGCGCTGTGAGATGCTGAGCCTCTGAAAAAGGCACAGATGCCCAGTGCTGTTGTGCCTGTGGGTAGGGTGCACGGGGACAGTGAAGACCAGCAAGAGCTTTCAGGGCTGGCCCCTTCCTTGTGGGAGAAGGAGCCGGACGTTTGCCTTTTCGGAAAGAGGCTCTGCCGAGAACGAGCGCCGTGAGATATGCCGTCTGCGGTTAAGCACAGATGCCCAGTGCTGTTGTGCCTATGGGTAGGGTGCACGGGGACAGTGAAGACCAGCAAGAGCTTTCAGGGCTGGCCCCTTCCTTGTGGGAGAAGGAGCCAGACGTTTGCCTTTTCGGAAAGAGGCTCTGCCGAGAGCGAACGCCGTGAGATATGCCGTCTGTGGTTAAGCACAGATGCCCAGTGCTGTTGTGCCTATTCATAGGGTGCACGGGGACAGTGAAGACCAGCAAGAGCTTTCAGGGCTGGCCCCTTCCTTGTGGGAGAAGGAGCCGGACGTTTGCCTTTTCGGAAAGAGGCTCTGCCGAGAACGAGCGCCGTGAGATATGCCGTCTGTGGTCAAGCACAGATGCCCAGTGCTGTTGTGCCTGTGGGTAGGGTGCACGGGGATAGTGAAGACCAGCAAGAGCTTTCAGGGCTGGCCCCTTCCTTGTGGGAGAAGGAGCCGGACGTTTGCCTTTTCGGAAAGAGGCTCTGCCGAGAGCGAACGCAGTGAGATGCTGAGTCTCTGGGAAAGCACAGATGCCCAGTGCTGTTGTGCCTGTGGGTAGGGTGCACGGGGCCAGTGAAGACCAGCAAGAGCTTTCAGGGCTGGCCCCTTCCTTGTGGGAGAAGGAGCCGGACGTTTGCCTTTTCGGAAAGAGGCTCTGCCGAGAACGAGCGCCGTGAGATATGCCGTCTGTGGTTAAGCAGAGATGCCCAGTGCTGTTGTGCCTGTGGGTAGGGTGCACGGGGACAGTGAAGACCAGCAAGAGCTTTCAGGGCTGGCCCCTTCCTTGTGGGAGAAGGAGCCGGACGTTTGCCTTTTCGGAAAGAGGCTCTGCCGAGAGCGAGCGCCGTGAGATATGCCGTCTGTGGTTAAGCACAGATGCCCAGTGCTGTTGTGCCTGTGGGTAGGGTGCACGGGGCCAGTGAAGACCAGCAAGAGCTTTCAGGGCTGGCCCCTTCCTTGTGGGAGAAGGAGCCGGACGTTTGCCTTTTCGGAAAGAGGCTCTGCCGAGAGCGAACGCCGTGAGATGCTGATTCTCTGGGAAAGCACAGATGCCCAGTGCTGTTGTGCCTGTGGGTAGGGTGCACGGGGATAGTGAAGACCAGCAAGAGCTTTCAGGGCTGGCCCCTTCCTTGTGGGAGAAGGAGCCGGACGTTTGCCTTTTCGGAA